>NC_081825.1:193032038-193344153 GCF_030867095.1 Alligator mississippiensis | reverse complement strand
TCTTTCCAGGATCAGAGGCATGCCCCTCCCCTCCCATGTCATTCCAGCCTCCCTTGCCTGCTGCTGCTGCCCACTTGTCTTGGGGGACAAAGGAAGTTTCTGTGCTGTATGGGGGCTGGGCTCATTCTGGGACAGCCACACTGGTGGGTGGGTTTCCCCTCCCCCACTACGTGTTTCCCACCAGGCCAGAAGCAGGTACAGGGAGTGGGAACCCACTCACCCGCTGCCTCTGTCCTAGACTGAGCCTGGCCTTGGCACAACCCAGCTGGAGTCACTCTGAAGGTTTCTTTGCCCCCAGGACAGCAAGGATAAGTGTTTGTTTGGTGGGATGTGTGTTTGGGCATGTGCTCTGAGCAGCTGGGAGTGCTGCTAGCTGAATGATTGCTGCCCAGTTCCTGCATGTGTCTGATAAAAGCCCTAATATGGGGATGGAGACTCCCTGAGCAAGCGAGCAAACAGAAACAGCAAAGAGGGCAGTTTGCAAGCATTTCCCAGCCTCTCTCTTTGAAGGGGAGCCTTTAAGGTAAATTCTATCTTTAATTAAGAGTAACTAATCTAGATATTTACTGTAGGTAGCTAAAACTCAGCAGTTAAATCAATATTTAAAACCCTTGTTTAACTGGAGACTAAAGTGAGTGGGGAGTTTCTTAGAGATTACTTAGATTTTACCCAGAAACTCTCTCTCATCTTCCTTCAATGTAAGCTTGGTGAGAGGAAGCAGGTTAGCAGGGGAAAGGGAACCTCTCAGGACCATGGAGCACCGAACAGGCTACCTTAGCCTAGAGGGTAGTTTTCTAGAAAAGGTCTGCTTAGAGACAAGGGCAGAAACAGGTAGGTGGTGGATTTAAGAGACCCAGAGAGATGGCTCCAGGATGTCACAATGCCAGAGCCATGGCTACTGCCAGCCCCTCCTCTGCTTGCACCTGTTAAATGTCTGTCCCTGCAGGGTTGCTCACTGTCGAGGCTTCTACCTAGGTCCTGGTTTCATGCTGTGAAGACTGTGGCTTGCAGATTCCTTCCAGTGACAGCCAGGTTCGGGAGTGCCTACAATGTGAACAGTGCCTCTTGGTGGTGTTCCTCAGAGAGCAGACAAGAGCAAGCAATTGGTACAGGAGAAGGTGGCAAGGCTCTGAAGCATCCTCAGACATGAGAAGTTCATCAATTTGATGTTGGAAGAGACAACTCTAGGACTGCAGAGGAAGCACTGCCAGAAGCAGCACTGGAGAAGGAAAAGGACATGGACTCCCAGGAAGGTGGAAGCTTGTGACCTCTGGAAGCAAGCAGAAGTCTTCATCCCCAGCTGCCTGGAGCACAGATAAGGAGCCCTCGCAACAGAGAAGGAGCATGATCCATCAATGGAACAGGCCAGGCCAGGCCTCCCCAAAGTTGAGAGGATTAACACCACTGCCACCAAGAGGAAGTGATAAGTGGAGGTGGTTGTTGGCAACTCCTTTCTGCAGAGGACAAAGATATCCACCTACCAGCATGACCTGTTGTCTCAGGAGGTCTGTGGCTTGCCCAGAGCCTAGATATGAGATGTCATGGAAGATTACTGAGACTTATCCTACCCTCTGACTACTGCCCCAAGCTGCTCATCCATGTAGCACCAACGATACTGCCGGGGGGACCCTAAAGAGGTCAAAAGTGACTACAGGGCTCTAAGTGCAAGGGTGAAGGGAACAGAGGGCTCAAGTGGTGTTCTCCTCGATCCTTCCGGTCAAGGGAAAGGGCAGCAGTAGACACATCCTGTAAATCAATGGATGGCTCCACAGATGGTGTCACAGGCATTGTGGCTTCTTTTTGACCATAAGTTGTTGCTTCAAAAAGGACTGCTAGGAAGAGATGGGATCCACCTGATGAAGGAAGGGAAGATCATCTTTGGAGACAGGCTTACTAACCTAGAGAGGATAGCTTTAAAACAGGTTTGACGGGGATGGAGACCAAAGCCCTGAAGTAAGTAGGGAAGTGGGTGACCTAGAGGTAGCACAAGAAGGAAGGGGCAACAAGGGAGGCCTTCTCATTCTTCCTGAGAAAGTAGGCCAGTTGGCTAGTTACCTCAGGTGTCAATATATGAATGCACAGAGCCTGGGAAACAACCAGGA
Organism: Alligator mississippiensis; assembly: GCF_030867095.1. Lineage (NCBI taxonomy): Eukaryota > Metazoa > Chordata > Crocodylia > Alligatoridae > Alligator > Alligator mississippiensis. The sequence goes on along the minus strand of NC_081825.1, from coordinate 193,342,051 downwards.
AGAATGGGAAGTCCTTGCACAGTCACAGACCTATGACACGATTGGAATAACAGAGACTTGGAGGGACAGCTCAGATGACTGGAGCACTGTCATGATAGGTATAAACTGTTCAAGAAGGACAGGCACGAGAGAAAAGGAAGAGGAGTTGTGCTTTATGTAACAAGAGCTGTATGACTGTTCAGAGCTCCAGTATGAAACTGTTGAAAGTCTCTCGGTTAGAGTCAGAGGGGACAGCAACAAGGCTGATGCTGTGGTGGGTCTCTGCTGTAGATCACCAGACCAGGAGGATGAGGTGGATGAGGCTTTCCTCAAACAGCTAGCAGAAATTTCCTGATCTCACAGACTGGTACTCATGGGGGACTTCAATCACTCTGACATGTTCTGGGAAGACAATACAGCAGTACACAGGCAATCCAGGAAGTTTTTGGAGAGTGCTGGGGACAACTTACTGGTGCAAGTGCTGGAGCAGCCACCTAGGGATCATGCTCTTTTTGACCTGCTGCTCACAAACAGGGAAGAATTGATGGGGAATGTAGAAGTGGATGGTAATTTTGGCAGCAGTGACTACGAGATGATTACATTCAGGATCTTGAGAAAAGGAAGGATGGAAACCAGCAAAGTAAGGACCCTGGACTTCAGAAAAGCAGACTTCAACTCACTCCAGAAATGCATGGGCAGGATCCCCTGGGAAGCCAGTCTGAGGGGGAAACCAGTCCAGGAGAGATGGCTGTACTTCAAAGAAGCCTTCTGAGAGTGCAGGAATAAACCACCCTGATGTACAGGAAGACTAGCAAGTATGGCAGAAGACCAGCTTGGCTTAGCAGGGAACTCTTCAGTAAACTAAATCACAAAAAGGAAGCATATAAGAAGTGGAAACTTGGACAAATAACTAGGGAAGAATATAAGAGCATTGCTCAGGCATGCAGGAAGGAATTTAGGAAGGCAAAAGCACAAGCGGAGTTGTAGCTAGCAATGGATTTGAAGTGTAACGTGAAGGGTTTCTAGAAGTATGTCAGTAGCAAGAGGAGGATCAGGGAAAGTGTGGGTCCCTTACTGAATCAGGGAGGAAATCTTGTGACAGAGGATGCAGAAAAGGCTGAAGTGCTCAATGCCTTTTTTGCCTAAATCTTCACAGGCAAGGTTAGCTCCCAGACTACTGAACCGCGCAGTAGTTTGGGGAGGAGGTGAGCAGCCGTCAGTGGTAAAAGAACACATTATGGACTCCTTAGAAAAGCTGGATGTGTAAAAGTCCCTGGGGCTGGATGGGATGCACCCAAGGGTGCAGAGGGAGTTGGCTGATGTGACTGCAGAGCCATTGGCTCTGAAAAAGCATAGTGATCAGGAGAGGTCCCAGATGACTGGAAAAAAGCAAATGTAGTGCGCATATTTAAGTAAGGGGAAAAGGAGGATGCAGGGAACTACAGACCAGTCAGCCCCTGGAAAAATAATGGAGCAGATCCTCAAGGAATTAATTTCTAAGCACTTGGAGGAGAAAAAGGTGATTAGGAACAGTCAGCATGGATTCATCAAGGGCAAATCATGCCTGACCAACCTGGTTGCCTTCTATGATGAGACAACTGGCTCTGTGGACAAGGGGAGACCAGTGGATGTGGTGTACCTTGATTTTAGCAAGGCTTTTGATAAGGTCTCCTGCAACATTTTTGCAGTCACGCTAGGGAAGTATGGGTTGGATGAATGAACTGTAAGGTAGATAGAAAACTGGCTGTAGCATCGCAGTCAGAGAGTAGTAATCAATGGCTCGATGTCTAGTTGGCAGCCAGTATCAAGCGGAGTGCCCCAGGGGTAGGACCTAGGGCCAGTATAGTTTAATGTCTTCATCAACTACCTGGAAGTGGCATAGAGTGCACCCTCAGCAAGTTTGCAGATGACAACAAACTGGGGGGAGTAGTGCTAATGTAAGGAGTGACCTAGAAAACACTACCCAAGACAAAGCAGAGGAGAATGTTATGTGACGGATGCCCATCTGCAATGATAAGGAGGAGACAGTCTTAGATAAAGGGGGCTTGAAAACAAAAGCAGAATCAGAGTACTGGGTCAAAGAGCTCATTAAAATACTAAAAATCACGCCCCTAGGTGGGGAAAAACTATGCTAATGAAACATACATGTATGTAAATGAGATACATGGCTAAAACACAGGTATAGAGACATGCTCAGTAAAGAACTCCTTGCATCACTCCTTTATAACCAATTAGCAAACAAGGATGCTTATGAAGGTTCAAAACCCCTGTATAAAAGATGCTTAGAATTAGTGATCTGGGTGGTTGTTATGTGAAATTATTCCGCTTGCACCTTTTATTGCTAGCAATAAATCTTCTTTATACTTTCACCCCTGGTATCTTTATTGGCCTTTGCATACCGGGCACGATCCCAGACTTGAGCTGGGGCTCAACACTAGGAGATTCAGGGTGACCTAGACAAATTAGAGGATTGGGCCAAAAGAAATCTCATGAAGTTCAGCAAGGACAAGTGCAAAGTCCTGTACGTAGGATGGAACAATCCCATGCACCAGTACAGGCTGGGGGCTGATTGGCTGGGCAGCAGCTCTGCAGAAAAGGACCTGGGGTCACAGTGGACAATAATCTGAATATGAGCCAGCAGTGTGCCCTTGTTGCCAAGAAGGCTAATGGTATACTGGGCTGCACTGGTAGGTGTGTTGCCAGTGGGTGAAGGGAGGTAATTATTCCCCTCTATTCAGCACTAGTGAAGCCACATCTAAAGTAGTGTGTTTAGTTTTGGGCCCCCTCACTACAGAAAGGATGTGGACATGAAGGGTAAAAAGAAGAGTTTTTACAGCAACAATGGAAAATCAGAAAAAATGTGGGTCCCTTACTGACTGGGGGAGGCAATCTAATAACAGATTATGTGGAAAAGGCTGAAGTACTCAGTGCCTTCTTTACTCAGTCTTCACAGGCAAGGTTGGCTCCCAGACTATTGCACCTGGCAGCACAATTTGGGGAGGAGGTGAACAGCTGATAGCAACAGGTTAGCGACTGTTTTAAAAAGCCAGATGTGTACAAGTCCATGGGGCTGGATAGGATGCATCCCAGGGTACTGACGGAGTTGGCAGATATGATTGCAGAACCACTGACAATTATCTTTGAAAACTCATGGAGACTGGGAGAGGTCCCAACAACTGGAAAAGGGCAAATATAGTGCCTATCTTTAAGAAAGTTATGTACAAGGATCCGGGGAACTACAGACCAGTCAGCCTCATGTCAGTCTCTGGAAAAATCATGGAGCAGGTCCCTCAGGGAATCCATTTCTAACACTTGGAGGAGAAGGTGATTAGGAACAGTCAGCACGGGGTCACCAAGGGCAAGTCATGCCTGACCAACCTGATTGCTTTCTATGACATGATGACTGGCTGTGTGGATGCAGGAAAGCAATGGACATAACATACTAGAAGAAAGTACTAAAGCATGGTGCTGTACAGTGATGTGTTGACATGCCCAGTGGTGGTAGGTAACAGAACAAGGAGCAATGCTTTCAAGTTGCAGCAGGGGAAGTTCAGGTTAGATAGCAGGAAAAACTCTCACAAGGGTAAAGCCCTGGAACAGACCCAGAGAGGTTGTGGAATCTCCATTTTTGGATGTTTTAAGACTTTGGTAGACAAAGCCTTAGCTGGGATGATATAATTGTGGATTGTCCTGCTTTGAGCAAGGGTTTGGACTAGATGACCTGCTGAGGTCCCTTCCAACTCTGATTTTCTATGATTCTCTGTAATAAGCAACTGACTGAATGTAGCCCATGTTCCCACACGTCTCAGCAGTGATGATCAACTCCCCTTAGTACATTCTGGCTGCTTGCAGATGTTCTAAAAAAACAAAAAAAAGTGGTGCTTTACTTTAAGCTCGTCATGCTCCTGTGCCAAGCCCAGTGCATGCCTAGAAGAGGCATTGCATTAGTTGGACCTGGCTCACCCACCATCTGTATAGATTGGGTGCTTTAGTGAGGCTTTTCTGACTTCGATCAGCTTTACCTTAAAGTGCCAAATGTCCTGCTGAAGTGCCTGATCTATACAGACGCTGTAGACCTGGGTGAAAGTAACATGCGGCTTCTTCTGGTAAAGAGCGTTTTTGTTTGGGTTTTGTTTTTTTTAAATGTCTGCAAGCAGCCCCTGATTTTCACAGATGGCATTCAGAGGGGCTCTTCTATAAGCTCTTCAATGGACTGTCCTATAACCCTGGAGTCACTTTCCTTTCTTGGTGTTGGGTGTTAGCATTGAACAAGATACCCGTCTGATATATAAGCCACACAAGATGGAATAATGCAAAAGGCAAGTGTCCTAGTAGCATTAATGTCATTTGAGATCTCTTATAAAAATGTTGTGCTACTTCTATTGATTTCAATAGGATCAGCAGCAGACTCCACAGTTGTATTACTTCCTCTGAGAAAATTAAAATGCATATTAGAACAATTATAAGTCAAGAATTCTGCTGTTTGTAAAAAGATTTCTTTTTTCTTTTCTTTCTCTACACTAAATAAGGGGCAGAGATATTAGAGCTTCAGAGACTGCCATAATGCCTGGCTTCCCTGAGAAATTCTGTGGGGAAAATAAAAAAAATTGGCTGGAAGGATAAAAACAAATTGAATTCAAAATGAAACTTTGAAATAATACACACTTTAATATAGGCTCTGTTACTTGTGAGAACAGCATATCATTGCACCAGAATGCTGCTCTAGGCACTTACTATATAATTTTGACACAGTGTTGCAAGTGAGACAAAAGCCTGAACCCAAGCCTTAGCAGGTAAGGAAGACAATATACCAAACCCACAAACTCCCATCAGGTTTTGCACTTCAAATAATAGGCATACTATTGAACTGGTCCTCTCCCCAAAAGAAAACCTAGAAAAAGTGTTTATTTTTCAATTTCTAAGTTAACTGAGCTAAAAAAAACCTTATGAGTCAAAGTTTATTATGTAAAAATTCTCACAGAGGCTGCATGATAATTTTTAGTCAAAGCAAGTTTTTACCCTGAGATTTCAATCTCAGAAAACAGACATTTACAATGGAAGCTGGCCAATAAACAAGCATATGCCTAAAGTGCAATTAGCATATTACACAAAAACCCAAATGAAAAACAGACAAAACTTTAAAAACATGACAAGATACAGCTTCCTCTTGTTCATGACTTCAGTGTGAAAAAAAAAATGTATCTTTATTTTTGGCTTCATTTTCTTGTGTTTTCTATTCCTGGCTGCATTTAATTATGACATGCAGTGCCTGTCCCCGCTCAGTACATTTAAGGGCACTGGACAGATTAGATAAATGTAATAGCTGGTGAGTGACAGAATTCTGGTAAGACAGTGCTAGTGACAAACCTACAGTGAATTCTGGGGGCATGGAATTCAGACAGTGCTATGCTATCACTGCTATGGAAGTCCTAGAAAATCAGATTCTTGCTATTATTACAAAACATAGTTTTGAAGTGAGAAGTTTACCTTAACATTTGCAATAAAGTTTAAATGAAAGCTTAACTAAAATCAAGCCCAGACCGACATAGAATCTTCTATAAACAGTACATACCATGCTATGTATCTAATGAATTTTATATATGGACTGTCTGATAATAGATTTCATAGACATTAGGGGCTGGAAGGGACCTTGCAAGATTGAGTCCAGCCTCCCTGCCATAGGCAGGAAGTCTGCTGGGGTCAAATGATCCCAGCAAGATAAACGTCCAGACACCCTTTGAATGAGTCCAGAGTAAGTGTTCGCACCACCTTTGGGAGGAGTTTGATCCAGACCCTGGGCACACAGACTGTAAGCACAATAAGACCAGCTTTGCTACAAACGTTGTCTTAAGACATTTTATAAGGATACCTTGACTTTAATAGGGTGCTGACAGACATGGGAAAAAAAAACAAACGCTTTACCGGAAGGCGCAGTGTGTTACTTTGACCCACCTCCTCAGCACCTGTACAGATCAGGTGCTTCAGCAGGGCTTTCTGGCACTTTTCACTAAAGCTGATTGAATCAGCTGTTAGATAGTGCCAAAACAGACCCACTGAAGCGAGTGGGCAACAGACATTCGGCAAGCCAAGTCCAATTAACAGGCTGCCTCTTCTGGGCACGTGCTGGGCTTGGTGCAGCAGTGTGCTGAGTTTAAAGCACAGTTTTGTTTTGTTTTCACATCTGCAAATAGCCTAAGGTATTAAGACACTGTCTTAATACAATGCCTTACTGTGACCTTTCTTTCTGTTTTTCTTTCTTTCTGTCTTTCTGGAAATACGCTTTATTTTGTGATGGTTAGAGACTTACTGAAGCCCAGTAGGATTATTCTAAATCATCTGAAAGGAACTTTGAGAGAAAAGTAACTTCACTGCTTCTGAAACGGAGGATTTATCCATATCACAACTCCAGCTGACAGCAGAATATGGAAAGATACAATTTGGTCTAACCTAGGTAAAAACCAGCTTGATGGCTGTCAATAGCAATACTGAAGCTTGCTTATTTGAGGTGCTATTTGGCTCTTGAAATGTAACTAATCCCTTTTTCTTGTGTGGTTATTTTAAATCAGTTTACAGTCTTAACCTAGATTTGAGTAATAATTCTACAAATGAGAATACTAGTTAGTACTTCATTAAGCAAATGCTAAACTTAAGGCATAGTAACTAATGTGCATTAATGAACGTGCATACGTGCCCACAATGTGACAGATTCTGTTCTAAACAGCTGTGTATTTTAAAACTGTAACCTTTGTTTAAGACTATAATTTGCCTTAATGGCTAGGCTTAGTCACACAGTGAGTTGGAGGCAGGTTTTTCCATTGTCAACAATAGGTCTATGTTCTTTGTTGATTTTTCAAAGATTTGCAATAGCTACAGTAAAACCATAAATTATCCAACATAGATTTTTAACAACGAATCCCCAAATTATCAAAACAATAGATTTACTTAAGAACTACATGGAAGACTAAATTAAAATGTTGTTCTAAGCCACATCTAGAACAACCACAGCTTCCAGAATATGAAGGAGAATAAGCTGGCTGCTCATCCTCCCCTGAGATGAGGAAATTACAAAGTACGTTAAGTGACAAAAGAAGAAAATTAATTATTTTAGCTACTATAGGGGAAATACCAATTATCCAGTTCTGGGAAGAGAAAATAAATGAGAACTTTCATTGCCATACTACATTATGTAAGAGACACTAAAGTCATGACACTGTTATTTCCTATCTGTCAAAACCGAGCAGGTGGTTTTATCGCAAATAAAAAGCATCCCCATCCACTTTGAAGTAAAGCATTCCATGGGAGGAAGGCAATGTTTTTCTCAGTTTATAAAAAGTACTAGTAAAGTTTATCAGTTTTATTTTCTGAGGCTTTATAGAAAACCATTTCCCATATGCCAAAATAAAGCTATAAAGACGTATGTAGCATAGTAGAAAGATGAATTATAATATAATTATTAGATACAAGAAAAATTATGTAGCTTGAAAAATATTTATTAAATATGTATTTGATAAATCAGTTTTGTTTTTAAAATATTTATGCAGGGAGAATTAGAAATGTTACTGTTTACTCTATGACAATATATTCTCCCAGGCAAACAAACATTTAAAAATATTTACTATACACATTGCTAATTATATATACCATAAATGTTGTATTTGATTAATTGTACCTTAAAGGAAAACTTGCGGTGGATACGATCTTCAGGTCCAACGGGAGATATGACATAACTAGGCAACGGTATGCTACCCAAAACAGTTTCTTCTCTGCTATCTATTGAATGGAAAAAGTGAGTCACTGTACCTCTTCAATAAGATATTCTCCCTATACAGTACCATCAAACAGTGGAGAAAACAGTGCCTATTATATTATGCTCCTGAAATTTCTCCCATTTCCAATTTTTTGTTTTTTCAACCAGAAGAATAAGCACTCAAAATAATTCTTCTGCTGATATACTTCCAGGGACTAAAGAACAGAAGAGAGAAACTGGAAAAAACAAGGCCACCAAAGTGACAATGTGTTAAAGTGCAAGGAACTAGTGATTCAAAAAATCTACTGGAGTGCCAAAGACATCTCTAGGCACCACTGTCTCCACTTAAGCAGCTGATCTGCCCTCTCTCCTCCTCAACAGCCCCACCCCAAGGAGTCAGCAACTTGGGGCATTTATACATATGCTCTGGGAGGCTCAGGGTGGGGGAGGGGCTTTAACTAGAGTAGCTTTGGGAGCTGCTGTAATTAAAGCACCAGGAGTGTCACGTGTATCAGCGTCCCCACACTGAAAAACGGCAGCAAAGGTGCTTTAACTAATGCTTGCCCAACAAGCTTCAATTAAGTGCCCCTGGTGCCATTTTTTAGCATGGGGACACTGATACTCATGATGCTGGAATCTGCCGGAGCACGGTAATTACAACACATTGTAATTACAGTGCATGGGAGTAGCTTCAATGTACTAGGCACCCCTAGTGACTCTGCTTCCTTTTCCTTCCCACCTTGCATTAACACATTGTGCAATGCTCTGAGATCAACATATGATACTACATAGATTTTGATGCCACATAACTGTAATGATTTAAAAGTCAGTAAACCTGCATGATGTAAAATAGACTATCAAGTGTGACTCATACATCCAACTTATTTTCTAATTAATTACTTAAGCAGTTATAGAGCTACCACAGTCTATATACGAACAAACCTTCTGGGTGCTTGCAGACGTGGGAAAAAAAACAAAACGTCACTTTACTGTAACCTCAGTGAGTTCCTGCATCAACCCCAGCGCAAGACCAGAAGAGGCAGAGCTTTAGTTGCACCCAGCTTACCCATCATCTGCAGAGATCAGGCACTTGGTGGGGTGGTTGGCACATTTACCTAATTCAGTCATCTCCAACCTTTTTAGGTTGGAGATCACTTTTGGAATTTAAGAGGAACTGAAGATCTACCTCCCCCACCCCCCTGGCCAGCAGGTAAGTCTGTGGGGAGGGGAAGCAGGGGTGGATGGGATAGGGCCATGGGGGAGTGGGGCAGATCAAGGCCCCAGCCCTACCCCACTCCCTCCATCAACACTAGGGCCTTGATCGCTGCCCCCAATCACTGCTGGTGAGGGAGGGGAAAGCCCTACACAGTTGGGGCAGAGTGGAGGACAAAGCCATGAGTGGCCTGTCCAGGGAGTTCAGGGAGGGGGCGGGGGCACGCAGCCCAGGAGGGCGGGGGGGAAGGGGCGTGTCCCCAGATCTGCATGTGGGGTGGGGTGGGCTGGTGCCTAGGCTGCAGCTGGGGCAGCACGGGGCTCTTCCTTACTGGGCTGCATTCAGGCCAGGTGGCTGCAGCGGTGGTGGCAATGAGAGTGGGTCACTCCCAGCACCGCTGCCATCCATGCTGAGCACAGTGCAGGCCAGGCCTGGCGGGAACAGCCCAGAGCAGCCTTCCAGCCCATAGCTGTAGCTGTCCTTCCCCTGTGCCCACCAGCCCCAGCCCCCATGTCCTCAGGGGGAGGGGAAGGCTGCGCTCACCAGGCCTGGCCTGCACTGCACTCGGTGGTGGTGCTGGAAGCAAGGGTTGGGGAGGGGTTACAGTCTCCCTCTGCATGGCCCCACTCCCAGCACCATTGGTGCAGCCACACAGCCTGAGCACAGCCCAACCAGGGAAAGCCTGGCACTGTCCCGGCTCCAGCACACCCTGCCCTGCCCCCAGATCCAGAGACATGCACACCCCCCCGCCCTCCTGGGCTGCTTTTCCCCCCTCCCCATGCCCCCTGGCTGTGCAGGGCCTGCCCCCACACCCTACATACAGCTACTGGTGCTGCCTCGCATTTGGGGGGGGCACATGCCCCCCTGCCCCCCGATCTGTGCACAGCAGAGACAGCTGCAGCTGTGGGCTGGGCTTTGTGCTCCAAGCCCCGCTGCACGTGCCCCTGAGGCCTCCACCCATCCCCTCCCCCACTAACTGACCTGCTGTGCTCGGGGGGGTGGGGTTAGGGCGTACACATGCATGCATACGCTCAGCCCCCCCCAGCCCAGGATCAATTTGAGGAGACTCCAGGATATACTGGTCAATCACAACTGACCAGTTGGTGACCACTGATCTAGTAGCTGATTGAATCATCTTTAGCTAAAAGAACCAAAGAGCCCCACTGAAGCGCCTGATCTATACAGATGTTGCAGAGCCAGGTGGAAGTAATATGCTGCTGCTTTTAATAGGGTGCGTTTTTTTGGTTTTTGTTCCACATCTGTCAGTGCCCTTTGTGTTGCAATTTTCCTAAGCACTACAGAAACTGGGTTTTTAACTTCATAAATTCATGTGCAGCAGGTGGGATGCAATGCCTCCATTTGGGTCAAGAAGAAACAAAGGCACAGAGAAGTCTAATGATTCAACACTGGAACTGGGATTCAGAAAGCCTGGGTTCTGATCTGAACTCTGCCACTGACTGTGTGATCTTGGATAAGTCAGTCTCATGGTGTTTCTCCATAGCTGTAATAATACTTATCAAATGATATCCCAGAGATGTTATATTAATTAATGTTTGCAATGTGCTTTGAAAATGGACAATGCTAAATAACATATAAAATATTATTATTTATAATCCATGAACAGCTGGAAACCCTGGTCTCTTGTTTCCCCAAACCCATGCCTTAGCCAAAACCAATTCAAATAAGCTAACAGTAATTTTGCTTACTGGTGAGGATTTAGGTCACAAAAGTAATATTAAAATAGTTATGTGAGGGGTATGGCATGGTTAGGAAAAAATACTAAACTTTAAGAAATGTTCAGAAAGCAAGCCAAAAGATTTTCCAAAAGGGTCTGTTTCATGAAAATTATTTAGATCAGCCTGTTACCCACTCACCTTTGTAGTAAAACAAACAATAATCAGAAAGTACGAACCATCGTCTTTTCCATAACCTCATTCCAGAGCTATCCTGAAATACAAAGAATTTAATATACTTCCTTTCCATTCAAATACAATCTCAAAGATAGAGAGTCTACCTTCGCATCTAATTCTTATGTTATAACAATTAACAGTTTATCAGAAATATACCAAGTATATTATTTACAAAAAAATGAATTTTTTGCTTTTTGTTTAGTGAAGCATGATACAATGACAGAAACGTCAAGTATAGTATCCAGTTACAGGATGATCTTTCTTAAGTCATCCACAGCACAATTTTCAAACTTTTATTCACTAACTAAATTTAGATCTCCAGTACATGTGGCTCTATAAACAAAGGAGCTGTTGCCACCTATTTCCTCAAAGGATCTATCAGGCCATTAGGAAAAATAATCAAGTAATTAAGCAGGGAGATGCATTCCAACAAGAACTGCTTCCCATTTCTGATGAGTATAAGGACATATTAGCAGAGTAGACAAGAAAAGTGTAGTTGAACAACATACAAAAGCAGAAAAAAAACTCGGTAAATAAATGAGTTAAAATGTGTAGAAATCATAAAAAAGCAAGGAAAATACTTACTATAACATTCTCTCACCAACCTTCAAGGTAACTCAAAAACTCTTTTAAAAATAGACTTCTATTTCTATTAGACTTTTAGCTCTACAAGAGATTTTCAGCAGAGAAATAGGCATTGTCCAAAAACAGAAAATAACATTGAAAAATTATTATAATTACAGATCTACTGAAATTCCAACAGAAGTGACCTCTACAGTGGCTCCTTTAATCTTGCTGGTTTCATGGCGTACTGCCCCCAATACTGATTGGCAGAGGGACCCTAGTATCCCCAACACTTGTTACTGATTGCTGGGGGGGCAAAAACTGTGGTTTTAAATATGACATGTTTTTTATCTCCTGCTGCTGATTGGTCAAGGGGCCCTGGTGGCCCCGCTGCTTGCTGTTGATTGTCCAGGAGGCAAAAACTGCTCCATATTTAGAACCAGAAAGATTAAAGGAGCTGCTGGAGACTGCACTTTCACCATGATTTCGGTAGGTCCCTATTATAATTTAACTTACCTAATGTTACTCTTAATTATGATGCTGAAAGTGTAGCTCACAAAATTCTTATAGGAAATACAAATGTTCAATAGTCAGAAAATAAGGAGATGGCTATACTCTAACTACATATGGTGATGCACGTACCAAATTCTCATTCTGCTTTCTGTCAAAAGTTTACAGCATCCACCTAGAAACAAATTTCATTTGTGTGAACTGCCTACCTTCACATAAAAAGTGTTCTGACACCAGCCTCTCAATTTAATGTTTCCTATTACCTAGTACATTGTTCCTCCTACGAAAAGGGTGTCAAACTCACTGCTCCTCACAAGCTGGATCCAGACTGCAGGTCTCTTCATGGGCCAGATCCAGATGCAACAGTAGGGCAAGCAGCAATGGCAACCATGGGGCTTAAGGGTGATGTTGCTTACCATCTGATATGCACCCCCAACAGTGCTCTATATCCAGTATTTCAGTGGTGGGCCCTACCCACCTGGCCCCCAAATTCCTGGCACCTCTGGAAGCCCTGTCGGTAGGATTACATGACCTATATGTTTGACACCCCTGCCCTAAGAGATAGGGCTATAAATTATGTAGAGTGGCCCCAAAGCATTTTTTTCAAGAGCCTCAGAAGTTTCATGCTGTGAAGACTGACTGATACAACTGTTGAACTGGGGAGCGGGGGGTTGCAAATAAAGAGACAGAACTGACTAGCTAGAAGATCACAGAAAAGTCTTATTAAATAAGCGGAGGCCATAAAAAATGTTAAATGAACAAGCTGTCTGCCAGAGTGCATCTTTGACAGGGTGGAAAGCACAGAAAACATTTTCTGGACTGAAGGAGAGGATTTCCAAATGGGAATATCTGAAGCGCCGTTCCACATATGCCCTTTTTTCCCCATCCTAATCCCACCTTAAACATGTGGAGAGAGGCTGTTTCTTTTCCTCCTCTTTCTTTTTTTATGTTGCAAGGGACAGTGGCACATGCTAAATATACCTGCATAGGCTCTATCCTGTCCATTGCTACTGCCCTTGGGCAAATAGGGTATGTTGGGACTAGGTGATTGGCTCCTTGTAATGCTGTAACATGAGGAACACACATTACTGCCTAGGAGATTTGTTATCATGGACCTTGTTTCACCTTCACACCTGCTATTTGCAATCTAGCTGTTGGAAGCTAGGTGGATTACAAGTTTGAGGCTGACAAAGAGACTCATTATACGTAAAACTGGTGAAAGGATGCATGGGTTTTCTTCACTTTCCACTTGTCATCCAGGAGGTCTGAGTCTGTAGATCTGGGTTACATTTATGGCAACTTGGGCAAGTGCCAATGCAGTTGAACGAAATCTCTATAACTAGCAGGGCTTCTTGGTCACTGGTCCTGAGTACGGCAGTGCATTGGAAGAGGATTTGGCTCTGTCTTGCATAGCTTGAATCTCCCTTAATCTTCTCTTGCCTAACACTGAAGTGCAGAAGGAGAATGGGTTGCAGCTCTACTTTCAGTCAAGGCCTATGGACAGGCTCACAGGTATAATAGCCCACATGGAAAAAAATCCTACTACACAGTTCAGAATGGTAACCAGATTTAGGCAAGAGAGTTGCAGCCTTCATATTAAACCATTAATCTGTTGTCTATTTGTCGTTGTTTCCATAATCATATCCAATTTTAAAGTAAACTTTAGGTGGCTGATTTCAGAGGTGCTGAGCACATATAACTCTACCCTGTAGTAAATAGGAGTTCCAGATGCCTTGGATTACTGGCAGTCAGGCCCTTGTTCATTTGCTGTTACCTAAAAAAGCTTTCTTGGTTATCTGATGATTTTGAAATTCAAAGAAACAGAAACTGATCATCTCTTATACACACCTGTTTATGTAGCCAGCCTCGTACTACAACTGGAACATTAGGATTCCTCCGGATAGACTGGTCCCTCTTTCCAAAACTGTGAACTTTGTTGCCAGATTTTACAACCTGAAGACACATGTTTGGACATTACTAAAAAAATACTATATTAAACATACATTTTGGAATACATAAATGTTTCCTACTTTATCACACAGCAATAATTATAACAGTTATAGTGTTTTTTCAGATATCATATTTATAATAGTTAAATACAACCAATTTAACACCATCATCAGCATACCAGTGTCCGAATGCACTTCCAGCTCCTGCTTGAATCATAACTATGAATGACATCTAACCTTTTGAAAGATAAAACTTAGTTCTTCTGTGCTTGAAGGAAGCTCTGTGCGCATTATCAGAACTGTTTGTACCAAAGCACAGAATGAGTCACACAGTCTCTTTCTCATGTGTACACATGCACGTGCGCCACACAACAGAAATACATTGTACATGTGAACTTTACTTTTGTTCTTTTATGGTTCATCTCGTATAAAATTAATTTAAACAGAAGCAGTGCTTCATTTCCAGAAACAGAGTACCAGAAAAGTAGTACTGCTGGGAAGGACTCAGACTAAGGGAAGCAGAGATTAGAAAGTCTCCACAAACAGAGGAAGTTGTAGGACTCTTCTCAGGTGAAAAGCTGTCTGGGGAAAAAGGAAGACAGCATTAATTTTTGGGGAGAGGACTTGTCCTGCTCTTTCAGGATCTATCTGCTTTACAGAGATGCCCATGTCTTTCTGATATACCTCCTAATCCTATTTCTCTTCCTCAAGAGGAAGAAAGCTATTTTGCATGAGACATCTCAGCTTCTTGCTTGCCCTGCAGAGGTCAGCTATATTGTACCCACCATGTCTCAGTGCTTTACAAGGTGCTAGAGACATATCTGCACAGAAGTACATAGGATGAAATCCTCAGCACTTCTGATCGCTGTTTTCTATTCAAACCTCTCTACTGAACTCGCAAGAGTATTTATGCTCATCAGGTGAAGACAAAAAACCCAGCACTGGGAGCCAACAAATAGTTCTCATTTGAGGGGAATAATTTTGCCAAAACAACCAGGCAGGCGGCTCTACACCCTGCCATCACGTACACCACAGAAGATTAAAAGAAATATATGTAAGACAGAACCTTGCAACAACATTAAAGTAGATAGTGTCAGTTTAGATCAGGATTGTCCACCTGAGGGCCAGGGACGGACATTACACATAAACCAGTTTAAGTGATCAGAAACTGGTTTAAACCTGTAACAGAACAGAAGTTCAGTGCGCATAAACCACTTTCAAAATGGCGTAAACTGGTTTAAGATAAACCTGGTTGAATGTAGTATCATACTTAACTGATTTGGGTCAAACCAGTTTATGCAATGTCTTCCCCAGACTTCTTCCTTGTTTAAGTTAAACCAGAGTCCACCTAGCATCTCAGATGATTTGCATACTTGGGCTGGGCTGTCTGCTCCAGAGAACAGAGCTGGCCCTGCCCTTCTGCTGCCTAACCAGAGCTTCAGCAGACTGCAGGCACAGCAGGATCTGCCTGAATTCCCTGGCTGCTCATTTTATCAATTCAGGCTCAGGCTTTGTGAATGTCTGCCCCTAGCCCAGGAGTTAACATGTGTCCAGGCTCCTGACCTGGGCACTTCAGCACTGCTCCAGCAGCAGCTGCTGCAGGAGTCTCCAGGCTCCCCCTCTCTTCTCTGACTTCCACTGCCTGACCCCATCTCTGGGGGTGGGGCTGAGGGAGCCCATAGCCAGGTGGCTTGGGGGGACCCAGATGTCCCATGCAATGCTGTACAGCACAGGGTGCCAGCATGGTACAGCCAGGCTCCAGCTGCACAGTGGGAGGGATCTATATAGCTCAAGGCATAGGGATAGTGGAGGGTGCAGGGACTGCAACCCCCAGCCATTCAGAAATTGGACAGCCTTGATTTAAATTAAGAAGATTCACTACTTTTTTCATATCTATATTAGAATTCTCTAGTTCTAGTACAGACATCAACACAGGTGCATCTTAATGCTAAATTAATATAATAGCAGCAATATCTTATAAACTTGATTATTACATGTATTCTGTACTGAATTAAATTAAGCTTAAACACAGAAGTGCCCCATTGATATAAAAGGCCTAAGGACAAATCAAAGCATCAATTAAATAGAGTTTCAGGTGACTATACAAGTGGAAGAAATATTTTGCATTCCAGCTAAGTACCAATTTGGAAGCTAAGTGTATCTGTAATGCAACGATGACTACTACATTATTATACCATTGGAAGTTCTTAATACTAGAATGAAAACATCATTATTTGCATGGTAATTTTATGCAACTGGGGCTCCATCTGGCTAAGCACTGGGAAAACATACAGTAAATAATAGGCCCATCTTCAAGATCTTACAGTCCATGGTTGAACTGCAACATAGCAATAAACAAAAGTGACAAAAAAAAAAGAAGAGTTGAATTGTATAACTGGATGTTTAGGTCTATGCTTCATTATGTGATTAGTCAAAGATGTATCCACCCCATGCTTTGGACAATCATGTGAACAATTTTAATAAAACAAATATAAAACAGTTAGATTGAAAAGCATAAATACAGGAGTAATTGGAGAAATACAGATTTTCAAAGGCAAGAACACACTCTTTTAACAGCTGGCTCCTCATCATTTGTGCCACAAATCCTTCAGATAACTACAACTGCTAAGGTGTCATATGGGGATATAATATTTTCATGGGAGTAAGAACCAGGCCATCAAGGACTCAGCTGGCACGTCCACACGTTGCCCTATGGTGACACAGCGATGTGCTACATCACTGTAAGGCACACTACAGTGATGTAGCAATCATGTGGGTCTACATGTTATCACTAGCTACGTTGCCATAGCTGCACACTCCCTGCTTGTAGTGCACTGCTGCGGTGAGGTAATGGGGAAGTCTTTGCGTGTCTATACAGTGCAGTAGGGGCAGTTACTGTGCCATCTGTTAGTACTCCCAAAAGGAAGTACCAAAATACAGCGCAGTAATGTTGCTGTATGGAGACATGTAGATGCACCCAGTAGGTTAAAACCTACACTACATTGAACTCCAATGAGAATGAACTGGAAGCCACTGCAGAATCCAATGTTCATTGCCAATAAAAATCTGGCAAAGTAAATTGGCTGCCCCATACTGTACTAGCTGAAGAAAACTAAAAAATCTTGAAGTTTAGTCCACAGCACACCTCAGTGCAGAGATACATTGCAGAACTGGCAATGGAAGATAACTATGGCCAGGTCCAAATCTGATATAAAAACGTTGTAACTTCCTAGCCAAATCAAGATAGATGGTATACATCCAAAACTCAGAGACATCACTGCCATTTCTTCTGTTCATTTCTCCCACTTATGAACATTACCATCAGTTTTATCTGGAATGAACTTCAGTCCGCTGTGTTTTCCATCATGTCAGACCCTCATAAAAATCAACTAAGCTAAAATCTATGGTGTCTTGTCTCTTACTCAGACACGAGTATGACACTTAATAGTAGTTACATATATGGGACACTAATCCTCTTTAGCTTTAGGATATTATTTTAAAATACTAACTGAAGACAGAATCCTCTGTTTATTGAAACCCTACCAATAGAACAACAATTTTCTGCAGACTCACCAAAGCTCCTGTCTAATAGCTATGACACACTGATTTCAGGATTTGACAAGAGGAATGTTCAAAAAAAACCCCCCACCCTTACCAAACTGGGTGCATTTTACATGGTGATTTAATAGCAAATGCTGTTATTCTGTCCGCTGCCCCTGAAACTCAGAACTCATTTGCTCTTTTCCTGCGGGCATAACAACCTCTACCTTTCTTCTTCCAAATCACACCTTTAAATGCAATTTTTCTATAAAGATCCCCAGGGACAGCAGCTAGAAGATTACTTCACCAGTATGAGCTTTAGAACTGCATAATGTATTTAAAGTATTTTTTTGGTGTCAGACTACAACACTACAGAGTAGCAAATAAAATGGTGGGCTGTGTGTTTCTGCAGGATTAAGTGATATTAATAAAATATTACAGTATTCTGGTATTGATCTCTCACAGTTTATAGTGCTTGAATCAACTTTTAGTAATATTCTGCTCTAGGAAATCACTGATTTTCACTTAATGTTTTTGAGGACTATGTACCTTTAGTTCTGATTAGAAGTCAACCCTGCATGCAATTTGAGCCCATATTTTCCTATTCAATTTTAGGAAAAGCAGTTTTCCCCTGGAAAAAAGTAGATAGCTACAGATGAAGTCCTGGAACTCCATTTGCTCACTAGAGAATCAAATAAGCAAGAACCCAACTGTGGATTAAATGCACTAAAAATATAAAATTAAAAAAAAATCCTCTGTACCCAAGATAATTTTGCTCAACCTTCACCACACTGTTTTCAGTTTAAAACATCATGCAATACAATTATATACAGGTATACAGGTGTCAACCAAAAGAGGTCCTTATCAAAGTCCAAACTTGAATTGCAATGTGGAGTTTAAGCTTCATATACCAAATAGAGTCAAAATCCTAGGATCCAAACAGCCCTTATTTTAGGAAATCAAAATTCAAATTTTCCTATTTTTAGGGAGAAATAGAGATGGATGGTTGTATGAGAACTTCCTGACAATTTTTTGTTTAGTTTAGTTGCAAAAGACTAATTTCACTGAATGCAAAATGTTTCGCTATTGGTTTTGACTGACTTTGCTGAAAAACAGAAAAATAAGCTTCCAGCAGAACCCTACATGCCAGCTGCTTCTGTGGACTGTATCCCGGGTTTGTGGCTCCTGTGGTCACCTGCGGCAGACTGCACCATAACTGGGAGCCAGGGGTCTGGAAATCTTAATTTGATGCATGGCTGTTAGCACTTCTAAACTCTTAGCCTCCTTGCAGGAGGATTAATGCCTGCCTCACACTCCAATGGAGCATATATGGGAATCTCACGAAACATGGTGGGGCTGTAGCAGTCTCTTTCATCAAGCCACTGCAGCTCTTTCCCTCATAAGCTGAGCCTGCAACCACCGTGATGGAACAGCACCCTTATGAACTGCAAAGCAAGTGACCCTCTGGGGCACCTTTAAGGGTCACACTGGTTGGTTTCTTAAGGATGCTGAACAGGGTTATTGGCTCTGTTCAGTAGTACAGTATCAATACAATTATACAGCAACCTTAAGTCAACTGACTTTTATGGTTTATTTTGAGCAAAAAATGGTGGATCTATAAATGAAATGATATGGTATCTGCCTGAGTAATTTCATTTTTCAAATGGAATATATTAAATGTATAAATGAAAACTATTATTAAGTAACCAATAAAACCAATATATTTTATCTATGTAAAGTGAAAAAATTTTATATTTTCTTTTCATTTCATTGTAAATGTTTTGCTAATGAATGTTATGAGACTCATAAAAGAATCTGATATCTTTTCTACTTCACAACTAAAATAGAACTTAGCAGTTTCTCCACTCAGACTTCAACACTGACCATCTGGGACCATAAAATCTGTCTATAAAGTTCAGTTTATATAACCATGAATTACCATTGGCTTTATAAGATGCTTAGTGCACTTTTATTTCTTGTAAAACACAGTAAAGAAAGGTATTGTGTATATACAAATACATACATGATTTGTAACCATGCATTACAAATATAATGTAATATATAAAATATATTAAGCTATTAATTGCTACCATGAGAAAAGAATTCATTTCAGAGTTTACTTTTTCTTATAGATATTAATACCACTCTAATAAAAATGAAAGTTTTCTAATTATTTTGAACAAAGAGCTTCACACATATCCATACAGATGTCAGAAGGAATTAAGGAGTTGGATACCTTGACAATAGCTGCATAGTACCTTCCAGGAATATGACCTTGTTTAATTAAGAAGACTCAAGAATAGAATTCAATGATGTACTTGTAACAGTTATTGTTCGTCTATTCCAAAAGTCATTCTAGCAGAAATGCCTAAACAGAGATTTACACAGAACATTTCTATTAGCTGGATAAGAAAAGGCTACTCACAGGACCAAACTAATGAAAGGGACGTGGGGGTAATAATAGACCACAGTATGAATATGAGCGGGCAGTAGATCCTGTAGCCAGTAGGGCAAATAATACTCTGGCATGCATCAATCGATGCATCTCCAGTAAAACCAAGGAGGTGATTCTTCCGCTCTGCTCAGCACTTATGAGACCACAGCTGGAGTACTGCGTCCAGTTCTGGGCACCAGACTTTAACAAGGACGTGGACAAGCTTGGCACAGTCCAAAGAAGAGCCACCCATATATAATCAGAGTCTTGAAATGCAAGCCATACGAGGAAAGGCTGAGGGATCTCTTCAGCCTGAAGAAAAGAAGGCTGATAGCAGACCTAGTAGTAGCTTACCGCTACGCTAGGGAAGTATAACAAGGGCTCAGTGACCAACTGTTCACCAGGGCACCTGAGGGGAAAACCAGGAGTAATGGCCACAGACTCCTGAAAGACTGATTCAGGCTGAACATTGGGAAAAGCTTTTTCACAGTCCGGGTATCCAGACTGTGGAATAAGCTCCCTCCAGAGGTGGTGCAATCACTTACCCTGGAAATCTTCAAGAGGAGACTGGACCTTGCTGGGGTCATCTGACCCCCAGTTATCTTTCCTGCTTGGTGCAGGGGGCTGGACCCGATGGTCTTCCAAGGTCCCTTCCAGCCTTACAATCTATGAATCTATACTAAAGGTTACAGATATTATATGCCAGTTTCATGCTCATTACAGTAATTAAAATATTTTAAAGTACAAACAGAATCACAGAAAATTAGGGCTGGAAGCGACCTCAGGAGCTCATTTCATCCAACCCCCTGCTCAAAGCCATTATTTAAAATCTCCATAAACTGGATAATTAAAAATAGCTGTTCCACTTTGCTATAGCAAAGAATGAGTCGTAATATATAACATGTATGTCAAATTTGGCTTCAACAAGCTGCAACAGATTTTCTTTTTATAAGTTTTGATTGTTCCTCTTT
Organism: Alligator mississippiensis; assembly: GCF_030867095.1. Lineage (NCBI taxonomy): Eukaryota > Metazoa > Chordata > Crocodylia > Alligatoridae > Alligator > Alligator mississippiensis. The sequence goes on along the minus strand of NC_081825.1, from coordinate 193,321,234 downwards.
TCCACACTTCAGTCATCCTTTCCTGATCTAAAATATTCTGATAACATTGGCATGTGTTGATAAAGGGACAGTCAAGCTGCTGGCTTTGTCATTGAAACCAGACAAGTCACTTGTGATGTCAGTGCCTGTCTGCATTGCAGACTTGTTTGGGAATTACTCACTTTTTCTACTACAATTAGATGCCAGCAGCATGGATTTTTTTAATTCCCTCTCCACTAGTGTTCCATTTCCTACTCCCCATTCAGCAATTCCAGCTGGAAGTACCCAAGACAAAAAAGTACCTAGTTTTAACTATGAAGCATTCCTACAAGATCTGCTCCTAAAATGAGGGATACACATTTTATTAAAATGTTTTTCTTCTGAAATTTATTTTCTAAGCATTAGAAAAAGCAAAAAATTTATTGCAGTAAAAAACTGGCTATCACACATAAAGATCTTTACTCTCACTCCACAGAGAGTATATACTTTGCCTTTTCCTAATGTCTTTCATTCAAAGATCACATTAATTTTAGTGTAATGACAGTTCCAGAGAATTAGAAATCCTTCCAATTTTACAGACAGGCATACCAAGTTGCCAAGAGATTAAGCAACTTGTCCACTGCTGTACAATTAGAGTCAACAGTGGAAGAGAACCCAGAATTCCAGTCATTATCTCCACCTGAATCCTCCAACCACTCTGCCATTACCTCTTATTTCTCTCTAGAACCATTATACCTTTCCCCTTATTTTCATGTCCTAATCCTCAGTTGTTTGTCTCTCAGTTGACTACTAGCAACAACATCTTTGAGTATCAGCAATTCAGCTTCTTCTCTTAAACAGACACTATCTGAAACACTGACATTCCTAGTGCCATCTCATATTTCGGACTTTATGGAACCACTCACTGTATCAGGTGGCCCAAGAGCAGATATTCATTTCAACATACTTTACACAGTTAGTGAAAATAAATCTTTGGACCAGAAAGTTACTACCTGAGCCTCTCACACACGCACACTGAACTCCAGACAATAGAAATAGTTTTTCAACCTAAAAAGAAATGGGCCTTTTTCAAGGTTCTTCTTTCATCCAAATCTTCCTTTACCTCTCTTTATTCCTTCCACTTTTTTTTTTCAAGTGAAGATCCATAGATTCATGCAAAGTATGGGCACCTATACATGTGCAGGGAGGCTTCTCCAACATGCTGTAATTACAGTGCATGGAACAGCCTTGATTAATCAAGTCTGCAGGCGCATAGTAATTACTGTGCTCTAGCAGACTCCAGTGTCACATGTATCAGCATCCCCATGCTGAAAAATGGCGGTGGGGGTGCTTTAACTAAAGCTCGTTATTTGCTCAAAATAGAGGCTTGTACATACTAGAAGGTTCATCCTCTCAATCTTGAAGTGTAGCTGATAATCTGCTGTTCAGCTGACACTTTTTTTCCAAGATCCAGCAATTCTTAGGTGTCAGCTCTTGAAAAGAATCTAGTTGAACTCACTATACTAGTTCTTACTCTATTAGGTTCAGTAAACGGACAGGTGGATAAAAATAACAACACAGACTTGATCAGCATTCCAACCCCAAGTCCCATATTTGTCAGCCAGGGTATCAGACCACACACCTGTCCAGAGAAGCACTATGCAAAGCTAATTCACAAGATATGGTAGCCAGCTGAGAAAGGTTGAGACCTTTCCTAAAATGATCTTAAAACCCTGGTTTATCTAATGCATTTGCCTTTATAGCACAACTCTAAATACAGGAAGTTAGATATGGGCTATAGAGTGCAGATATAGATTCAGAGAACAGAAATGAGAGAGGGAAGGTCAAGGGTGTTAACTAAGTCTTTAAGGTGGGTGTGACGGGCTATGGTCTTTACTGCAATATTTCTGTTTTAAATGTATTCATGTTGTTAGAATATTGAATGCCTCTGCTTACCTCTTTAGCCTGATCACAGGGAATGAAGGGTTAAGTCTAAGAGGGATATTCAGCAACACAGGACTTGAATAGCCTTGTTAAGGCTTCAGATGGTGTTGGTATTCCCCCTTTGGAAGATGCATGCCAGAGGCTTCAAAGCCTCGACAATGGACAAAGTAGGGTAAACAAGGAGAGCATCTGGAGGGAGAGCGGAGAGGAAATCTACAGACAGACACCAACAGAGCACTTTGGGGCTCCTGGCTGTGGCACACTGGAGAGGGAACAGCTGAATATGTTTGGGGTGCTTAGAACAGTGCAGGCTGGGCTGGGGACAGAGGGACCTCTTAACCCTTTGAAAAGGGCAGAGAACCTCTGGTTGGATGGCCTTTGTCCTAATAAATAACTTAAATGAAGAAAAGCCATCTGTTTTGCTGCTTGGAACTTCAGGTTGCACTTGTTCTCCCCAGCAAGAGATAAAGTCCCTTTCTCAAGAGCTGAACTAGAAGATAGCACCTTAAGTAAGGGCCACAGACAACTAGGGAGGATGTGGGACCAGAAGGCCAAGGTATCAAAGTGAAAAGGTGCCAGGGCTCTGCCTTGTTTAGAAGCCATACCTTGGCTGGCTTCAAGGGGAAGACAAGGCACCCTCCCCCAAAACAGACATCTGCCTTTTGGGAAGGGGGCGGGAAATCAAGCCTGCATGCACCAGCCACCCTGACCAACAGGCTGGGGTGCTCCAGCAGCCTCCAAGGAGGCTGCTGAACTGCCACTCTCTCCAGCCCCATCCCCCCAAGCTTCAGGGCTGAGGCTGAGGTTTGCTGCCTAGCTGAAGGGAGGTGTGGGGTGTAACAGAGCCCTCCACCTTGCAGGTCCCCCCCCAGCTACCCCAGCCAGGGAATTGGGGAGGAGCTGGGCCAGGCTCATGAAGAGAGTAGACTCTGTTCCACGCCCCCTCCAGATCAGGCTAAGTAAAGCAGAGAGGGGCAAGCAAGTAACACTGAGCTCCTGGCTTTCCTGGCCTGAGCTGAGGGTGGTGGGGTTGGAATGGAGCCTGTTTGCCTTATGGGCCCAGCCTGGCTCCCCCCAATACCCCAGCCGAGCAGGGGTGGGGGGCTCTGTTTTACCTCCCCAACTCCCATCCAGCTCCAGCCAGGCAGCAAACCCCAGCTGGCAGCTCAGTGCTGCTGCCTCCCTCCCCTCTGCCTTCCCCTCCCTGCCACTGACAGCCCTGGGAGTGAGGCTGGCCTGCATCAACCCAGCCCACAGTGTATGAAAATTAACCGTAGGGAGCACAAATTCCCTAAGGTGCTCTGAAGCAGAGTCTTCATCTAATACTTCATTTGAGGAGGGTTAATTTTTTGTGCGATCAGCCACTTTAAAAGCACTCTATAGCCATGCATGCATGTCATAGCACAGCTGTAAAGTGCCTTCAGGGGCACTGAACAAAAAGTGTAACTTGTGTAAGTGCCCATGAAGCTTTCTGCTTCTGAGCCTCTGGGATCAGTTCAGATCCCAGATGCCCTCCCACCTCATAAGTCTAGATTACTGGGTAGTTTCTAGTTTCCTTAAAGATCAGGCTTCCTGGTTGTCATTCAGAACCTTTGTTGGAGAAACAAAGTTGTGGTGAAAGGCCTTTCAAAAGATATAATGCAGGCAGGATTTCAGAGAAAAAAACACTCTTAGGAGGCACAAGAAGCATAAGAGAGCCTCCAACTAAAAGTATTCTGCCTGGTTCTGTACCATCTGAAAGAGAAGATACACTAGTATTCCTCTATTTTATTGGGCTACAAACAGAACTATGGCAAAGTGCATCCAGTGAGGGACTAGTGAGAAAGACCAATGGAAGTATGTTTAAAGGTGGTGATGAACACCAAAGACTATGAAATTGAAGGAGGGGATTAGAAAATTAATCCTCCTGGCCACTGAACAGCAGATCTCAAAATAAATTACAGGAGGAAAACTGGTATGCTCGTATCTGGACAGGATCAATAAAGGCAACATTCTAAGTAATTAAAACTGGATTAAGAAAAGAAACACCTGGGTACTCTCTCGCAGGTTGAACTGCCACAATAAACTGTAATTGCAAATTAACCAAGTATCATATTCAGGTGAACATTAAATTGTCCATTTTAAAATGACAATTACACTAAGCAGTTTACTTTTAAAGCTAAGTATGTTGCTAAGAACTGACAACATAATGGCTCATGAGTTGGTCCAATAAGCTTTAAATGAGTAATTATACTCAGAATTGAAGAAGCATTACTGAGTTTCATGAAATGATTTTCCTTTCCCCACTATTAAGCCAAGAAGAACAAAACAGAATGAAAGCTTTTCACTGATGGCAATTTAACAGAGAAATTAACTGATCAATAATAGCCTTATAATCAATTAGCTAAGTCCTTTCTTCTATGACTTAGACACTTAACTGGCTTGATGCCTTTCCAGTAAAGAAGGCTTGACAAAGGAAAGATGTACAAATACTTATTTCTTCTTTATAGACAATACGTTCCTCACTTTAATCTAGTTTCAGAGGCAACTAAACCAGTTTAGTTGTACTAGAGTGCATCATATAAATTATGAAAAATAAGGGGGGAATATTTTTTTTTGCCATGTGCTGTACTAATTTTGATCATTTGGTATTTCTGGGTTTTGTGTGTGCATGAAGAGATATGCAGCCCCTGTGACCTGTACCTACTTATAACTGAATAGCCCTAACTTAAGATAATAAAGGAAAAAGAAGGGTAAGAAAGAATAGCAAGAGAAATTCAAAGTTATCATTTCCACTGTTTTCCAGGTGACCTTACAGTGCTCTGGCCAATCAGATGACTTGCTGGAACTGACATGACATATATATGACTGCATTCCTTAGAAACCTCTCACACTCTGAATTGGTAATTCATAGACTTGTCATTTAAAACAAAAATCACCTGAAATGTGATTAGAGGGCTTCTGAGCTGTCAAAAGATGTTTGTGTTGTCACTATATCTCCTAAGTTTGTTTGGATGGGAGAAGTCTCTCTTCCTTGGAAGTACATTAATATGTTTTTAGCATGAAATCTTAAATGTGTTTTAAGGCAGCAATAAACTGAACTGAAAGGAGACCAGATGAGTCTTTTTTTGCCTTACCTTAGGAACAGGTTTTGTATCAACAGTGGATGCAGTTACTGCAGTGGATGTTTCGCTGACCATGCTTGAGGGTCTTTGGTTTATTTGTTGCTTGGACATGTGTGAATTTTGCCTAGAAAAAAAAAAGGAAGTATTCCTAAAATATATGTATTTTTAAACAATCAGCTTCTGACTTTTAACACAGAAAGTATAGTTTTTCAGTTTCCTGAAGTGCACAAACAGCAGCCTAGTTAAGCACTAGGAGAGTTTCCCCTTACCTGCCAATGCAGATTGCTTTTTTCTTGTGACACCCATTATTCTAGTATGGTCTTTCTTAGCAGATACAGGTAATGATATTTGGTAGTTCATATTTACAGGTAACAAGAAAAGAAGCATGACACACAATTCCACACAAAGTAAAAATGACACGCTGTAATCACGACAATCAAAAAGAGTTGAAACTTACATAGCAAGTCACAGGTGTATGTAAACAAAAAGAATACATTGTGTACTGGTGGTGCTCAACTTTTCTGGCCCTCTGGGAAGAAAGAGTGGTACGGCACCAGCATGTGCCAGATTCAGCCACAGAGCAACCAACCCTGCATGCTGGATCTGGACATGGAGTGACTGACCCTGTAAGCTGGCATGATCTGGCATGCAAGGTCACATCAGCCCACCTGCTGATTCTCCATAAGCCAGGAAAGGTAGTGGTGGAAGAATGGTGGTGTTAATTGCCACAGCTCCCAGAGGCAGAGCATAACATAAATGCATAACAAGGAGACTGAAAACAGACCCAACTCTCTGTGAGAAATGCTCATTAAATACAGGAACAGTAGTTTTTCACCCCTCATTACAGCTCTTTATCTAGTTCCTCTGAGTGCTTCATGTCTCTAATACAGTGGTTCCTCAAACAGGGTGTTACAAGACCCTTTCAGGTGTGTCATCGTTCATCATGACATGGGTGCTGCTGGCACAGCCGGGTGGAACTGCCCTGCATGTCTCATACAGAGCCTGACTGGGAAGAGCTAAGGCAGGTACTCCTGCCTGTATTAGGGTTATCTGATAAACATAATGCTGGCAAGCCGAAGTGCCAGCTCCTGCTGCAGCCCTTCCCAGTCCGATCCCCCACTCTCTTCCCAGAGCGTGCAGGGCAGTTTTACCCGGCTGTGGCAGCAAAGCCAGTAGGATCACCCTGGTTGAGAACCACTAAGGTAAACTAGGGCAGTACACCAGTAGTTTTCAACCACAGTGCCACCAAACTCTGAAAAATTTTGGTCGGGTGCCTTGAGTCTAATGGTAGAGAGCCACAGGTCTAAGAACAGGACATAGGCAACTCAAAGCTGCTTTAGAAGTCATGAAATCAAGGACTCTTAGTCATTCTCAGCAATTATGCAGTTAGGCAGAGTAAAATCATTTAATAAAGTAGGCAGTTGTGGCTCAAGAGTTCCTATGCACTTAAAAAGTTTATACACTTAATCAGTTTGTTACAATATAAGCAATACATGAAAAATTAGTCTTAGCCTTGTGTTATGAAATTAAGTGATTTGTGCACCAATCCATTCTGATGGAAATGGAGCTGCTTTCATGTAAAGGCATAAATACACAGCCAAGAGAGAAACTCAGTCAGGTCAAGAATAAAAAGCATGGTATCACTATAGTTTAGATTGAAAGGTTTATTTAATTACTAAAGAAAGAATTTGTGGTATGAGTTGTCAAACATCCAAGCCGTGACTCATATATGGCAATATAAGATTCCACAACACTTCAGTATTCAAGGACACTCACATTATAAAATACTGTTTGCAGGAGTGGGTGGCTGGCATTTTACTAATTGAGTAAACTTAAAGATAAGTTAGCTGCATATAGTGCAGGTAAGAATTATTTTTTACACAAGGGTCTTGGGTATCCGAAGGAATATTTTTCTCATAATATTGTCAAACTCAAGCACGGTGAATACCTGTGCCACAGAGTTAAACTGTATATTGGTCCTATAAATTAGTCTATCTGGGGTCCAGGCTACAAAGAGTAGCTGATTTTCAGAAAAATGGCTTACTATTTAATTAGAACCTAGACTCCACTGCATGAATGCTATGCAAATGTATGGGGAGACCATTTAAAGACAGAAAATTAGTTTATTGTTCATTAAAATGCACCTGTGGTCAACAGCAAGAAATTCCATAAAACCAAAATAAAAAATACATAATCATTTTTAGTTTACAGCAGGTGTATGATCAAACTGGCATAGCAAAACTACAAGGGAACAGCTGCTGTATTTACTCAAATACAAGATGAAGTTTTTACCCTCGATTGGCATGGGGAAAAAAGCTCCTTGTCTTATAATCACATTCTAGGAAACCTCACTAAATACATTGTCTATTGTTAAACTGCTGCCAAAAACAGCATGTGCTCAGTAGTCAAAACCAACTATGAAGTTGATTTAAGCACAGCCCAGTTAAGCAAACATGCTAATGGAAACCTACCACAAGCATAACTTAATATAACCCATCTGAATATGGTAGTGTCCATTAAGCACAGTCCCCCTCACTGCCGACTCTTTTGCAAGTCATACAGTTCACCCACAATCCCTCTGTTCCTGCTCTCAGCCTGGCATGTATGATAAGTGTGGCCCCACCCAGCATGAGGTGAAGCTGGACCGGGCTGCCCCGCACCTCATCTGCATATAAATTTTTGGAGCATCCCAGAACTTGCAACAAGGACACCCAGTTCCACTCATGAGTGGGGGCTAACTAGCATGTAGATCTTTGGGGGGCAGGGAAATCTGGAGTACACAAACATGCTGAGCAGTGCTGAGCTGTGGGCTCGCCATGACTTAAAATGCTGTGGACTCTGGTGGGATTCAGCCCCGTGAACTATGTGGTAAATCATTAATCTAAAAGCAAAAGGCTCATATCATGCATAGTTTGTGCTACGTGGAGAAGAACCACATAACCCTTCTTTACAAGAAGGGGGAGAGGCGGGATCTGAGAAACTGGCGTCCGATTATGCTACTGAATCTTGACTACAAACTAATGGCTAAAATCTTGGCCAAGTATTTTAAGTCTGTTATAGGTACAGTGGTCCACAAGGACTAGGCACGCAACAGATCCATGAAGCTCTGATACAGCTGCAAGATGCGCTACAGAACCAACAGTAGAGGGGGGAAAACGTCGCCATGCTGAACCTCAACTTGGAGAAGGCCTATGACCGGGTATCCTATCGCTTCCTGCTGGAAACACTGAAAAATGTGGGAGTCCCCACAACCTTTGTCACTTGGATAAAGGCACTGTAAAGTGAGCAGCAGGGTACTGGTGAACAGGTCCCTGACAGACCTGACTGTGGTGGAGTTGGGAGTCAGGCAGGGCTGTCTGCTCTCCCTGAACCTGTTTATTTGAACAAGGCAGCCACCAGCACAGTGACTAAGGCAGGACCCTGGGATCAGCAGCGTGAAGATCCCCAGGAACAATGAGGAAAAGACTAAAGTCCTCGCTTACATAGAGAGCCTTAACATCATATGCGGGGACAAGAGTTCAATGGAAAGAGCGTTCAAACACACCCAGGTATATGGAGCAGCAGCAGGGGCCAAGTTCAACATGAGCAAAAGCACCTGCCTAGTCCAGGTAAGCTCGGGGACCTGTTGTCCCTTGGGGTCTCCATCCCCTGACAGGGGATAAATATCCTCAGGGTAGAGTTGATGAGACAGAGGGTGTGGGAAAAGATGGAAGCGAACGTGAAACAGAGACTGGGGCTATTGCAATCGTTCTGCCTGTCAATGTGGGAGTGGGGGGGAGGGTGGTGCATGGCACTGATCAAGGCAGAGCTACTGCCAATACTTTTACACAATGCCCTAGTTTTCCCTTCCTCAGAGCAAGTCATTTGCAGAATCCAAAGAGCCATGTGTGCTTTCTTTTGGAATTCCACATGAAGAAAGTGGTGAAGACCCAGCTGTACAAAGCGAAACAGTCTAGAGGCAGAGGACTGCCAGACATCCTACTCTTCCTCTAGGCCAAGTACATGTGCCAGGTTTGCAAACTGGCAACAGGGATGGAATCCAAAACAGCCCGCTTTGTCAAGTGTTTTGCAGGGTGACTGCTGAGACAGCGGCAGGTGTATATGACAACCAATGGAAGCCCACAGGCCACAGTGTCTCTGTGGTTCTACAAGGTCCTAAAATGCTTCCAGGAGAAATACAAGCTGCAGGATGTGACACTAGTGACACTGGCAAACCACCACAAGATATGGGAGGTGGTAAGGGCAAGAAACATCGTATCACCCATGAGCTTACTACCTGGTGACAGCTCCACACTTTGTGAGAGTGAAGCTTCCACAAAGACCTGCAGAAGGAGCACAGAGACGTGAACTGGTAGGCAGCCCGCCAGGCACTCCCCACATGGGCATGGAAGACAGAGCAGGGCAGAAAGGGTACATCAAACTGCTCAAGGCAGACCTGCCACTGGCAGACAGAAACAATCGACTACCTCTTCTGGGACTGCCCGTTAACCAGAGAGGTGTGGAAGAAAGTATGCACACTCCTCCTGGTAGTGACGGGTTTTTGAACCCTGACCAGAGAAGCGGTCCTTTAAGGGCACTCAACCAAGCAGCAAGGGGCCCCAAGAGTAGGGCTGTGCGAAGCTTCAGTCCCTGATTCGATTCAGTGGAGATTTGGCCTGATTTGGTAGCCAAATTTCCGAATCCAAATGGAATCAGAGGACCCTTTAATCCCTCCAAATTGAACTGGAATCCTTCAAATTGATTCGGAGAGATTCAGTGATTCGGACATAGACACAGCTTTAAATGTTTTTTCTACATACCTCAAGATAGCAGGCGGCTTGTGAATGCTGCGATGCTGGGGCACATGGAGTGTCCCACAGAAGCGTGGGGGGCTCCCCAGCATGTTCAGCAGCAGACCTGGAAGTAGACTAGAAGCAATTCTGGTCCACTTCCAAGTCAGCCAGAGAATGCGCTGGGGGGCCCCCCCTGTATCCCCCTGGCTTGGCAACTGGTGCCTCCTGGATCTGGGGGAGCACCCGGGGTCCCCCTGCAGCCCATCGCCGAACTGGGGGGCTGCGGGGGAAAGAGCCTGCTGCACTCCCCAGTGGACCCGGAAGTGGACCGGAAGTACTTCCAGTACTTCCGGTCCACTTCCAGGGTCTCCACCAAGCACACGGCGGGCCCTCGCCTGCACTCCTGTGGGACGCTCCATCCGCCCCAGCATCGCAGCATTCACAAACTGTGCTGGTAACTCAAGGTACACAGAAAAAACATTTAAAGCTGTGTCTATGTCCGAATTGTTGATTCTCCGAATCACCATCGAATCTTCAGATTCAGATTTGGCTGAATCGAGTAAGGGACACTGATTCAAATCAACAAGTCAAATCACTGTCTCCAATTCGGGCCGAGCCCGAATCAAATAGGGCCTGCTTCGCACACCCCTACCTGACAGCCCACTTCAACCAGTTCAACTCCTACTTTAGGTATGGCCTGTGGAAGGCCAGAAACCTACTCACAAACAGGCATTCAGACCCCACAGTCGAGGACAGTATTAAAATGGGGCTGAGGAAAATGTACTGGTACTACAGGAAGACAGAAGAGGATGACAGGGAAGAGGTGGTGGACCTCATATGGAAGAGAGGAGACTGGCATAGACTTTTCAGAGGTAAGCCCTCCAAAGAGAACAAGGAGGATAACAGTGACAACAGCAACTACAACAATGATGAATATGATGATGAGTAAAAGCACTGGAATGGTGATGGGTACGTGGGACTGTGGCTGGATGGTGCAAATTTTGTAACAGGACTAAAACAGTTTAACTGTCCAAATGTGTTTTGGTCTGTCAAGTGAACTACAGTGGTCAGTTAAGTCTGATTCAACCATGTCAGTTAAAACATTCAACCAGGTTTATCTTAAACCAGTTTCAACCATTTTGAAATTGGTTTATGTGCACTGAGCTTCTGTTTTGTTACAGGTTTAAACCAGTTTCTGATCACTTAAACTGGTTTATATGTAACTTTGGTCTCTAGCCTAGAAGTCTCTAAGTGTGCCACACAGTAATACCTTTAATAAACTCTTTATTTTGGTTCAGAGAGAAAATATGACTCATGTTTATAATAAATCACTGAGTAAAATGGCAGTGTCCCTTACATACAATAAAACAACCCACTAGAAAAACTAACTTTTAGAGAACTATCACCCAAACTTATAGCCCGCTACTCCTAAGAAGAAATACACATCTGTTTTTTTCTGCACAGCAACTATTTGCCAAACGAGATGAGCATACTCAGCTATTTCTATTGGATTCAGTCCAAATGTGCACAAGAGCCAAATAATCTGTTTTCAAAGCTTTAACTTCCTGAGATGCCCTACGTAAGAGAAATTTCAAATGCCAGAACATGTACAGTATAAACAAGTACAGTATCTATTTTCTACCTTTATTCAAGTCACGAAAGAAATATTTACATCCTTTTATTCAAGCAGGGTTATGTACTTTTCAATGAGAGTTTATTCACTCTTCTGGAAAACGTGCAACCCATTCTGTTATCTAAACCCCTGTTAAATTTATACTCTATTGCCACTAATCTAACATGAAGGCAGCATTAAAATGAGGCAGACTGTGGAAGCCTACAGAACTTGGACCCTGTGATCTAGTCAAAACATCAACTTTGTCAGAAAGCCTGTAGCCTATGGGTGACTGGTGCCTCCCGAGTCTGGGGGGGACACCAGATCACTGCCGGGGGGTGGGGGGAGGGGTGGAGCAGGGTCCCCCAGCAGCTGATCACTGAGTCTGGAACCACCAGCGGCAAAACTAGAAATGCACTTCCACCCACACTTCTGGTTTCATGGCTGACACTTCCAGGGGGTGCACAGCCAAATCTCAGGGGGTGCACGTGCACCCCCAATGCGTCGCCAGTGCTGTAGCCCGTTGAAAGACTGAACACAAGTTGAAGCCATGAAGACACAATGCAGGCCAGCTTAACTAGCTAACAAGAGCAAGGCAAAATTCAAATCTACCCATGCATTAAAGATTACAACCTCTAAAGTTAATGTTATGACTCCTCATTGTCAAGGTCATGACTTGCCATTGGCTGGGGCAGTGATTCTCAAGTAAGGTGCTGTGAGGAAGTAGTTGTGGCAGGAGCTCATGCTCCTACCTGTCTTAGGGTTATTTGATAAACCTCAGGCAAGCAGGAGTGCCTAGCCCTACTGTAGTCCTTCCTGGCCAAACCCCGCATGGCATCTCCCAGAAACAGAGGACCATGGTGAATGTAGAACTGTCCCACACACCTGTTTCTATGAGGAGCACGGGAGAGAAAGGGCTGGATTAGGAAAGGCAGTAGCAAATACAGGCCTTCCTTTCTGCTTTATGGTTAACAGATAATCCTGATATCAGATTCCCCAAAGGCAGAAGTGCGCACCCCTGCCACAGCTGATTCCTGATCTGGCTGTGTGAGAGGAGTGTGGGATAGTTCCATGTGGTTATGGCAGCGGCAACATCCAGTTCAGAACCAGAGATAAGCAGAGGCAGTACTGGTGATTCTCAGCTGGAGAGATGCCACATTCAAAAAAGTTATGGAGGGGTGCCCTGAATTGAAAAGGTTGAAAACCACTGGCCTAAGAAAGCATTCACAAACACAAAAACACTTTTCACCAGAGTAGCATTTCACAGTGCACAATAACCACTGGTCTTTCCAACATTGTAGCTCTAACAGATGCCAAACAAGATGACGAACCATTATGCAAAGCACTGTACCAATTTATAGAAAAACACAGCACCTCTTCCAAAAAAATCAACAATCAAATAGGTAAATAAATGAAAAGGAAAGAACTGATCAGAGATGTAAAGGTAACGTACCATATTTACTCGAGTAGAGGGCCCTGATTATAAGATGAGCCCCCAAAGAAAATTGGGATATAGAATATATAGAAAATGTATAAATGTTATAATTTGCCAAGTACAGAATCTAATTATGGGAGGTTTGCCTTGAATTTGTCCCCTTTCCACTGCTACAGCAGAGAAAATAAATCGAGGGGGAGGGGACTCAGGTAGCCCTTTGCTTTCTACTTCCCTCAACGTTTTTTACCTGTAGCAGCCCCTTCCCCCTCTCCTTATTGCCAAACCCTTTTCTCTCTGAGTGCATGGAAGTGAGTGGCTATTTTGAAAACAATAACCCTGAAATTAAACATGGCTATCCCAATCTGCAATGCACCCATAGACTTAGTTCATCCAGAATTGATGCATTTTGAAACTGCTACACATTTTAGCATAGGTGTTTCATAAATACACTTCTGAGCAGTCTTTTGGCACCTACTTATAGCCAGCATAAACCATACATGATATTAGTCCAAAGGCTCAAGGCTCATGATTTACCACATAGTTCACTGGGCTGGGCCTCACCAGAGTTAACAGCATTTTAACCCATGGTGAGGCACAACACTGCATACAGTTCACCAAGAATACCTCCATCATGCCCTTCTCATCCTGGCACATATGGTTAGTATGGGCCCTCCCTCCACAGTGACCCCACAGCTCAGCACTGCTCTGTATGTATGTATGCTCCAGATATCCTCCACAAAGGATCCATGTGCTAATTGGGCCCCACTCATGACTGGAACTGGGTGTTTCGTCACAAGTCCTGGGATGCTCCAAAAATTTATATGCAGATGAAACACAAGGCAACCTGGTCCAACTTCACCTCATGGACACCAGGCCACACTAATCATATGCACCAGGCTAAGAGAGGGGGAAACGGAGGGATTCTGGATGAACTGTATGCAATGGCATGGCTCACCATGACTTGAAACCGAATCAGCAGTGAGAGGAACTGTGCTTAATGGGCATTACCATACATCTTATTGAGATGGATTGCACTAACCTATCCTTGTGGCAGGTTTCCATCAGCATATTTGTCCAATGTGGACCATATGTTTTATAATCATGGTCAGTGCTGGCTGCATTTAAAATCGACTTCATAGTTGGTTTCCATTGTTGAGCACATGTTGCTTTTGGCAACAGTTTAATGACAGTTTGAATGTATTTAATGTGATTTTCTTGTGTGTAATTATAGGAGGAGGGAGTTTTTTCCCTATGAGGTGACCTCATCTTGTATTCAAGTAACTACGGTAGGTTTTTGGGAACACTTTAAACCTTTGTCAATCATTTCTCTTAAAGCAGCAGTACTGTAAATCTTTGCATCTTTGTGCTAGTCTCAAAACCTCTCAATTTTCCTGTGTAACAGAATAGGATATAGCTAGGTCATGGTCACTTTCTGGTGTAAAGTAACCTACAAAGACACACAGAGGACAATCCAGCCTTCTGCTTGACGGATCTCTTAGTTTCCTATGTAAGGAAATTTCACAATACAGCTCAAGCGATGTTTAGTGTTCTTTTTGAAACAAGTCTTCAAAATACAAAATGCAGTATTTTCCACTTAAAATCATCATAGAATATTCTAAAAAGAAAATTGAGATCCCACCCCCCTCTAACTTGTTATAAAAGTTATCAGATAAAAACACATGGTAATTATGTTAGCTACTGTTATGAGGTTACAGTATTTTAAAAGTTCGTTCTGGCTTTACGTTGTACATCCATTTTCTTCACTTAATTGAGTTTCTGGATGTAAATTAATTTTATTTAAATTAGCTCTGTGCTTTTTATATGTTTGCATGAGCTGGTTTTAGATGATGTCCCTTATAAACAGAGTACCTATTAGATGAGTCAGATTTGTTTTGGGCCGTTCCAGCCCCTCACTCCCCGCCCAAGCATTCCAGTAAGGATAGCTACTACAGTAATCTGAGCCTAAAGCTTACAAATACAAGTTCTGCCCTGCAGTATGCTGGTAATGCAAACCTGGGTTAACAGGGGAAGAAGAGATTGATCTATCACTATAATTAGGTTTTTATTTTATTTTTTTCTAGTTCAAAATGCTAATTAAAGTCTAAAACCATGGAGGTCTTTAGAAGAAAAGAGTGAAAATGTTGTCAACAGCAGTGGGGTTTTTTCATTCTGTTATATTTCGTAATTCCGCTGATGGGGGATTCTCCTTACCACTGCCTCACAGGAAGAAGGTATCTTCTTTCAGTATTTGGTCAACTTTGGTATCTGATTTCACCGGGGAATTCAGCAAGATGTTATATATACACAATATTGCTTTACCTAAGTATGCCTGTTAACCCACACATTTATTTCTGTTTCTGATTTGAACTGTTATTCTGTCTTTGACCAACCTACTTTTCACAAGAGGGAAATTGTGGACATTTCAGTCAGTTTTTCTAACCTCTACTTTTTTTAAGATGAATTTCTATTTGATTTTCACCCTGTCCTCACTCTTCTGTTTTCTGTAAGAAGTGGTTATCATTTATAAATAAAGTCTTCTACAGTTTACTATTTGTTCCTTAAAAATCAGCCCAGGTACTAGACTGAAAAGCAGTAAGGTAGCCACTAGATAATCTATGGTATTTACAATCTACTAAGCATTTCTAAAGAAGACGGTCAGTCTGAAGAAATTAATCTTTCTTCTTGGATAACAGTCTGGCACTTAAACACAAAACAAAACAAAATAATCAAAACAACGCACGAAGCCCCATGGATTTTAACTCAACCCACAAACCAAACCTTTACAATGGATATTGTTGTCCAATTATTTAATGGGAGTGGGGGGAGACCATCACAAAACACACATACCAGTTTCTAATTTATTTAAAAGTGAACATTACTACTTCTGGTGATCCAGCTTCTACCACCAAAAAAGAAATTCTTCAAAGAAGTGCTCAGAAACCCCCTTGGCTCAGCAAAGGCATTCAGGAAT
The DNA here is from genome assembly GCF_030867095.1 of Alligator mississippiensis. NCBI lineage: Eukaryota > Metazoa > Chordata > Crocodylia > Alligatoridae > Alligator > Alligator mississippiensis. The sequence goes on along the minus strand of NC_081825.1, from coordinate 193,305,438 downwards.
GCCTGAGGACTAAAAGGGGGGCGCACAACCGGTGGAAGGGAGGAGCTATCACCAAGGAGAGTACTCCTCCTCAGCCCGGGAGCGCAGGAGGGCTATTAGAAAGGCCAAGGTAGAGATGGAACTCAGGTTAGCGTCCAGGATTAAGGACAACAAAAAGTCCTTTTTCAAGTACATTGGGAGCAAGAAGAGAGCACCAGGCAATGCAGGGCCCCTGCAAGACGCAAACGGTAATCTTGTGGCTACGCCAGACAAGAAAGCTGATATTTTTAATAGTTTCTTTGCCTCTGTCTTCTTGAACAGGTACCGGGACATCCCACCTACCAGAGGTAGGGACAATCTCAGGGATAGCTCTGTCAGGCCTTCAGTCAGTACAGATGTAATTAGGGATCTTCTGGAAGGGCTAGACATTTTTAAATCTGCAGGTCCAGATGCCCTCCACCCAAGGGTGTTGAGGGAGCTGGCAGGGGTCATCGTGGAGCCCTTGGCCCGGCTGTATGAGCATTCGTGGTCATCTGGCCAGGTGCCGGGGGATTGGAAATTGGCTAATGTGGTCCCAATTTTCAAGAAGGGGAAGAAGGAGGACCCAAGTAACTACAGGTCTGTAAGCCTCACCTCAGTGCTTAGGAAGATTTTAGAGAGAATCATCAAGGAGCACATCTGTGGGGGCCCAGCAGGGGAGATCATGCTCAGGGGCAATCAGCATGGGTTCATCAAAGGCAGGTCCTGCCAGACCAACCTGATTGCCTTTTATGACCAAGTAACTAAATCCTTGGATGATGGTGTCGCTGTGGATGTAGTCTTTCTAGACTTTAAGAAAGCCTTTGACACTGTCTCTCACCCCATCCTCATCAATAAATTAAGTGACTGTGATGTTGATGCCTGCACAGTTGGATGGGTAAAAAATCGGCTGATGGGGCGCACCCAGAGAGTAGTGGTGGACGGGTTGTACTCAACCTGGCGAGATGTGAGCAGTGGGGTACCCCAGGGCTCGGTCCTCGGGCCCGCATTGTTTAACATCTTCATCAGTAACTTGGATGAGGGGGTGGAAAGCACGCTGTCCAAATCTGCTGATGACACTAAGATGTGGGGCGAGGTGGACACACTTGAAGGGAGAGAGAGGCTGCAACTCGATTTAGACAGACTACAAAAGTGGGCAGATAAGAATAGGATGGGGTTCAATGTAGACAAATGCAGGGTGCTGCACCTTGGGAGAAGAAATCCACAGCACACATACAGGCTGGGGAGTTCCCTTCTTGAAAGCACAGAGGCGGAAAGGGATCTTGGAGTCATTATTAACTCCAAGATGAACATGAGCCGCCAATGCCAGACCACAACCAGCAAGGCCAGCCATACCTTGTCATGCATCCAAAGATGCATCTCAAGTCGGTCCAGGGAAGTGATACTCCCCCTCTATGCAACTTTGGTCAGGCCACAGTTGGAGTACTGCGTCCAATACTGGGCGCCGCACTTCAAAAGGGATGTGGCCAGCCTGGACAGGGTTCAGAGGAAGGCCACCCGCTTGGTGAGAGGGCAGCACCACAGGCCCTATGAGGAGAGAATGAAGGACCTGAACCTGTTCAGCCTCAGTAAGAGGAGGCTGAGGGGGGACCTGGTGGCTACCTACAAGCTCATCGGAGAGATCAACAGCAAATAGGCAGAGCCCTTTTCTCCCCAGCACCACCTGGGGTGACAAGGAACAATGCTAATAAGCTGATGGAATAGGTTTAGGTTAGAGATCAGAAGGCAATATTTTACAGTTAGGGTAGCCAAAATCTGGAACCAACTTCCCAGGGAAGTCGTCCTCGCCCCTACCTTGGGCAAATTCAAGAGGAGGTTGGATGATCACCTGTCTGGGGTCTTGTGAACCCAGCATTCATTCCTGCCTGTGGCAGGGGGTCATAGAATCATAGAAGTAGGGTTGGAAGGGACCTCGTAGATCTTCAAGTCCGACCCCCTGCCTGGGCAGGAGGAAAACTGGGCTCAATTGACCCTTTATCTTCTTAAAGACCCCCAGGGTAGGAGCCAGCACCACTTCCCTTGGAATCTGTTCAGGTCGCTCCTGAACCTAGCTACTATGAAACTACTATGAAACTATCAAGATCCTGTCTCACTGGTAATTCACGCCATTCAGGTTTTAAAAAATGAAAAGAGAATAAATGAGAATAAAAGTTGGACAAATTGTGGGTAAAAGAGATTTTGTGCAATTAAGCAAGGACATATCCAGGTATTAGATTTTACTGGGATGTGATTCATAATCAAATATTACAAATTGTTGGCTCTTTGCTACTAAATGCTCCTTTTGGTAAAGTCCTTTGGTCTTTCCTGTGGAGACAGCCACAAAGAAACAAAGAATTAAATCTCACCTACTAGTAGTTGCTACAGTACTGCTGGGCTCTCTTAAAAAAAAGAAAAATAACCAAAATGAGAGGAATATTTCCAAAACTACAGGAAACTCTTATGGGGGAAATTAACACCAGACGTCACACCAGACAAGGATAACCTATTTAACAATTTCTTTGCCTCCATTTTCCTGAGCAGGGACCGGGTCACCCTCCCCCCCCCCCCCACCAGGACCTCCATAGGCCCCAGGGGAGGTGCACCCAGACCTAGGGTCAGTGAGGATCTAGTCAGGGAACTTCTGGAGGGACTGGACGTATTTAAATCAGCTAGTCCTGACTATCTCCACCCCAGAGTGCTGAGAGAATTAGCGGAGGTCACTGCGGGACCCCTTGCACGGCTTTACGAGCACTCGTGGTGCTCTGGTGTGGTGCCAGAGGACTGGAAAAGGGCCAATGTGGTTCCCATTTTCAAAAGAGGGAGGAAGGAGGACCCAGGAAACTATAGGCCAGTTAGTCTTACCTCGATCCTGGGTAAGCTTTTTGAGAGAATTATCATAGCGCATGCCCATGAGGGGCCAGCAGGGAAGGTTATGCTTAGAGGCAACCAACATGGGTTCATTAGAGGCAGGTCCTGTCAAATCAACCTGGTAGCCTTCTATGACCAGGTCACAAAATCCTTAGATGCAGGGGACTAGGTCTTTCTGTCATAGTCTTTCCGGACTACGACACTGTCTCTTACCCCATTCTCATTAAAAAACTAGGGGACTGTGGCGTCGACACCTACACAGTCAAATGGGTCGCTAACTGGCTGGAGGGCTGCACCCAGAGAGTGGTGGTGGAGGGGTCATTTTCGACCTGGAGCGATGTGGGCAGTGGGGTTCCTCAGGGCTCAGTCCTCAGACCTGCAGTGTTCAACATCTTCATCTGCGACTTGGATAAGGGGGTAAAAAACACCCTGTTCAAATTCACAGATGACAGTAAGATGTGGGGAGAAGTGGGCACGCTAGAAGGGAGGAATAGGCTGTAGTCGGACCTAGACAGGTTACAGGGGTGGGCAGATGAGAACAGGATGGGTTTCAACACTGACAAGTGCAAGGTGCTGCACCTGGGGAGGAAGAACCAGCAGCATACCTACAGGCTGGGGAACTTATTGATGCCAAAATGAACATGGGCCAGCAGTGTGGGGATGCGGTCAGGAAGGCCAACCACACCTTGTCATGCATCCACAGATGCATCTCAAGCAGGTCCAAGGAGGTGATCCTCCCTGTCTATGCGACACTGGTCAGGCCGCAGTTGGAGCACTGCGTCCAGCTCTGGGTGCCACACTTCAGGAGGGATGTGGACAACATGGAGAGAGTCCAGCGGAGGGCCATTCGCATGATCAGGGGTCAGCAGGGCAGGCCCTACGAGGAGAGGCTAAGGGACCTAACCTGTTTAGCCTCCACAAGAGAAGGCTGAGGGGGGATCTAGTGGCCATTTACAAACTAGTCAGGGGGGACCAGCAGGCATTGGGGGAGTCCCTGTTCCCCCGAGCACTACCAGGAGTATCTAGAAATAACAGTCACAAGCTGGCAGAGGGTAGATTTAGACTAGATATCAGGAGGCGCTACTTCACTGTCAGGGCGGCTAGGATCTGGAACCAACTTCCAAGAGAAGTGGTGCTGGCTCCTACCCTGGGGGTCTTTAAGAGGAGGCTAGATGAATACCTTGCTGGGGTTGTTTGACCCCAGTACTCTTTCCTGCCATGGCAGGGGGTCGGACTTGATGATATGTCAAGGTCCCCTCCAACCCTACAAACTATGAAACACTTTAATGATGTACCCAGCAAATGGAAAGAGAACAAATTAATACTTAGATGTTTGTGTATCATTTAATCCAGGGGGGGCCAACCTGCATCATGTACACCACAAGTGGCACGAAAAACCTCTGTATGTCGCATGCAACAGATTGTTGAGGGAGCACTGGGCAAGGAGCACAGGGCAGGGAGAAGAAAGTAGAGCATCAGATCCGACATGGGAGAGCACACATGGAAGAGCGCAGAGCTTATTTGTGACATGCCTGTCAAAAAGATTGATCCCTATTGATTTAATTAATATGCAAATGTAAAAAGGGCCAGCCCTAGGGGGGGCCATGATGCCCCCTGGTAGCTACTCAGCCCCTATTTTACCCTGACTTTTAAGCATCCTCCCCTTCTGCTCACCCACCACACCTTGATGTTAACATGTATTTAGAAACCGGAGGCTGCTCGAGGGATCCCTGAGCCAGATCACATCTGCTCATGAGCTAGATTCTAATCACTCAGCACCTTATGGGCAATTTCACGGCCTCCTCATCTCTCCTTTTAGCCATGCCCAAGCCTTGCAAATGTTACGAATCAATCAGCATTCACCAGTTTAGTGGGCCTTCAGCCCTGATCTACCTGACTCTCTCTCTTGGCCCCTCTCTCTGGCCTCATCTCAGCCCCTCTCTGTGCTTTGTAGCCCAATTCATTTCAGCCCCTCCATAGGCCCTGGGCTCTCTAGCCCCTTCTCTACCCTGCTCCCAGGCTCTGGCCTTACTCCCAGGCCTCTGTATTTCCTCTGCCCTGTTTCTGGGTTCCAGCCTTACTCCCGTGCCTCTGGCCCTCCTCCTGGGCCTATTTGAACCTCCACCACCCCTAAACCATGTGCACTGCCACAGCCCTAAAGCTGTATTACCTACAGGCATTCTTGGGTTCATCAAAAGTCTCTCTCTGTAGCCTGCTCAGAAGCTCTTCTCACATCAGCCTTCAGGGTCTGACTGCCTGCTCAGCTCAGGCTTTGGGCTTATATATACCCTAAACCTGGCCCCCTTCCAATCAGATGTCTCCTCTGTTTGCTGATTGAGCCCTCCCTGCAGCCTTTTTCTTCTTAAATTAACAGGATCCTAATTACCCTGTTATAGCAAAGTACACGTATATAAAAACAACAAAGCACATCTGCTCATTTCATTTTTTTAATATTAACTTTTAAAAACATGACTAGTTTGACAAACAAGAAAAGTAATTATTTTCACTCAATTTAATAACATCCCCAGAAACAACACCGGGTTGTGTAGAGTAGCTCACTCCGTAACATGGTAACTCCCTGCAAAATATATTAGTGTAATGCTCACATCTCTATGGCATTCTCCTCAACAAAACCAACTCAGCATTGTTACAATTAATGTTTTATTTCTGAGATTTGTGTGGCAATGATTTTTAAAACAGAAACAGTTATTTAAAAAGCAAGATAGAATAAGGTGATCTAGCACAACATGAGACTCAAAAAGAAAGAGTATATTTAATTATTCATGTGGCAGCTTAGTAATTCCTCTACAAGAATTAAGATCACTTTTCTGTGTTTCTGTTGGAAGCTTTTTTAAAAACTACTGAGTTGATTAATACTAAACAAAGTTACAGTTCTCCTGCTAAAATAAAGTCTTGTGTGGCATGTATATGTTAACCTGAACTTTCCATAAACACGTAAAGTCCAATTAGAAATATGAAATAGAAAAGATAAACTGCAAATAAATTCCACATGGCATGTCAGTAATTAATTTAGAGAGTCAAAAATCTGCATAAATCTAGAAAATAATCAAATTCCACATGCACAATTCTTAATATTTAATATATATTTTTTGCCTTTTTCTACTTTAAATAAAAAGGAAACAACTGCAGAGAAAAACAATGTTAACATCTGAAATGCTCAAGCATATTGACAGAATTAAAAAAAAAATTACCTTCACAACTGAGCACAGAAAGCACAACCCATATTCAATATCATCACTTACAAACCACCAGTCCTGGAGATGTTTAATGACATGTATTATTCAACAAATGCCGCACCGACTTAATAATGCCATATCATTCAACTTACCTTTCTGCTCTCTTCTTCCCGCCTCCCATGCACACGCACAGGCACACTTCTCATGGGAAGGTTAGTTAGGTTAGCTAATCCAAACAACAACACTGTTTTTGGCACAGTGGGTTGTTTTGTTTTTCTGGAAAATTGCCACTCACTGCAGTTGGCAGTCCGAACCTACGTGACTTGTATAAGACCTTTGAAAGCAGGCACATCTGCACAATACCTTCTGAATTATCAAACCACTCCCCATCCTACCTAAACTGCATCTGTATGTGTACAGAGACCACAGCATTTCATTGGTTGCAAAGACTTTCTTGACCAATATCTGGTTTTCTTTTCTTAATACAAAAACAAGATCTACTGCAGCATTTTTACCAGAAGCCTATATCGAAGCTTTAAGGTCCACGAGAGCTAATTATTTTTCCCTGTAAAGCACACAGATTTAGCCACAAGAAGGAATCTGTTCTGTGCGTACAATTTAAATTGTAAGAATTAATGGAAAACAACACTGTTTTAGTAATCTACCTACCTTTTTAGACACTAAACCATATACTCCTTTGGGTAAGAAACTAAATAACCTAAGTTTATTTTTGTATGCCAGGTGTTTGGTTTTTTTGTTGTTTTTTTTTTGCTGCCATAGTAACCAAATGCTATAGATGAAACAAGGAGAAGACTGTCTCTCCAGCTCTCCAGGGGTGATATACTGGCTTTATCAAATGCAGCTGCACAGATTAAAAAACAAAACAAAACAAAAAACAAAAAAGCATAGGGAGGCAGACAGGATCAGACGCTGTCTTGTTTTATTAAATTACACACATACACATACACACATACACATGCACATGCATGCACACGCTTGTGTTTTGTATTGAAGTATTGTTCTATACCTCCATGTATTAACATTTCATTCACAACTGCAATACCAGCAGTGGAAACATAAAAAACTTCTAAACAAACAAATGTTAATAGTCGACACTAGAAAAAATTTGAAACATGGCAATTGTGGCAATGACACATGAACAGGCTACTGCAACATAAACAAAGGCTGGGATTTACAGTGTATCATCTACTCCACAGTTACTGCCCACATACACACTCTTACCCCACAGTACACGGAACATGATCCACAGAGTAACAGCATGCACCCAGGCAGCTACATAATGGAAATCTTCACCCTCACTTACCATGGTAACTTGTTTATGTGCCTAGGCAGCTGCATAATCCCTGTTTCTTCTTATTTGTACATATGTAAAACTAACTTTATAAAAATCAATGCAACCAAGAATGAACTATCCAAATAGCTAATTTTCACCCCAAACATCACTTCATTGTGGAAACAATTTTAAAACAAAAATTTTAATATATAGCCAGCCTTGCAACTGCAAGACTAATGCATATTTTCATCCTTATTTTAAACTCTAGCATTTGAAAACAGTGTCTTAGTGGACTTTAGCTACATGTACTATATACTTACATCACAAGTTTTTCTCAAGAGTATGCACTTCACAATTGTAAATGAGAACACCTGTAATTTTGTCTTTTGTAAAACTTAAAAGAACGAGTACGTGTGTGCGTGCCCACATGCATTTGTGTTTTTAAATGCCCCAACTACAATAGCCCATTGTTCAGCCTCAGGAACAAACTCTTTCACCTCAGGGCTAGGGACAGATGTTACGCATCAACCGGTTTAAAGAAACTGGTTTAAGCCTGTAACAGAACAGAAGCTCAGTACACATACACCAAGTTCAAAACAGCTAAAACCAGTTTAAGATAAACCAGGTTGAATGTAGTATCAGACTTAACTGATTTGAGTCAAATTGATTTATGAAACTTCTGTCCCAGACCCCTTCCTGGTTCAAGTTAAATCACAGTCCCCCAGCATCCCAGCATGCTTTCCAGCTTTGCTGGGCTGGGCTGGGCTGGGCTGGGCTGGGCTGTGCTGTGCTGTCTACTCCAGAGAGCAGGGCTTGCCCCACCCCTCTGCTCCCTAGCTAGAGTAGTGAGGGCTGGCTGACAAGAGAGGTGGTGGGGTATGCCTGGCTGGGGATGCAGCCCAGTGCACAGGGTAGGGACTGCCCTCCCAAGCAAACCCTGGCTGGGGTCTGGGTCTGGGGGTTAAACACACCTCCCCCTGCTCAAACTTACTGCTGGCTAAAACTGTGGACTACAGATCCCAGAGCACCTGGAAGCTGTGCTGTCTGCTCCAGCAGAGATGGGTTTGGGGGGAAAGGGGGAGTCAGGGACTGCCCCCGCCAGGGAAACCCCGGCTGGGGGCTGGGGCCAGGAAGGAGGGTTAAACCCACCTTGCCCAGAGTACAGAGCTGCCCTGCCCAACTTACTGAAAGTTACTACTGGCTGCGACCGAACTACAAATCCCAGAAGTACCTAGAAGCAGGAAGAGAGTCCTACTGTTGTGATTCTGGACTGAGAATCCCAGAGACCTTGGGGGCAGCAGGAAGAGAAAGCGAACACACAGCCCATGCTGGCTACGTGCCAAAAAGCAGTGCTCTAGTATCCCCTGCCTTCTGGCCTGAGCCACTGCCGGCATGTGGCTGCATTTGCTGAATCAAAAGCAAATGTGTATCCAGTTGTTTCTCAGTTTAATCTCCGCATCTTAGACTAACCTGCAAAAGACTGAATCAATTCAGCCTCGAGCTTTTTAACTGTTTGTACTTAGCCAAGAAGTTTCACTTTAGAGCTGTATTCCAAGACTACACTGGAAATATCATGAAAACATATTTGTAACCTAGTGTTCCCAGGGACGCAGGATTGGGCAAGGGGGAAGCCTCGTCCAGAGGCAGACCCCAGACAAAAGTAAAAGAAGAAAAAAAACCTACCTGTTACAAGGGACTGGAGAAGTGAGGAGGCACGCCAGGGAAAACCGCCCAAGCGGTTTATCGGCCGCACCCATCTCTAGCTAGAGCCGGGTGATGTCACGAGAAGGCATTACCCAGTGAAGATAAAAATTGACCCTGAGAGCACAGGAAGAGGGACGCTGAATGCTGGAGGAGCGGCGGGGAACTGCTGGGTGGAGCACGTCCAGCTGCTGCAGTTGGCAGTGGCGGTGGCAGCAGGAGCTGCAGGAGATCCCCACGCCAGGGAAAACCAGCAGGGATCAAAGGGGCCAGCAGTGAGGCCAGCAGCAGCAGCAGGCGCTGCAAGAGATTCCTGCACTGGGGAAGACCACCAGGGATCAAAGGGGCTGGCAGTGAGGCCAGCGGCAACAGGACCTGTGAGAGATTCCCACACCAGGGGAGACCAGCGGGGGCCAGAGGAGCCGGCAGGGAGGCTGACAGTGGCGACAGCAAGAGCCAGCGAGGAAGCTCCCGCTGGAGGCGACGGGTGCCGCGACCCCAGCGCAATGGCAGATCCTGGAGGGGATGACAGAAACCCTGGCTGGGGTGAAGGCGCAGGTCCCGACCCAGGGGATGTGCTAGTCTAGGGGCATTAGGAGCAAGGGGAGCATGGGACTCTCCCTGTGGTTGCTCCTCTCTTTTCTTTTCTCTTTATCTTGTTTCTCTTGCAGTCTTGCCTTTAGTTCCTTTTTCCTTTCTCTTTGGGTTGTTCCCAGGGCGTGGGGTTTTCTGGTGGCGAGTGTACCGTTTGTGTTTTTCTTTCTTGGTCTGACCTATTTTAGTTCCCTGCCTAGAGCAGGTTAACTTAGCATACCATACCAGGTTGGGGGAATTAGAGACCCCGTTGGAAGACGAAAGTTCATGTGAGAACGCGGCGACAACAGACAGCATCCGACGTAAAACGCGCAGGGTGTCGAAAGGGACAACACCAAAGGCAGAGTGTCACCAGACACTCTGGGTCTGGCCATAGCCCAAGGCACCTGTCTGCAAGACAGGACACACAGGAACCAAGGAAGACACCAACAGGGGATAGCTGCAAAAGATCCTGAGGCTCGTCTCAAAGGTTGGAGTCTGGCCAGGGTGCAGGGGAGGTTGGAGACCTGTGGACATCTTCCAGGATGCATGACAACTCTGAAGGTGTCCTCCAAAGGGACCCCCTTCACTGAAGAACCATCCGAAGTCGTGGAAGGAAAGTTTGGGGGATACCCTGAAGGTAACCAAGGAACCCTCCGAGGTCTACACGAGGTTCCTTGGTGAGCAAAACCAGCTGCCTGGGTAAAGGCAGCGCGGGAGCGAATCATCGAGCAGAGATGGGCACAATGTCTCTTCACTTGCATACAGAAAAGATGCTTTTAAAATTGGTTGGATATAGGTCTGGATTGAAATTCTGAACTCAAAAAGTATTGAAATGAAATTCAATCCAGATGCTGATTTCACCTCAGACAAATAGCTTTATTTAAAAAACAGAAGGAGCCAAACAACTCCTCTAGCAAAAATGAGCCTAGGTAGGTCTGTTCCAAGGCAGAGATGGTGGAAGGAGCAGACAAGGTGACCCTATGTACTGCAGAAGGTGTGGCAGAAAGGAACAGATAAGGAAAGTGCTGCAGTGCTAAGTGCATACCTGGGCTCTGACAAGCTCTCCCAACAGTATTTATTGAGATTAGTTCTCATAGTGCATTGTTCATCTCTAATTGTACTGCCTACTCTAAATCATGGGACACACAAAAGAACCAACTCTGGCACTCCAGGATCTGGAACATACCAAACTCTTTATTTAGCAAAACATCCAAAGTGAAGGTAAAACAAGCAAAACAAAGATGCCAAAAAACGAATAGATGATTTTAGCATTCCAGGTTAGTCTGGAATCTTCTGCATTTTTGTGTTTGTGCTTGTATTAATATTCAGTTTCAAAAATTCATTTGGATGAAGAGCAGCTGGTGCAAGCTGGACCCAGGCAATATCAAGGTTGAAGCTGGTCCAAAAGAGGAAATGCTGAAACACTAACTGGCAAGTTATCTCAACCAAACATAGTACATATTTAAACTGGGGCAAACCTTTGTGGGTCACATTTCTCTTACAACTAAGCCTAGCTGACCAGGCAGCAACAGTTTTTAAATCTGCTTTTTACTTCCTCCTTATTAGGAGAGCTGTTTCTGTATTTGTCACCATTGGCTTTACTGTATCCGAAGTTCAATGTAAAGTTTATCTTATGTTCCAGGATGCCATGAATGCATGAGATTTGTATTCAAGGCTCACTAGTAGCTTCCAGTTGGCTTTTGATGCCAGTTTCAGATGTTGTTCTTAATCTTCAATTTAGATTAAATTGCAATTAAGGGATCGTATCCCAGCTACACTGAAGATCAAATTTCTAATTATGAACAATGACACCCGCACTTTCCTGACAGACAACACACCACAAAGTCCAAGACAACATGCAAAAGGTGTGTGTGTGTGTGTGGGGGGGGGGGGGGGGGGAAAGTATTCTTGATCAATAGAACCTGGCTATGAAAAAGTTTCCAGAGCCTATTTATCTTTAGCAAACCCTGCAACACCCTCCTCTTTTGAGAGGATCTTTCCACCATAAACCACCCACAGCATAAATGCTCCTTTTTATGAAGAGAGTTGGTAGAGTGGCATCATAGGCTGCTTATAGACATAAAAAAAACAAACCAAAATGGTGCTTTACTTTAAACTTGGCGTGTCTCTGCACCGAGCCCAGTGCATGCCCAATGTCTATACAGATCGTGTGCTTCAGCTGGGCTTTTTTGGCACTTTTATTATAATAGCTGATTGAACCAGTTATTAGATAAAAGTACCAAAGAGTCCTGCTGAAGTGCACAATTAATATAGATGCTGCAGAGCTGGGTTAAACTAATGTGCTGCTTCTTCCAGTAAAGTGCAGTTTGTTTAATTTTTTTTCACATCCATCAGCAGCCTTAGGCTAGGGATAGACATTCAAAAAGCCTAAGCCTGAATTGATTCAATCTTTGCAGGTTAGTCTAACCTGGCTAGGCTGAATCAGTTTGTAACTGAACAGACATCCCAGAAATGCAGGCAAATGCCTGCAATGGTTCAGATTAGAAGTGAGGGGGGATGGGGGGGATGCTAGAGCAGCCCTCCCTTCCCTTCCATAGTTCTGAGCTGAGGGGGGTGTGGTCAGGCCCTGGCAGGACACTCTGATTAGGGAGCCCTCCCACTTCTGACCAGCCCAGCAGGGAATTGATAACACAGTGTTTATCACCCCAATAAGAAAACAGCGGGACATTACCAGCTACCTGTTGATTCTGCCTTTCTCCCATCTGCCACAGCATGGACCATAGCCAGGATGTGATCTGCTAGCTAATGCTGAGAGGTGTCTGCGTAAGGCAGAGGGGACTGGGAGGGGAAGAGGGTAGCAGGGGGAAGGCCAGGCAGATGCCCAAAGTCTCTGCCAAGTTCTAGCCAGGGAGCAGAGGGGAGGCACCAGCTCTGCTGTGGAGCAGAGAGCCCTGCCCAGCCCATGCCAGTTTAAGTTAAATGAGCAAGGGCTCTGGGACAGACATTGCATAAATCCGTTTGACCTAAATCAGTTAAGTCTGATACTACATTCAACCAGATTTATCTCAAACTGGTTTCAGCCATTTTCAAACTGGTTTATGTGCACTGAACATCTGTTCTGTTATAGGTTTAAACCAATTTCTGATCAGTGAAACCGGCTTATGTGTAATGTCTGTCCCTAGCCTTAGAGACTAAGTGGTTCAAAGAGGCACAAACTTTCATAGGCAAGAACCAGTTTCATCAGATGTTAGGAATAGACAAACTAGTCTAAAGCCCCTAGCGCACATTCATGTAAAGGTGCCATGGGATCCAATCCCCAATCCTAGTGAGCCTTCTGCCATGCCCCACATGCGTAGCAGGCAGTATGATTTTGGGAATGGGATCATATCCCAATCCTGCTCTTTCTATTTGCCAATCCAGGGGATACTAGAATCCCAGTCTTCCACAGCACTGGGAAAATAAAAGCTGGGTGCCCACAGGTCCAGTATCAAGGCCAAGAGTCAGCTGATTGTCAGTCTTGACCCTGAACTGCACTGGGGCCAATTCAAGACTGCGGTGCAGTCCTGGGGCCGGAGCTGACAATCAGCTGCCTGTTGGCCCTGGGGCTGTGCCTACCACATGTTTTATTTAAGGCAACAGATAAACTAGCCTTAAAATGTTATACATTACATACAAGAGCAGTTCCTGCATTTGTTACCTTTGGCTTCACTGTATCTTACATCAATTTAACTTGCAAAATACACAGTCCATGTTTGTATAATATAGAACATTTTTACGGCTGGTTTGCCACTGGACAGTGCCTTAGGTTGTGTGCACATGTACCAAACTTGCCATTTATGCCACAATTAACATTCTATGAACTCTACGAGGATTAAGACATTAATCACAGCATAAATGTAATGTATAGAGGGGACCTAAGGTGCCATCCTTTCCTACCTTCTATCTGACTTCAGACTAACACAGCTAACTAATTTTGTTCTTACAAAGAGCCCAAGCTAACTCCTTGCCTGAAGAAAATCCCCAAAAGCAAAAGTAACATATACCCTAAGCAGAGTCACTTCTCCCAAATGGGAGTAATTTCAGAGATTCCATGAAGTACTCTGCTGATTTCACCACTGCTATCAATTTTACATGAAGGGTGGTCAGATACTTTGGTTACAAGGAAATGAGCAAGACTAGAATGCTTTACAACAGATATAGTATTTCTTAGCCTCAAGTCACCTTCAAGGTATGTGTCTTGCAGGTTAAGCTGCTGAAGACCTTAAAGATGCATGTTGCAAGAATACTAATTTAATCAAAATGACACTGCAAAAATAATTTTCCTAGCTACAGTTTCTATAAATACCCCATTGCTCTCTTCTTCCCTCCATTGATTTTCTTTCTTCACCACATCAAATTCAAATGATTTATCCCTTAGCTTAGAAGGTCCTTCACAACTTAACCCTCTAATTTTGAGTAAAGTAGAGTCAAATCAACCATCATTTTCATTTGTAAAGTATGTCAGTCTTGAATGCCCTTTTAAAAATAAATCTTCCCATGAGCCTCTTAACTTTTGTTCCTAATTTTTCCCTGGTGTTTGGAAGAAGTTTATAGACATATCTGCAATGCCACCCCACTGACCTCCACTGGAGGTCTCCTAAAATATTTATTCCACCCTGATGCCTATAAAAAATTGACAAAGGTTATGCAGGTTGCTGTGACCGCTATTTTTTATGCTGACCACTATACTATGATTGCTTTTGCTCCACACACCTGTTCACCTACTTGTTCTATAATAGTTTGCGTGCAGATTGCATGTTCTTTAGACAGGCAGGCCCGTACTGTCTTGTTATTTATGTTCATACAGCCCCTAGCACCGTAGGCCTAGATGTCAATATAAAAGTGTAAGCAGTCACAAAATATGTGAAATTATAAGAAACCTTAAATCTAAAACAGGTTGCATCAATATAAGAGTTAACATGTCTAAAAGCAACCCAAGGATTTTGATCTATTTAAGATATTTTTAGGGGCATGTCTACATGTGCATTTAAGAGCGCCTAAATTTAATGCACATTAGCTTAATGCACATTAAGTGGGTTTAGGCAAGCATCTACAAGTGCAGGTGTTAAAGAGCATTCACTGTGTGCTAACCAAACTCATAATTTAAAGTGCACAGGTTGCAGGTATGAAATTTAGGTGCAAGTAGCCTAAATTTGCCATTTTTAAAGCACATTAAGTGCATGCACATATATACGCGCATCCTAATGCGTCTTAAAAAATCTCATGTAGATGCACCCGTTAAGTCCTTAAATGCAAATAGTCCTAAACACACAATTCTAGAAGCAACAAACAAACTGACAAGTTGGTTTAAGGCTAAGCAGCAGCAAGCTATCCAGTTCACACCATTAAAGTCATCTCAGTCTAAGTGGCAGAAAAAACTTTTTAAAACCACAGGCTGCCAGTCAAAAATGTTCTAGTTTTGAATCAGTCCAAACTGATTTTTGGACTTCCTGGTTTTAAGCACGAACAGACTTAGAACTGATTTTCTTTAAACTTGACTTGTTTTCTACATCTCACCCTGATTTTTAATTAATTAAGCCATGTTTTAATCTTAAGCCAGTTTTGCTATGTTCCAGTCTAAAACCAGTGTGGTTGGATTTGTAAAAAATGGAAAATACATATATTTCAATCCTGCTGATCTCAAAAAGTATTAACTTTGTTCACTCTGTTTTCTTATAAATTCACTTACTGGCAAAGGTCAAGATCAAAATAGACCAGTTCAAGATTCTAGATACACATTCTAGAAAATCAAAAGTATATGAAGATAAATCATCACAATGGGAACTGGTAACTTTTCCTTTGGCAGACAATATAAAGATCTCACTGTAACATTATACTGTTTACTTTAAGGCCAGTTCTGTATATTTGGCATTTATTTTTACTTAAAAGTATTATTATTGATTCTAGCAACAGTCCCTATTTAGGGGAGTACCTTTTCAGTCTCCCTGCTATCTCACAAGCAAAGTTCAATTCATAACACATATACAAAGTTACTTAAAAGAAAATTTTCAAGACAGATAAGAAGTGACTTACTCTTCTCGTAATAGGAACTCAATGTTTTCTGGAGAAATCTGCCCTGTCACAGGATGTCTAAATGTGGTGGTCTGCTGGTTATGACTGAAAGAAAAAAAAAAGTAATTGAAGTGCTAAGCTCAGTAGAAAATTAGGTTTTAAATAAAACAGAATTATCACTACTGTTAGTTTACTGTTGTTATTGCAAGATGGAATATATTTTTGTGATGCATTAAAGGGCTGGAATGTTTTGAATTACTGTCTCACAGGCTTGTTGAATCTGCCAGGAGTATGCTGCATTACATGCTAACCAAACTCATAATTTAAAGTGCACAGGTTGCAATGCTCAGCAAAAAAAAAGACCCTGGTGTTTGCAACTACTTATAATGGTACCAAGTTATTTAATGCTAACCCAGGAAGGACCCAATGCAATTTATTAAGTTCCTTAAAATTTGCAAGAAAAAATAATACTGTCATTGACACACTAATTTAAAATCCTACTAGACTTTTTAATGGGTTCATTAAATGAAACCTGTGGAAGGAAAAGAAAATCTGTCTCATGCATTTTTTCTTGCTTAAAAATTTAGCATCTTAATTTTTTTATCTTCCCAAACAAAGTGTCACATATATGATTATTTGTTCATTTTTACAATTCCTACACACAAAATATTTTAGCATGTCATCTGAGAAAAATGGAAGAGAAATAAAATTTGCACAATGTTATATGCTTTCTTCCAGAGTCTTGCCACCTGTATGCTTTGTTTTGCTGTTCTTCATGAATTACTACTGCACATTAATAGGTCTAGTAATTTGTTGATTTGAATAACCGCACAATTGCCTACTGCAAGAATGTAAGACAAAGAAAACTGTTTCTGAAGACAAGTTGCTAGAGAAAAAAATTCAGAGTAAATCACAGCAATTTGGATTCTTCATAAGAAATGGAAGATCCTGTCATGCAATAAATATGTTCTGATCAGCTCTCATAGCTACTAAGCACATTGTTCTGAAGCCTTAGGCAAAATGCAAAAACAGGGCCTTTTTGTTTTACAGGTACAGTAAAGGTTACCACTGCAATGCCTTTATAAAAATCAATGGATTTCATTGGTAAAACTGAGCAATAGAATTTTAATGGATATACTATAACCCATAGGTCTAGTTACTAAGCTTTTTCATTGTTTAATGTTTTTAGTTAATGGTATTTAACAGTGTAACTGCCAAAACTGGATCTGAATACAATCAAACATAACAAATCATATAATGTATTATACATATTATAGCTTATATTTATCAGTTATTCAGGTACCTCATATATAACCTGCATACAGGAAACAAACTTAGTAATGCAAGAATAAGAAAAAGAAAACCTATTAAATGATTCATATTTGCATGAGCCAAAAAAATTATGTTTTTTTTCTTTTTTCTTTTTTTAAAGCAATTTGATTCCCCCCCACCCCATGACCCCATCAGGACCAAACCCATCATTAGATATGATGTCAGAAAGAAATTTTTCTTCTCCCAAGTCAAACTGGCAAGGGCTATGAGGTTTTTTGCTTTCTTCTGGGTTTTTTCTTCTTTTCCATGGGACCTGGTCTTCTTCCCAGCATTATGGAAAAATATATTAACTTAGCAAGTTTCCTATCATTTGCAGTAACCGGCATTGGCAGTGCCCTTGCCCTCCCCACCCCCCCCAATCCCTCCTCTACTTGTGGCATATTGCAGGCTTTTTTTCTTCTTCTCTGGGTGCTTTGTGGCTGTGGTATAGCAGGGGGTCTGCATGGATAATCTTGTGGGCCCAGCAGATATGGTTGAATTCAGAAGACTGCATTTGACAGCTCAGGAGGCAACTTCCTACGTCCTATGGTAATACCCAGTCTTATGTTCCTATGGTGACAACTAGCCACATGGTATTCTAACAACTGTAAAAATTAGTTATTTGGCAAAATGGGAATCCTCAAAAAACAGCTTGGCACTGTGGCAGAATGCCATCTCTGTCTCTCCCCAAACTCTGCTACCAGGCTGATGACCTATCTGACAATTTGGTTACCATGGTCACTGCAGAGGGCAGACACTCCTAGCCCCATTGGCTTCAGGTAACCCTGAGCTGTAACCTGAGCTGGATACATTCCTGAGGGAGGGGGAAACCAGCTCCCTCTGCCTACATGACTGGCCTCACACACCTGGGTGGGGGCTTAGACTCCCTATTGTTCTAAGCAATGTCATCATGACTGGGAGGGGGCTAGAGACCTTGCCAGTCTACCTGGCAACCAGTGATGCATTTCAAATTGGTTGGCCGGCAGCCAACAGCTGCTGGCCTTCATTGGATCAGGTAAATAAGGTCATAAGGTAAGGACTGCCCAGGAGGCAGGGCAGCAGCCATGATGAGAACTCTCAGAGAAGCTGGACCATTTGAAACTCGCTCTCTCTCTTGAAACTCATGTTCAGTGATCTGCTTGCCTCCAAAAGGAATCTCCACCTGCCTCTGCATGATACTTATAAGTAAGCTACTTGAGATCTAACTAGATATATAGCTTGAAGTAGCACGGATGTGTAATCAAAGGCTACCATGCCACTGTTTGCTCTAAGGGATTTCTCTGATATTGCTCTACCCTGTACCCTACTCCAAACCTACTCCTTGTAACCAATAAAGTTCTCCTCTGTACCTAGCATGGGGGACTGATTGGGAGAGGGGCTAGATTATGCCTTGGGGTCCCCCTTGGTTTGGCTGACAACGGGCAACCACTATTTGTGCTTCAGACTGAGGGAAGCACCCCAAGTTCTTGCAGTGGGTTGAGCAGTACTCCCTCAAGGAGTACTAGGCCTGTATTTCCCAGGGGCACAGGGCCAGGATCAATCCAGACCCTAGGTGGTAGCAGCATTACCCCCAGGCTTGTGGGTGTGCTTCAGGAAGGGGGTCAGCCAAACATGATGAACAACCTTAGGGAGGCTGGGAGGCTGGAAGGTGATTGGGCACAGTGAGGCGGGTGGCTCAGTGCAGGACCACCCCCTACTGATCCGCCACAGGTACAAGCTAGGAGGTATCTATTTTACCTAAACAAAAACATCTTCCCAATTTCCATGCATAAAATTGAGTCCTTGTATACAAAGTGAAATAATAAAGCCTTTAAAATGTTGAACTTGAAATATAAACAGAATTGGAAAAAGCTATATAAAAGGACATTCAAGAGTTTCAGTCTCTTCTCAGTTCATATCTACAACTGCTCAAAAGAGGTTCTGGGCCTATTTAAACTGAGGGGAAGTCTGGCTATTCCTCACCATGACTTATCAATGGCAGGCCTAACAAGTGTCTATCTGGACTAGATTACTTCCTGTGGTACGATCCAGTCTTTATTTTCTATGATCTTACAAACAAAAGCAGCCAATGAGGACCCTACATTACTGAGGAGAGTTTTAGCTCAACCTACTTATAACATCTCTAAGCCTTAGGGCTTTATAAACTGGAAGCAACACAACGGGCTTCATTTCCAGCAGACTGTTTCCTGGCCATTTCCTTCCTCTTAGTTATAGTACCCTTTCTCACCTCCCTCTAAATGTTTTCAGTATTTAGCAGTGGGACAGCTAAACAGCAAATTCAGACTGAATTGTTTTTTTATCCCTCATCCCTTTCCTTTTACTTCAATAATCATTGATGTTTCTGTATGGCAACACTGTAGTACCAATTATCTACATAGTTATTATATTTTTTCCTTCTATGTTTCAGTTGCTGAAGAGACTGTAAGTTGGTTTGCATCTCTTTAAGAGTAGTCCCTTTTTGTACGTTTATAATGTTGTTTAATTTTGGGATACGAGCCCAGAGCATTGAGTGGGTACCTACAGATGTACACTGAAACACTGAATAAATAAAACAAGAGCAGCTGCCAAATTCTATTTTCATCATGAGGTTCAGGCAGTTTCAACACTCCTTCCAAACTCAGAAGTATTCTCTCCAGGCCAGAACTGAAGTAGTCTTACTATTTATTAGATCTTTGTAACTTCTGCAAAGGTTGCCAACAAAGGTATAATTGTGATGGCAGTTTGTTTGATGTCAACACCTGTTCACTAGGAATGGAGTAAAATCACTGAAACATTTTCAAAAGCCAAATACAGTAAAAGCTCTGTTATCCGGCATCCATGGGGCATGGGGGGTGTCAGTTAATCAAATATGCTGGTTATCTGAGAGTTATACTTATCTCTAGCCTGGTGGGTTGGAGGCGTCTTTGCCTGTTTGGGCTGCTGCCTCTCCCGCCACGTCTGGTGCACCAGGGCTTTCACTCCCTGGTGTCAGTGCACCAGGGGACAGGGAGGGGGGCCCTGAGCAAGCTGCTATGCCCCAGGCCGTGGTCCATGAGACAGAAGTGGGACTCAGCTCGCGGCGGCAAAACCGGAAGTGCCATGGTGGGACAGATGCTGGTTAATAGAGCATTCTGGATGGTAAAGTGCCGGATAACACAGCTTTTACTGTAAAATAACCTTCTCATAGTCCATTTCAGTTGCTATCAACCCAGCATAAAGTCAATACTCGACTGTACATTGGAACTAAACTAGAACCATTTAGAAAACTAAGCAAGCCATTAGTATTTTCCTCACTATTTTTTAAAATCAAGAACAGTATTTAAAATGGCATTAAGATTAGGACCATATGGAAATGACTATGACTTTTGGAATGTTCTTTATATATTTGCAAACATGAAGGAATAACAATGCTTTAGAAGATATATCATTCCTGTCATTCTACCCATTGACAAAATATAACAAACATGAAATTCTGTCCCAGTCTCACTCATGCTTGTCAAATATATCATCCCAACAGTAGTTTGGCTTTGGCAAGTATATCACAGAAGGGAAAGGATGTCAATTAATTTGTTTTCTTTTAGAAATTGCACATTAAGTTTCAAAGTCACTACACTTGCCTCATACCTTTCATAATTATGTCAAGAAATGTATAGTATTAAAAATGAATTTCACACTGGTAAATTAAAAAAAAAAAAAAGAAACTTTTTACAAAACCAGCTCCAAAATTACTTAGGAATTGAAGACAGACACCGTACCACAAAGAATAGCTAATAGCCTAAAAAAACTGGGGTTTTTTATTTGAAATGTATAAATGTATAAATTTACAACTGTTTGCTTCATCAGGTCCCTAGAGTTCAAGGACTGCAAGTAGGAACAAGTTACACATGAAATGGCAATACAATCAGCCCCCAAAACTTCCACCATTTTCATACCCAGTGTTTTAATGCTTCCACAGCCTCTGTGAAATCCACACTGCTCCTTGGATTAATAAATTCCAAGCATCCTGTCTGAACATAGACTTGTTTCATATGGGATTGAAAGAGAATATCAATATGAAGTTCTGGCTAAAGAAAAAATACTAGTCTATTTTAAGGCTTTTTTTTTGTTCTGTTTACATAGCAAGCATATTGTAATGTCATATCAAACAGTATAGGTATTCAGGAGGTTATCGTGAAAATTACCTTTCACTTCTGAGTACAGGATACAGAGAACAAAGAAAGAGACTCATCAAAGCTGCTCAGAGACACTGTGAAGCCCAACAAGCCTGCAGTCAATCACCTGTATTTTCACTAGCATAGCAGCAAGAGTCCTGCACAGCTTGAGGAGCCATTTGGTTGCATCATTTAAAACAGCTATTATATTCTTTCAGGGAACCAAACAAGTGTTGTCCTTACATATCCCACTAGTCCTTTCATTCCTATTCTACTGAAACAAAATCTGATGTTCTAAATAATATTTGAAAAATTCAGAAACCCATTACCTTTCAAAATATCCATTCTAAATGTGAAATATCTTTCTGTATGTCTCAGAACTCTCCATGCTTGCACTTACAGGTTTCCCTCGCTTTATGCTGTACATGAGTTCCTGGAAAATCGCACAACTTGAATTTGCATAAAGGGAACCCACTTTACAATATAACAAATAGAGATACATTCCAAGACCTCGACTGTACTGACCTCCAGACCCATTTCTATACTTTTAAAAGACAATTTTGGTACTCACCAACAGCAGACAGTACACACAAGCACAGGGTGGTAATGAATGCTACCATAATAGGTATGACAACTATAGAAACACATATTGCAGACAACGAGCAAGGAGCACAGATCCACACAGGAGGCTATATTTTGGTGTGCGTCACTCGTGCAATGCACTGCACAAAGCAGCTGACTGCAGGCTTCCACCACACCAATCACATAAGAGTGAGTTTCTCTCGCATATAAAGAATTTTTGGTATATATAGGGCAATTGCATAAAAGCGAATTTACACATACAGAACCCACATTAAGTGAGGAAAACCTATATTGTACTTTAGCTGATGAATATTTACCAACACTTTTATACACAATTTTGTACCACTGTCACTTTATGTAACAATGCAGAACTGCTTCCCCTAGAACACTCGTGATTGTGTAAAACGAAAAAAGAAAAAGGGGAAAAAAATTAACCATTCAGCACTGTCATCCCTGTTTAATAAATAAGCTTTTTAATCACCAGTTGCTTTCAGCAATCTATAAAGAAAAACCTGGTGCTTAATTTCTTCAGTTTAGACACTGTGGAAGTTTCACAATAATGCTCTATTGCTTTCCATGGATTTCTTTGAGTCTGTAATGTTATAGACTCAGAACTTTTCATATGATACAGCTGTATGAGAATCATAGCTCAGTCTTCTATAGCAAGGGTTCTTCAAAATTAGGCGTTACTGTAAATTGTGTAGTTCTACAGTCCATAATCACGAAAACTGAAAAATGGTAAAAGTTCCTGGTTCCTAAGCCAATTTATTTTTGATCCCTTTGGCACAACCTTTTTTTAAAAAATTCACTCAGAAAATGAAAAAAAAATCCCCAACTGTTTGGAATCTTACTTTTATTCTCTACTATAAAAATGAAAAATACTTTTGGCTGTCCAGGTTAAGAATTGCTCACATCATTTATACTGTTGTGAAAAGTAATGAAGTTAAAATACCTAGAAGCTAGGCAATTTCAGCCTTCTGTTCACACTGCACAAATGAATCTATGTGGGCAGCCCTTCTGCATGCACAGACTGTTTTGCAGGAATGAGGCTTTAACATGGCATCCTAGAGTTTTTCTATAATTTTGCATTTCTGTCAACATTTCAATAATTAGCTTTTGGTCCTGACTGATGTTGACCTTTAATTTGAATTCAGCTTGTTTTATGCATTGTCTCTAGAGTTATTTAAAACCTAGACATCTGGATCTCCCAGGACTGCCAATGAACTGATCGATTCTCTATCTATCAAACAATATTAAAAATTGCGTAAATGGAAGAAAATTCACTCTGCCATACAACCTGCTTTATACATTACTGCAGGCTAAAATGTCTTTGTGCTGCCTGACTACTTTATGTTTATTTTCAATGTTAGAAAAAAGTGATTAATTATCTGAAATCCCCAAAATTCAGGGCAATAAGAAGAAGAGCATGTAAAGCATTAGAGCATTATTGTGGAACTTCCACAGTGTCTAAACTGAAGAAATTAAGCACCGGGTTTTTCGTTATAGATTGCTGAAAGCAACTGGCGATTAAAAAGCTTATTTATTAAACAGGGATGACAGTGCTGAATGGTTAATTTTTTTTCCCCTTTTTCATTTTACACAATCACAAGCGTTCTAGGGGAAGCAGTTCTGCAAAATCGTTACATAAAGTGACAGTGGCACAAAATTGTGTATAAAAACGTTGATAAATATTAATCAGCTAAAGTACAACAATTGCAAGCATGGAACATTTTGATACTTACAGAAAGATATTTCACATTTAGAATGGATATCCTGAAAGATAATGGGTTTCTGAATTTTTCAAATATTATTTAGAACATCAGATTTTGCTTCAGTAGAAGAAGAATGGAAAGGATTAGTGGGATATGTAAGAGTAACACTGGTTTGGTTCCCTAGAAGAATATAATTGCTGTTTTAATTGTTAACCAAATGACTTCCTTTTTAAGAGAGTAGAGCTAATGGGTCACCTTGGAAGAACTGTTATTGGTCTGGTGGGTGCAATTCCAAATTGAAAAAGGTATCTGTACCTAAATCAGCAAGGTGCTGCATCATACCAGTTCATCTATTCATTATGTTTAATAATCCAGTTAATAAACAATTTACAGCAGTGATTTTTTGTTATTGTCACAGACCATCTAGGAGTCATTGCCATCTTCTGGATACTTTCTATAAAAACTTTTCTTTAATCCATTGAGAGCACTGAAGACAAAAGTAAAAAAAGTATTTGAAAAAAATACATATAGTTATCATTTTATTTATAGTATTCTATTTAGAAGACAGTATAATATGTAGTCACTCAATATGTCTTTCAATGTATTATCACTTTAGAAGTACATTGACAGAAAGCAGACCAAAGTCAATTCCATAGGAAATTATATGCTCTACAAATTAGAAACATATATTTTAGTTTATTTATTAGATTTCTATGCCACTCTTCCTAACAAATGCTCAGAGCCTCTTGTACCAGGGAATAAAAACAACCTAGAAAAGCAAGTAAAACATAGCTCATCTTTTTAAGGTATGTTGTAATCACCCAAAACTAAAAACTGTAGGGCATCTCTAGAGACAAAACGTGAAATCCTGGTTCCATTTAAATCAGTTTAAAATGACACAGACAAGAAAAGACCCAAAGATTGAAACTAACAAGCAAAGAAATATTGACATGAATGTTTATGCGGAATTGCCTTCTTTTTGTCTTGCTCAGGAATCAGGAAAATTAAAGGATAATGCAGGCTTCTTTTCCAGCATGTGGGCAAAAACAGAACTTCTCATAAATGAATGTTACTTTAAGAAGCAGGTCTAAAAAAATCAGTGGCATACCCTTAGCAAACTACTACAACCCCAAGGATTCAGAAAAGCTTATTCTCAGTAGCTAAAAGAAGAACAGTACAAGGATGAATATATTATTATACCACTAAATTATTATAATTCTTAGCACAAATACAGGCTGAAATTATCTGCTGACTCATAATAGTTTTAGTACAGAGCATCAGCGATTAAAACTACCAGACTGATATCAGTGGACAGAAAGCACATTCAAGTATCTTGAAAAAAGGAAAAGGCATGGTAAACAGCTCAATTTCAGCAAAAGAGGAAGACAATTCACTAAATGAGGGCAATTGCTAAGGCTGCCATCTAATTCTGAAAAAAGCTGTCACTGCTTCCTTATTGCTACAGATTTAAAAAATACTAATTAGAAAACAAAACTGCCAAACTTCCCCCTCCAAACGCACACCAGAATGACAAAATGGAAAGAAAAAATAGCTTGTTATCAATCATGACCATCTTAACTCAGGTTTTGTCCTCACTGAGGTCATATTCTCTCAATCATAGTTCCTCAAAATAGTCAAATAACTTCTTAGGTTCCCCAAAACCAAGCATTTATTCTGTCAGGAGCACCTAGTTGACATAAGCATTCAGGTGCCCAAATCCCATTTACTTTTGAAGAACTAATCCATGAACTTTGTCCCAGGACATGTTTCTTAGTGACAATATAAACAAAAGATATGCATTAATTATAGATGTAGCGTGATATATCAGGGGGTCACTAATAAACCTTCTCTTTCGTAGTCAGTAAAGTCTATGGCTCCTGCCTCATCCTTGAGCCATAGCCATGCCTTTCTGCTGTTTTTTCAGTCTAGGCATTTGGAGTGGCAAATTGGATCCAGACTGTAAAGCAGTTTCAGTGGAGCTGTGAGCCAGAAAAGGTATTTCCATTGGCCTGGGGTTCCCCTTCAAGAGATGGTCATGCTATCAATAGATGGCAACATTCTCCTGTTACAAAAATAAATTACCTTTGTTTTTCCACAACTAAATGCACAAAACATTTAGGTCCAATTATATCTATAAACCACACAATGGACATATTACATAAGTCACAAGCTGAAGCTAGTTTCCAAAACTGATTCTCATAAATTTAAAAGCCCCTTTCATTTTTTTTTAAACAATACTGCACTTCTACACCATTCTGCAGTAAAATAATTCAACCACTTTTCAAAACTCCTCAAAATGACTAGTGTCCTATGCTTTATGATTTATTAGATTTACATGCTGCCCTTACCAAAAAGGTTTCATGGCAGCTTACAATACAAGAAAAAATATAGAAACAGCTAAAACACCGTATACTTTTACTGGATTTGCTTAAATCCAAGACGAGTTGTTTTCCCCCCAGTCAACACGAGGGGGGGGAAAGGCTTCATTTTAAGATTTGAGTCCTGGCCTAGGGCAGGCAGCAGCTCAGCTCTGGCTTTGGCTCCACCACCTGCCCCAGGTCAGAGTGGCTTATGTGGTGGGGGAAGGGGGCTCACAGCATGGAGGAATGCAGGGGGAACTATGTGGTGGGAGTGGGCGTACATGGGAGAGACCACATAGTAGAGATAGGGCATGGGGGAGACTATGCAGCTGGTGGTGGGGAGCACAGGGGAAATTGCATGTTCTGCCCCCGACATGACCTGTTCCCCCTCCTCCACCACATACCTCCAGATCTATCTCTGCTTCACACTTGTCTGGGCCTGGAACTGTTGCCACTGCTGCTGCCTGGCCAGGCTGTAGTGCGGCCAGAGCTGGAGCCAAGGCTACCACTAGTAACTGCCCCAGAGCAGGAGCAGAGTCACTGCAGAAGGTAAGCAGTGGGTGGGTGCAGTTAGTGAGGGAAGCAGGTGGTGGTGGGGGAAGC
Source organism: Alligator mississippiensis (assembly GCF_030867095.1). Lineage (NCBI taxonomy): Eukaryota > Metazoa > Chordata > Crocodylia > Alligatoridae > Alligator > Alligator mississippiensis. The sequence goes on along the minus strand of NC_081825.1, from coordinate 193,279,095 downwards.
AGGTGGTGATGGGGCCAGGCACCATGGGAGCAACAGGTAGCAGGGGGGAACAAGCATAGGCACAGGAGAAGCAAACGATGGGGGGAACTGGCAGCAGGTGAGTATGTAGCAGGAGGGCAGTGGTAAGTGTCAGGGGGCCAGGCAACAGGGGGCCAGGCACAGGTATGGGGTGGGGGGTCTGGCCCCTCACCACTAGTTTCCCCAGTACAGCCGTGGTGGTGGAGAGGGGTATGAAATTAAGATGACCCTCCAATAATTCGATTCTATATATAGAAAATTATAACAAATTTATCATTTTCTATGTATAGAATCTATTTTTGGGGAGTCTTCTTAAATTCAAACCTGTCTTGGATTCAGGTAAATACAGTATTTTATTGTAAAACAAGGAGACCACTTACATTTAGCAATACATTACACAGCTATAGTTCATGGGGAAAATAGCAACAAAACAAGCTACATAAGTAAAAGATTCCATTACTGCAGCTGCCATATCCAAAATAAATCCTTCTATTGTCCTAACCAACTATAGGCAGGCAAGGTTCCAGGGAAGGGTGATACATGGGAACTCCTCAAACAACTGTAACCCATACTAAAAGAAGACCCAATTCTTAAAGAGATCTTTCCAGAACCACCCATCCTAGCCTTCAAACAAGCACCAAACCTCACTAACCTCATCACCAGAAGCAAACTCTCTCTGACCCAAATCACATTGACAAATGGATCCAGACCAGCATTCCCTCTAAGTTGTGTGGCGTGGCCAGCTGCTCAGGTGCACTCATGTCACACTGCCAGGCACACCTGTGTGGCTGTGCACACTGCTCAGCTTAGAGGGAACGCTGATCCAGACCATGCCAGGACAAGAAAGGCAAAATCTGCCAACATATCTCCAACACCCCCACTATATAACTATAACTATAACCCCCACAACAGAACCATCGTCACTCCTGGGTCTTACAGCTGCACCTCCCGAAATGTTATATATCTCATCCAGTGCACCAAATGCCCCGAGGGAAAATGTTGGAGAAACCAAACAACAACTGCGCACCAGAATGAACACACACCAAAAATCTATCAAAGACAAGAATACCCAACTACCTGTAGGTGCACACTTGTCACAGGACAATCACTCCCTCTCCGATCTCTGTTCTAACCCTCAAAGGGAACTTACAAGACACCTTCCATAGATGAGCCTACAAACTGCACTTCATAAATCTACTGGAAAGAAAAAATCATGGACTCGATATAAACATTGGTTTTATCACACATTACAACTTGTCTGACATCTGATTCACCAGGTACCTGCCTAACAGCCTCTTTTCTACCTTGTATTCTACCTTGTACCCTGTCTCCCTTCAGCCTTCTATTCCCTGCTCTCTTCTCCCTCCCCCACCACCCTCTGCTTCACCTCTCTGCCTCATCTTTTGTCTTTCTAATTCTACCCATTTACATTTTCACTGACATCCTGCCACACTTTTAGCTTCTTTAATTTCTTGGAGTCTCAGAACAGCAGAGACTCCCCATGCCTGAAGAAGGGTGACTGCACCTGAAAGCTTGCCCAGAAAAAATTTTCAAAGTACACAGTTGGTCTAGTAAAAGATATCACATTTACTCAACGTACTTTGCCTGCCTATGTCCTTAGACCAACATGGCTACAACCAAAAACCCAGATAACCAATTATACACATTCTCTTCAACCCAGAAGTGAGTGTGGCAAGCTTTAGTATTGTGTGAGTTTACAGATCAGTACAATGGTTTTGGTATCTAATACCAACCACTTCTGCATGCACTCTACATGCCCCCTGGGAAAACAGGGGCGGATGAGATTAATTAAAATATTTTATTTCATTTTTCCATGTAGATTTAAACTCCTTAACATTTTAACATTCATTTTTGACAAAATATTTATTTTTTGGTTAATTTTTTCCCAAAGAAGAATATAGCCAGTCTACACACCAACCCAGCCACCCACCAACATGTAAGAATGTATACAGACAAATGAGATCAAATACACTCTCAACCAGTCTTGAATATACGTAAATCTATTTTTTCTCCAAAAGTGGCAGAGAGGTCTGTGTTAATGTGGCAAACAATATGAGTTCCATCTCTTTTCTCCTGTGAATTCCTCCTTTCAATGATGGGGGGGAAGAAGAGCAAACACAGCAAGCTTGAGACTGAGGACAAAATGTCCACTGTTGTGAGACCTGATGAAGAATGCCTCGCATTCAAAAGCTTATCTAATTTAATCCCAAATACAGAGTTAGTTCAGTAAAAATTATCACCCTAAGAAATCCTCTCACATCTTGTTGTGGACTAATATGAAGAACTGCCAGCAGATAAATCTTCTCACCAAGCCTTCCCACTGCATCTAAAAAACATTACTTGTTCTTATGGCCTGGCCTTTATTTTATAGCCAAAGACCTCAGTACTGATGCAACCACGCTACATCCAAAAAATAGTTCTACTTCCTATGGGCTTAGCTAGAGCAAAAACAAGCGCAAACCAGCCTCACCATAAGAAACAAAACATATTCCGAGTGGGGAGCCACTCATTGCTGCCAACAATTTAAGCTATTTTTTTTCTGGCTGGCTCAGAGACAACATGCAAAATGCAGTCACTCGCTGAGAAGATGAATAACAATGATTTTCACTAACGCTCCTGACCACATAGTATGGATTCAGCAATCAAGCCCCGAATACAAACTGAGAGAACAACAATTTATTTAGCACAGAATTCAGAAAGGTCATGAAAAATTGCTACCAATTCTCAGAATATAAGCCCAAAACTATTCCCCCCTGGATACATGATTGACTGCAATATAATTTCCCAGCATGGCCCAAGAAAAGACGAGAGAGTATTAAACTGACCCAAACACTTGAGGCATATCTATTCCTTCCCTCAAAAAACAATTTGCAGTGGAACAGTTTAAAATAATGTTTCCACACTAATGCTATGGATGCAACAAGAATTATACCTTATTCTAACATGCTACCTATATTTATAGAACATCTTATGGTAAGATTGCAGTTCAGGATCTTGCTTGTTATTGTATCATTTTTCCTTTCTGGGAAGAGTTATTCTTGACATGCTAAAACCACAAAAATTGGCACTGCCTATTGATCTTTTTCCTCTCAAGTCTCTTTTGCAGGCTAAAGAACTGAAAACATTTTGACATGAGAAGATTCAGAATAACCTCTTCTAATCTTCTTTGAGAGACTATCACCACCAAGATAGTGATATAAACAAGAAACAGGGTTCTCTTTCGTTTTGTCTTTTTAAATCAGCAGCAACGGCAAGATCAAGAGTATCCATTATATTCAGAATTACTCACAGGGGACAACACTGGCCATGAATACCTCAGCCACAAAATGACCATTAACACTACACAAAACCCATTTGTATTTAAAAAAGTGTATTAAGGTGAATTAAAGAAAACAACAAAAAATCAGCACCATATTCTTAGCACAACAATTACATGTGAAAAGATCATTTATAAAACCACACATCTGTCTTTATAGGTCCTCAGTTGATATTTTCTGGCAGCTATATGTTTTAAAATTTCTGCTTCTGCCATTGAGTATTCCAAAATGTCACAGAGTTAATCACTAAGTACCTGTTTAAATGCATTCCAATCAATGTTTTAAATCAAATGAAAGAACAAATGCTGACAGCATTTGGTAATGAACTTCCTTGCTTTGGCTGATTTGAATGATTGAACTTAGAACCATTCACAGTAGTATTTCTTGTAAATATATACTTAACACCCTTGCCCCCATTTCCTAAATTTAGCAATGGATAAATGGGTTCAGATATATTTCACCTGAAACTTCAAACTATTTAAGAAAAAAATAACTTCAGAAATATTTTATGGTGAAAAAAAGGATTTATGTAAAACTTTTATGTAAAAAAGGGAGCATCCATACATGACGCTATGTCACTGTAGCAACGCGCTACAGTGATGTAGCAACCACATACATCTACTAGTGACCAGCAGCTACTCTGCTGTAGCAGCAGGCTTCCTCATTATAGCACGCCACTATGGTGAAGTAGTGGCTAAAAATAACCATGCACCTGGCATACAGTGCGGTACTGGCTGATACAGCTCCATGCTTTAGTACTTCCAAAAGAAGTACTAAAGCAGGGTGCAGTAGCAATGTTGCTGTACAGGCATGTGTAGACACGCCCAAACTGTAAAATTGATTAAGAGAAGCAAGAGAATCATAGGAATTATAAGTAAATACAGCTGGAAGGGGGGTTGAAGTTTTCTTGTCCAGCCCCCTGCTCCAGGGAGGATTGTCCCTAACTAAACCATCTCAGCAAAGTGTCTGTCCAACCTACTCTTGAAAACTGCAAAGGATAAAGTGTTTCCCCACTCTCTCTAGGTAGCTTGTTCCAAAGGTTGACTACCCTTTTAAGTCAGAAAAGTGCCTCCTAACCACTACCTTAAACTTCCTTTGCTGCAGCTTGAGGCCATTGTTCTTAGTCTTGTCCCCCTATGACCACAGAGAAAAGCCCATCTCCACCCTCTCTGTAATCACCCACCAGCTTATCAAAGACATCAAATCCCACCTCGGCCTTTTCTTCTCCAGACTAAATAGTCCTAATACTTTCAGACTTTTTTCATAGGCCCCTAAACATTTTTGTCACTCTTTACTGGACTCTCTCCAATCTGATCACATACTTCATGAAACATGGGCCCAAAACTGGACACAATACTCTAGGTAAGGCCTCAGCAGTGCTGAATAGATCAGAAGAATCACTTCCCTTGATTTGCAAGCAATGCTTCTGTTGATATAACCCAGTACACTGTTGGCCTTTTTTAAAATAAGAGCATTCTTGGCTTCTATTTACTTTATGGTCTACCCTAATCCCCCAGCTCCTTCTCTGAAGTACTGCAGTCTAGCGAATCATTCTTGGCATAAAATAATTCCATCTGGATGGCAGGACTTTCCATTTGACCAGATGAAATTCAGCAAGTACAACTGTGGACCATTTTTCCAGTCTATCTGGGTCATTCTGCATCCTAGCTCTGCCATCCAGAGTGTCTGCAATTCCAGCCAACTTTGTGTCATCTGCAAATTGGCTAAGTGGAAACACAATCCCATCATCCAAATCATTAAAAAAGCTGTTGAACAATACTGGACCTAGGACAGACTGGTGGGGAACCCCATTTGATATCTCTTCCCCAACTTGACTATCATAAACGCTGCCATATTTTTGGTGCAGCTGTGAATGTTTTCTTGAGGTTGTTTTACTAATATGGTGTTCTTGGAATAGCTGAAAAGCCAGTATTATACTGTGTTTATTTATGTTAGTTTTACCATTATATGGATGATGTTGTACTGTTTATATGCATCTTTATGATTTTGGACATGGTTTAGTCACAGGAACTGAGGGATGCAAACTTAAGGAAAAAGGAGTAGGTAAAACTACTAAGTATCCTTTGCATCTTTCTTATTAGGGCAAGAATAACTGCCATTGTCAATTGCAACATCGAAAGTATTGTAAGCCTGTAATGGGAAAATGAATCCCCCAACAAAGAAGGCACCTCAGAGAAATAGGCCATTAGCTAGAGGAATTCAACGTGCTTCAGAAATAAATTTAACAGGATTCTGAGACTCATAAGCAGTTAAGACAATGTTAATAGGGGATGGGGGGAAGAGGGGTCAGCTTGAAGGTTATTTAGGGGACTATCTGGGAGACAGTCCTGTTTTTTTGGATTATCCCAAGCTTTGGGATAGACCAGGCTCCCAGCAGTAAGGGCTGGGAAGATCAGCAGGAAGACTAATCTCTCGAAACACTGACAGGACTCTCAAGGCACGTCCACACATGCAGGCATGTGTGCTCACAGCAACTCAAATAGGAGCAGCACACATTTGTGCCAGGGATTTTTGTCTCAGCACACGTGCCTGGACTTGCTCTTTAGTGTGGAGCAAGTTGTGCCACTTGGGAGCAAAATGACTCTGCCCAACTCCTCCTGGATCTGCAGCCAGATAAAAACCTGCCCTGTGCTCGCCCCAGCACTACAAAAAGCTTCCCTGGCAAGTAGGTCAGGGCTACTTGCTCTCAGGAGCTTCTGGGGCCTGGTCAATTGGTATCTGGGGCCAGACCCTTGTGCCAGCTGGACTGCTGAAGCAGCCCTAACGTAGAGTTCTCTACACCCTCTACCCACTGCAGCAGTCTGGCAGTGGAGGCTGCTTCATGGATATGACCTGTTACTACATGCGACAGCATGTGGCCCCAAGGCTGCGTGCCTGCCAGACCTGGACAGGGACTGCATGGCTGCAGGACAGGCGTCTGCACCTCTGGGCAAGCTGCCAATGGGCCGGGGCTGCACAGTTAGCCTTTGTGTGGCACTGCTGCCATGTGTGCCCCTGCCCTGCTATCTGGGCAGCTACTGCCTTCAAGATGTTCTCAGCCTAGTGGCATGCTTTGAACTGTCAAAGCATGTCCTCCTGGCCCCAAATGGCTAGGAGGTCAGCCAACTCATTTGCCCTCCAGCTGGGCTCCAAGTGCCAGCTCTGAGCAGGCTCCTCTGCCTGGGTCCTGCCACTTGCCTCACTACCAGGAATCCTGGTGTTCCCTATTTAAAAACTGCAAATTCGCTGATAAAAAAAAATCCCGCTTTAAAATACTCGAAAATCCATGTTCTTGCACAATTAAAACAAAAGGACAATATATATATTATAGAGAGATAGATAAAAATCGAGAGAGAGAGAGAGAGAGAGAGGGATCAGTTGGGTAATGTTACTTGGAAGCCTACCAGTGTCTCTATCATCATACTAAAATAAATTCTAAATATCTTTATGCTTTGTTTGCTTTTGGCTTCCTTATCATAGAAAAATTAGAGCTCCTCCTGACCACTTTACTAACCAGGATGTGGGGACAGCTGCCCTTGAAGCCATAGCTCCTGCCCAGCAGCTGGGCACACTGAGTGTGTGATGGGGGGGAAGTGAGGTTTGCAGGAGTGGGGCTGGGAAGAGGTATGGGGGATGTGGGGGTGCTGTGGGGGTGTGGGATTCTTGGGGGGGGGATGTGGCATGTGTGGGTGGGTATGGGGGGTCCACCACACAACACAGCGGTGGCACTGTGCCTACAACAGGCCATGGCGCATTGCCGCCTGACCCTCATGGAGACCAGGCCTGGCCCAACGCAACCTGGCCCAGCCTGCCCAGCTGTGTCATGGTCAGTTTTTCTTGTATAATTCCTTTCTCATATTCCAGGTTAACCTATGGAAAGGGGGATCTAAAATTCTTTCACAGTCCACAGGGAAACCACCTGGGGCCAGCAGAGATTCCCTTGCTGCAGCTGTCTGGTTCAGTATAAGGGTAGAATAGTTGAGGCTTGCCTTGCAGGAATAAGCAATTATCCCAGGGCAAACCTTGGTATGTTCCTCAAGAGAAGGAGCAGGACAGTGGTGAGAAACTCAGGGCTCCAAAGGTACTCCATGGAAGGGTCTGTGATGTAGACATTGAGCCAATGATAACCACTCATTGAGCATGATGAGTCAACTAGTTATGTATCCATATTATAGTACTTTTATCTAGTCCACATTTCCTTAGCTTGTTAATAAGAATTTCAACAGAGACCATACCAAAATCCTCACTAAAATCAAGGTATATCACATCCATTACTCCCCTTCAATCCACAGAACCTGTCAACTCTTCATAAAAGGAAATCAGGTTGGATAGGCATGACATGCACTTGATGAATCCATGTTGGCTGTTCCTGATCACCTTGTTTCCCTCCAGGTGCTTCACAATGGATTCCTTGAAGACTTGCTCGATGAACTTTCTAGGTGCAAGGGTCAGGCTTACTGAACTAAAATTCCTCCTCCTTCCCCTTTTTAAAGGTAGGCATGATGCTTACTGTAATGGGGCAACCAGGCCTAGGGGCTGGAAACCCTGGCTCCAGGGTTTGAGGGGCATAGGAAGGACACAAAATGTCCTGCCAAATTGCCCAGTTAGGGCTGGAACCAGAATAAACTTACCCAATGCAGGTGTGGCAACAGAAAGCACAGAGCAGTGAGTGGCATCACCTGTGTGATTCTTAAGCATACTGTTGATGAAGCTGGAAGGGTGTGGGAGTGTGACATCAGACGCCTGCATCAGGGACTGGCTACAAGAACCAAGGCGTGAAGGTGGAGCACAGAAGCTGCATGCTCCAGGTCGGCGTGACTTCTGCATGGCTCCAGATAGGCACTTCCGGTAGAGTGCTGAACCGGTTCCACAGACGGGATGCCCAGAGGGGGTATCTCCCGTGTCCTAGTGCCAATGTCACCCGGGAAAAAGAAGAACCCAGGACCCAAAAGCCTGGTGATCAGAGGGACATGTGAGTGAAGCTGATCACTACAGCATCTCTTTTCTTGTTTTGTGTCCACTTTTATTTTGTTGCTTTGTCTGGGACCTCATCCTGTCCATCAGGGCACTGCAGGGCTGAGAGGACCTGACAGCACATCGAGGACTCAGCATGGTCCCAGGAACTGCGCAGGAGCCGTTCTTACTTTGGTGATGGAACCTTAATGAATTAACGAGTTCATAATTTAATTCTGAGTCTTGGGTTTGGATGGACCGTGACCCTGATTGCGATTTAAGTTTCAGTTTTTTCCTTATGATTGGACCATTTGATGAGATTACTTATGCTGACCCTCAGTAGCACTAAAACCGATCAATTGCAACATACTGCCCGTCTCATATAAAAGTATCCACCAGGGTAGGAGATCATCTGGTTTGGCTGGCTGCACAGATCTCGAACAGTTAGCACCAAACTGCAGACTAATTATGGTTGGCATATGGATAAAGCAAACCCTGATTTTGGCTGATTCCCTGGACCATAATGGCTACAAGAGCACAATGACCCTACTATAAAATGAACCGTGTCATATTTGACTGGTTCATATTAGTAGTATATTACGAGGATGATAGTATTTAAGAGTATATTTCTCTGTGGGAGCAGCAAGTCAATGTAACATTAATAGTTGTCATTTTAAAAAATGTTGCTTTGAACTGTACAACTGCTAATAACTTCCATCTTCTAAGCAAGACTAGAACCTGAAATGCCAAAATTACTTTATAATAAATGTTGATGAAACATTGCAAATTGTATGCTGTTGCATAAAAAAAAAAATCAATATCTTATGACTCAATTAAAACTTGATATTAAAGGAACCACATAAAAACACAAAAGGGAGTTAAAGGAAACAAATAATTTTTCTAGGTCTCTTTTCTTGGTATATTCCTATTCATTTAAAAAAATATTGATATTAATCACCATTTGACAGTTTTGCTTAAAATTAATACAGCACATCCCAATGCCCCTGAAGCGAATCTAAAACACAAACCTGATAAAAGTTTATTAATGATATGCCATTCACATAAATGCCCCCTTATGACTTTCTAGATAAGCCCCTACCTGTGTACCAAAAAAGGATTCGGATTTATGGCATAAAGTTAAGGCAATAATTATTTCACGTGCTAAAAAGACAATACAAATACTCTGACTAACTTTTCTATCCAGATTAAATTCTGGCTAATCAAATTATTGGGAAATGTTTAGTTCAATATTGCATTTGTACATATTCAAACTAAAGATTCTTAAAATTACAATAGGATCTCAATTATCTAGTCAAGACAATAAGTTTGAAGGGAAATTATTCTTATAGGTTATTAATGTATAACAATCCAATTCTGATGTGGGGAAATCCTTTGTAGCCTGAGGTTAAACAGAGAGAAAAATTCAAGTTTCTTAGATTCTTACAGCCTTTCCAAACAAGTCACAAAAATACAGCAATTGAATTAACTTGAAGTATTTTGTCATTTTTTGTTTAATCTGAAACATGTTAAAATATGAATATGGCAACAGATAATTTATTACAAGACTGAAGAAAAGATATATTTCTAAAAAAAAATAAAAGGTAAACATGAATTCACATTTGAAGTGCAATATGCTATTTTCATTAAACAATTATAAAGAACTCATCCTTTCTTTCAATTCAGGAATCCCATATTCTTTTTTTAAAAAGTGAGTCATTTTAAACCATTTAAATATTTTACTGTCACAACAGCTGCATTTTCTTTACTAATTGTAACATATTTAACTGATTCTACTAAACTAGCAGGTAATTTGAAACTTTGTCCTCATAACTCATTTGAAACTGATAAATCAACACCTTTTTCCATTATCTACACCCCAAATCCATCATAAGGTACAAAGGACTACATAGCTATAACACCATATACATAGCTACCATAAAATCTCTTCAGGTCAGTTCAAGGTTTTTTAGAGAATCAAATTTCTAAGTATGTGGATAAATCTGACAAAAGAACATTTTAAGTTCTGTAGACCTTTTGGGTAAACACTTTTTTTCTTGCAAGTGATCTCCTAATAAAATGTAATATACTAAAAAAAAAATCAAAAAAAAAAATCACAGAAACAGAATCACAGAAATGTAGCTTTGGAAGGGTCCTCATATGATCTAGTCCAGGGGCACTCAACCCCTGGTTGTTGGGCCATATCCAGCCTAAAGAAATGCATCATAATCATACAGAGAAATAGGGCTGGAAGGGCCCTCTTATAGGTTATTTATTCCAACCCCCTGCCTGAGGTAGGATCATCCCTATCCAAACCATCATCTGGCCAGCTGGACTCCCTACAGGTCTGGAAATCTGGTGGTAGGGAATCAGTGATGACATTAATGGCCACTCTCCTGCTGCCAAATTTCTAGACCCAGAGGGAAAACCTGTGGGTGGACAACATGGCTCTGCATGATAGACTGGGTGGGTGGGACTGACAGGGCAGGGCCAGCAAGGTGTGGACCTGGATTCTTGACATGTGGGAATCCATATCCAGGTGCGTGGGGCTGGACCAAGGAGGTACAATTGCACCTGATCCAGTTGCACCATAGAATCATAGAAAGTTAAGGTTAGAAGGGACTTCAGGAGGTCATCTAGTCGAACCCCCTGCTCAAAGCAGGACCATCCCCAACTACATAATCCAAGCGAAAGCTTTGTCTAGCCAGCTCTTAAAAACTTCCAAGGATGTCTCCATCCACCACCTCCCTGGGTAACCTGTTCCGGTATTTTACTACCCTCCTAGTGAGAAAATTCTTCCTAATATCTAACCTAAACTTGCCTTGCTGCAATTTGTTCTTTCATCTGCCACCAGTGAGAACAGTCTAGCTCCATACTCTTTCAAAACCCTCTTCAGGCAGGTGAAGCCTGCTATTAAATCCCACTCAGTCTCTTCTTCTCTAGACTAAATAAGTCCAGTTCCCTCAGTCTTTCCTCATAAATTATGTCTCCCAGCCCCAAATTATTTTTGTTGCCCTCCACTGGACTCTCTCCAACTTGCCCACATCCTGGGGGACCCAAAGCTAAATACACGACTCCAAATGTAGCTTCACCAGTGCTGAACAGAGAGGAATAATCACTTCCCTTGACCAGCTGGCAACACTCCTACTGATGCAGCCCTGTATGCCATTAGCCTTTTTTGCAACAAGGGCAAAAAAATATGCTGTTGGCTCGTATTCAGCTTATTGCCAGCTGTAACCTCCAGGTCCTTTTCTGTACAGCTGCTGCCCAGCCAGGCAGCCTCCAGCCTGTCCTGGTGCATGAGATTGTTCCATCCTACATACAGGACTTTGCACTTGTCCTTGTTGAACCTCATAAGATTTCTTTTGACCCAATCCTCCGATTTGTCTAGGTCACCCTGAATCCTAGCCCTACCCTCCAGCATATCCAGCTACCAACTAGAAGCCAAGCCATTGATTACTACTCTTTGAGCCTGAAGCTCCAGCCAGGTTTATATCCACCTTATGGTCCATTCATCCAGCCCATACTTCCTTAGCTTGCCTGTGAGAATGCTGTGGGAGACCATATCAAAAGCCTTAATAAAATCAAGGTACACCACATTCACTGGTCTCCCCAAATCCACAAAGCCAGTCACTTCGTCATAGAAGGCAATCAGGTTGGCCAGAATGCCTTGCCCTTGGTGAATCCATGCTGACTGTTCCTAATCACCTTCTTCTCCCCCAAGTCCTTAGAAATGGATTCCTTGAGGATCTGCTCCATTATTTTTCCAGGGGCTGAGGTGAGGCTGACTGGTCTGTAGTTCCCTGCATCCTCCTTTTTCCCTTTCTTAAATATGGGCACTATGTTTGCCCTTTTCCAATCATCTGGGACCTCTCCTGATCACCATAAAGTTTTAAAGATAATGGCCAGTGGCTCTGCAATCACATCACCCAACTCCCTCAGCACCCTTGGGTGTATCCCATCCAGCCCCATGGACTTGTACAAATCTAGCTTTTCTAAGTAGTCCCTAACCTGTTCTTTTACCACTGAACTCCCCAAACCGTGCTGCCTGGTGCAGTAGTCTGAGAGCTGACCTCACCTATGAAGACTGAGCTGGAGAAGGCATTGAGCACTTCAGCCTTTTCTGCATCCTGTGTCACAAGGCTGCCTCCCCCATTCAGTAAGAGACCCACACTTTCCCTGATTCTCCTCTTCCTACCAACATACTTGTAGAAACCCTTCTTTTTACCCTTCACATCTCTTGCTAGCTGCAACTCCAATTGCACTTTGGCCTTCCTGACTTCACCCCTGCATACCTGAGCAATGCTCTTATACTCCTCCCTATTTATTTGTCCAAGTTACCACTTCTTATAAATTTCCTTTTTGTGATTTAGTTTACTGAGGAGTTCCCTGCTAAGCCAAGCTGGTCTTCTGCCATACTTACTAGCCTTCCTGAGCATCAGGATCGCTTGTTCCTGCACTCATAGTTAGGCTTCTTTCAAGTACAGACAGCTCTCCTGGACTCCTCTTCCTCTCAGACTGGCTTCCAAGGGGATCCTACCCATGAGTTCCCTGAGTGAGTTGAAGTCTGCTTTTCTGAAGTCCAGGGTCCTTACACTACTGCTCGCCATCCTTTCTTTCCTCGGGATCCTGAACTCAATCATCTCGTAGACACTGCTGCCCAAGTTGCTGTCCACTACTACATTTCCCATCAATTCTTCCCTGTTTTTGAGCAGCTGCTCAAGACCATGGCCTGTAGCTGGCTGCTCCAGCACTTGTACCAAGAAGGTGTCCCCACCACTCTAGCTTCCTGGATTGCCTGTGCACTGCTGTATTATCCTCCCAGCAGATATCAGGGTGAAGGAAGTCCCCCATGAGAACCGGGGCTTGTGATAGGAAGTTTCCATTAGCTGTTTGAAGAAAGCCTCATCCACCACTTCCTACTGGTCTAGTGGTCTATAGCAGACACCCACTACAACAACAGCCTAACCCAGAGACTTTCGACAGGCCTATCTCCAGTTTCATATTGGAGCTCTGAGCAATCATACAGTTCTTTTACATAAAAACACAACTCCTCCTTCTCTTCTCCCCAGCCTGTCCTTTCTGAACAGTTTGTACCCATCCATGATAGTACTCCAGTCATGCAAGCTACCCCACCAAATCTCTTATTCCAATCATGTCACAGTTCCATGACTGTGCACAGACTTACAATTGTTCCTGCTTGTTTTCCAGGCTCCATGCATTTGTGTACAGGTACCTAAGGTAACTAGTTGGTTGCCCTCATTTCTCAGGAAGTATGAGAACACCTCCACTGCTGTCCCCTCCTGCTTGCTCTGCCTCCAGGACTCCTACTTCACCACTTACCTCATGGCTTTGGTTTCCATCCCCTGGCAAACTTTAAACTAAGTTCTCCTCCATAGGTTAGCAGGCCTGTCTGCAAAGATGCTCTTCCCTCTCTTTCTCAGGTGGGTCCCATCTCTTCCCAGAAATGCTTCTTCTTGGAACAACACCCCATGATTGAAGAAGCCAAATTCCTGCTGGCACCAACACCTGCGCAGCCAGGTATTGATCTGTACCAGGCTAAGCTCAGGTGGCTTGGTGGCCAATCTGGGCAAGCAGACCCCAATCCAGGCATGCCAGACTAAGTCTAGATGGCACAGAGCCTGATCTGGGCATGTGGAGCTGGGCCAAAGAGGTGCAGGTCCATATCTGAGCATGCAAATCCCAACTCAGTGCACTGACCCTATAAGATATACAGCCCACAGACTGTCCCTGTTGCATTCATTGGGCCCATGAGGCCAAAAGGTTGAGCATCTTTATCAAGTCTAACCCCCTGCACTGAGGATGATGTGCATTTACAGACTATCGCTGATGGATATCTGTCTAGCTTAGTTCAAAATACTTCCAATAAACCTGTACTTTATAAACTTGCAAGGAAAAGTTCACCTGGGTGCAGAGGTTCACACATGAGGCTGTAATAAGAGTTATAGTACAAAGCAATCATGTGAAGGGTGTTTGCATTCCCAGAACAGTACTGTGCTTTGTCAAAATGGGTGGGTCAAAAGGGTCTGAAGATGCCCAAAGTGGCTATGCAGCCAGGTATATCTAGAAGCTCAAGAAACCATTTACAAGACTGCATGAAGGAGCATCCCTAGCTTGTCACCTTGCATACAAATTTAAATAGCAAATTCCATCCTCACAACTCCTTCACTTTCTCCACTCCCTAGAAGAAGGAAGTGGCTGCTATCTTTCACAACAAGCCAGTAAATAAGACTATGTAGAAATGGAGTATGAGTTTAACTGGGTAGGTGAAGCAAGGTCCACAAATTCCATGGCCAAGAGGCAATGCTGCAAACTCCAGGCTACAGAAAACTCCTATATATAGCTGAAATAATAATCGCATTCTTTCTATACCTACTTGAGAGGCATGGTGAGGTCATGTTCTATGCATGTTTTTTCTTTAATCCTGTTGGCAGCTCCACTACCCTGCCTCCACTGCAGTACTCCACACTCGCCTACGTAAAGCCAAAGTAGATAGCACTTTCAAGGGTGCACTGCCTTCCTTGCAAAGTTGCTCTACCTACAACCCCCTACACAGCTCTAGTGAAGGACTTAAACAATGCAGTGTCAGAGAAACATGTCCTTAAATAAGAGCTTGTCCAGACAGCTAGCAGAATTAACTACCGTTTGAATGAAAAAACCTCTCACCTTTACAGTCCAGGGACAAGTTGTTTGCCACTTCCCTGAATATGAACAACATAACTGAAATACATTACGGTATCAGTCAACTCTTTGATTTTGCTAGGTAATCACCACAATGTTTGTCTTTTTTTCAAATCCATGGACGAAGTGCAGAGCCACACACCAATCAGGGCAGTGTTCTGTTCAACATATCTCACTACTGCTCTGACTCATTCTCTATTCAAACAATATGTGGGCAAAAACAACAGCAATAAACCAACCTTCATCATTGAAATAGACTGAAGAGAGGACAGAGAGTACAGGCCAGCTTTAGGAGGTAGAAAGAAATTCCATAGCTTGTTCAGATCCTGTTATTAACTCATTTCAATGCTAAACAAATCTCCATCAGGCAGCGACTGAAATTTGGCCACTCTAACTTTTCCTGAAATAACATTTGTTCTTTCAGTAATTATTTAACAATAGATTACAACAACAAAAATGTCTTTTTAAAAATAAAAGTTGCTGCTTATACAGGACTTAACATTTTCAAGGAACTACATGATCCTTCTGGATCATGACACATGCATGAGAGGTCACCAGGACCTTTGATGTGTACACCTAGGCAGGAGCATGGATGGGTCCAGACCTTCCCATCCCCACTTTAGACAGTTAAGATAGAATCAAAAGTCCAGACATTCGGCAGCTTGATAGCTGTAGTTATGCATATGACTGGGAACTGAACCTGGATCTTCCCCATGGCAGACAAGGATCCTACCACTGAACCACAAAGGCAGATTAAGGAGCTATGAAACCATTAAATAATCTTTCACTCGTCTGATGAATTAAGAAAAAATTACCTGTAAGAAGTACAGTGACATTACAAATGATTTACAGCAAAACTGTAACAGAATTAGAATTTAGGATTCCTCATTTCCCCAGTCCTATGGTAAGTTGACTAGACAATACATACATTTTACTGTTATTTTTTACATCTTAAAAAGTGTAATATATAAATAAATACATAACATATTTACTTGTATACCATATACACCTGTTCCTCAAAAATTAGCCCTCCAAAATTGAGGTGCATGCCTAAAGTAGAAAAGGTGAATTTTCTTTACTGGGGTAGAACCACGGAGATACTGTGCTCTAATAACTACCAGAATGGCTCCAACTTCTCTCTGGCCCAATAAGAAGGGGCAGAGTCTAGTGTTAACCCTCTTGCAGCCTCTAAGGAATTAGAGGCTGAGCACTTGGCAGCAACTGATCTGGCTCAGGGAAACTGAGCTGCTACATGCAGTCTATAGTATCTTGATGAGACTTGTGATGTGGAAGCAACTTTTATTATTTACAGGAACTCATACACTGTTCAGGAAGGACAGGGAGAGGAGAAAAGAAGGAGTTGTTCTTTATGTAAAAAAGCTGTAGGACTGCTCAGAGATCCAGTATAAAACTGGAGATAGGCCTATTGAAAGCCTCTGTGTTAGGGTCAGAGGGAAGAGCAATAAGGGTGGTGTCAGGGTGGATATCTGCTATAGACCACCAGACCAGTAGATGAGGCTTTCTTCAAACTGCTAGCAGGAGCTCCCATATAACAGGCCCTGGTTTTCATGTGGACTTCAACCACCCTGACGTCTGTTGGAAGGGCAATACAGCAGTTCACAGGCAACCCAGGAAGTATTTGAAGAGTGGTGGGGACAATTTCCTGGTATAATAACTGGAGAGGCCAACTAGGGGCCATGCTCTTCTTGATCCACTGCTCCCAAACAGGGAAGAAAGGAAGGAAAGACAGCTGCAGAGTGAGGACCCTGAACTTCAGAAAAGCAGACTTCAACTCCTGAAGGGAACTGATGGACAGGATCTCCTGGGAGGCCAAACTGAGAGGGAAAGGAGTCCAGAAAAGTTGGCTGTGCTTTAAAGAGACCCTACTCAAGGCACAGGAATGAACCATCCCAATGTACAGAAAGACTAGCAAGTATGGCAGAAGATCTGCTTGGCTTAGCAGGGAACTCTTCAGCTAGCTAAAACACAAAAAGGAAGCTTACAAGAAGTGGATACTCAGGCAAGAGTATTGTTAGTCATGTTGGGAAGAAACCAGGAAGGCCAAACCACAATTGGTGTCATAGCTACCAAGGGACATGGAGGGTAAAAAAACTGGTGTCCTACAAGTATGTCAGCAACAAGAGGAAAATCAGGGAAAGTGTGTGTGCATTACTGAATGGGGGAGGCAACCTAACAACAGATGATGTAGAAAATGCTGAAGTACTTGATACCTTTTTTACCTCAGTCTTCACAGGCAAGATCAGTTCTTAGAATACTGCACCTAGCAGCACAGTTTGGGGTGGAGGTGATAAAAGAACAGGTTAGAAACTATTTAGAAAAGCTGGACATGTACAAGTCCATAGGGATGGATGCAATACACACAAAGGTGCTGAGAGAGTTGGCCAATATGACTGCAAGAACCACTGGCCATTATCTTTGAAAACTTGTAATTGGGAGAGGTCCCAAATGATTGGAAAAGGGCATGTATAGCACCCATCTTTAAGAAAGGGAAAAAGGATGTGGGAACTAGAGACTGGTCAGCCTCATTTCAGTCCCTGGAAAAGTCATAGAGCAAGTCCTCAAGGAATCCATTTCTAAGCACTTGGAAGAGAAGGTGGTTAGGAACATGGATTCACCAAGGGCAAGTCATGCCTGACCAACCTAATTGCCTTCTATGATGAGGCAACTGGTTGTGTGGATGCAGGGGGAGTAGTGAATGTGATATACCTTGACTTTACAAGGCTTTTGATGCTATCTCCCACAACATTCTCTCAAGAAAGCTACGTAAGTACAAACTGTATAAATGGGCTGTAAGGATGGCTAGATCATCAAACTCAAAGGGTAGTAATCAATGGCTCGATGTCTAGTTGGCAGCTGGTATCAAGTGGAGTGCCCAGGGGGCTGGTTCCGGGGCTGTTTTTTTGTTTTTGTTTTTTTCCAATATCTTCATCAACAATGTGGAAAATGGGATAGAGTACACTCTCAAGAAGTTTTCAGATCACACTAAGCTGGGGGCGAGGATAGTAAGATATGCTGGAGAGTAGGGCTAAGATTCAGAGAGACCTCAACAAATTGGAGGACTGGACCAAAAGAAATCTCATGAAGTTCAATAAAGACAACAAGGTCCTGCATGTAGGATGAAAAAATCCCAAGCATTGCTACAGGTTTGGGACCAACTGGCTAAACAGCAGCTCTGGAGAAAAGGACCTGGGTGTTACAGGGGACAGTAAGTTGAAAATGAGCCAAGAATGGGTCCTTGTTGCCAAGAAGGTTAACAATATACTAGGCTTTAGTAGGTAGGGCTATGTGAAGCTTCAGTCCCTGATTTGATTTGGCAGAGATTCAGCCCGATTCAGCAGATCTCGGAGCATCCCACAGGAGCGTGGGGGGGTCCCCAGTGCGCCTGGTGGTGGACCCTCCCCCTGCCCCCTGGCTCGGCGATTGGTGCCTCCTGGGTCTGGGGGGGCACCTGGGGTCCCCCCACAGCCAATCACTGAGCCGGGGAGGCACAAGGGGGGGGTCTGCCACCAAACATGCAGGATCGCCCTGCACTCCTGTGGGATGCTCCATCTGCCCCACCATCTCAGCATTCACAAGCTGTGGCTGGTACCTTGAAGTATGTAGAAAAAACATTTAAAGCTGTGTCTATGGCCGAATCACTGATTCTCCAAATCAGCATTGAATCTTCAGATTCAGCTGAATCGAATAGGGACAGTGATCTGAATAAAAAAAAAAATCGAATCACTGCCCCTTGAATTGGGCCAAATCCAAATAGAATGCGGCCTGCTTCACACACCCCTACAGATTACTTATTTCAAGGTTGGTACTAAACTTAATACACCTGCTCATTTGACTCATCAATAATTAACACTGCATCTTCACGTGGGATGCAGTTCACTGGTAACAGCATGATTCACAGGACCTTTGCTTCTCTTGGTAGGGCCATACACACTATCATCCTATTACAGTCAGCTTCTTCAGCATCACTGTCTTTTAAAATCTGAATTAAACCATGATGTAAACAGCCTTAAAAGAGCAAATGCAATTGAGAAAGCTTCCACATGCCAATGGTCATTTATCATGGTGTGACAGGAAGGCATAACTGTACATTCTAATGCAGACTACGCCGTGAGATAATTCAGAAATAGAATATTTTCCCTAACAAGATGTAGTCTGGAAGAAAACAAGACAATATATTCTCATTATGTTGTGAAATATGGAAATTCTCTAGGTTTTAAATCTAGCATTCTAGAAATTGCATATTATAATTTATAATTCTTAGATATATTTTGAATAGCATTTGTTAGCAAACAGTATGCAAGGGAAGCATTTATATATTTTGCACCCTTAACATGAACAGCCTGCACTGAAGGAGCAACTCCAACCTTTTTGGCATCAATAAGCAACTGGGGATCTGTTCCTGCTTGCCTTAGACATCCGTCATCCAATGGTATTTACATTGACTTGAATGGGAATTTCATCTGAGTAATAGCTAAAGAATTGACATAAAACTCATATTATTCATCCAACAGAATGAGGACTGAGAATTAGTATGAAACAAATCGAACTAGGACTAGATTTGGAAATAGTATTATTATTTTTATAGGTGGAAGTTTGAAAGAGAGCACTATAACTAGACAGAAGGTTTCAGCTTCAGTACATCCTGGAAGGACAGGAAGGGAAGACAAGACAAGACAATTATCATCATTAACATGAATTAATTTAAAAGCCAACTAAAAAGCTTCCTGTGGTGCTAAGATATAACTGCAGATGAACCTTTTTGGGCACAGCTAAAAACAGTTTGGGGGGGGGGGGGGGGGATACCCAACCTGTATCATCGTCAAAGACTTCACCCCCACAACTAGACTCAGACTGAAGATGACAATTCTAGCAAGAAAAAAAAGTGTCAAGATGTCTTCATGTTCCCTACTGAAGTTTAGTGTTAGTTAGTTTTTTGTTTTTCTATTAAAGAATATTCTCATTTCTACAGGAAAGGCAGTTTCATTTCTATCCGAATTCAGCAAAATAAAAACTATTTCTATGAGCACAGGCAAAGCAAAGCAGGACAGGGCAAGGCTTAACAGACTATCAGTTGCTCTCAGTGAAAGAATGGTAGCTTTCATTTATCAGTGTCAAAGCATATACACAAGCAGTTATTGCAGGGCAGCTGATACACGATAAGGCACCACCCTCCTCTGCCTCACAGTAATGTGTTTGTATGCTCCTGCCCAATGATTCCATTGATTTTTAGTAACAAATTATTCTAGTTCCATTCTTTGCAGTGGGAAGTAGAAGCTCCATTGACAACAGTGAGACTATCCATATGAAAAAGCCAAGTAGGATTTGCCGTTAAGGGTTAGATACACACTAAACATCTATGTGGTTTAGATACTAGATGTAAAGGAACAACAAAAGGTCAAGAATGATAACAGATAAGGCGTACATTGTGCTAATGAAACTGGTGTGTAAATCAGTGTCAATATGTAAACTGTTAATTTTGACCCCTACCTACATCTTGAACCTGGTGCAATGGAAAGAAAAAACAAACAGCAGTTTGATGTGGAGCAAGAATGAGGAGACATGTGAATGAAAAGCGTTGTAACAGGGCATTGATGAGTAAATTGAAGCCTTCGGCAGCACTTTTCTTTTCCATACTTCTCATTATTATGTCTCCTTTTGTTACCTTTAGAAAAACATTAGGTGTTACTAGTTTATGAAGATGTTCATGTGGCATTTAAATGTGACATTAAAAGTTTATTATGGTGTGCAATACTAACTGTACCAGCAAGACATTTATTAGATTTATATACCAGAAACAAAGTGTTGATGCATACATACATCATCATTCATATACAGAATTATTTGGAACACATTACAGTTCTAAATCTTCATTATCAAATCCCATTTTTAGAAACAGTACTCTGTTATATGCAGGATAAGAGTAAATTTTGGGCTATAAATTATATTTTATTATGCACACAGCTCTATATTTTTTAGACAATTAGATCACTTAATATTTCCTGACTATTCTAATAATTTAGAGGTATATAAAGGACACACAAACAAGTTACTATGAGTTATATAAGTAATGCATATTATGCATTTATAATATGGTCCTTTCAGGTCACATACTTTGTAACAAGTGTCATGAAAAAAATTAAAAGAATGCAATCACTTAAAATAAAAAAAATTAGAAATTGTATATATGTTATCTTCCTTGTTTTTAGATATAAATACCCTGGATTCAGGAAAGTACTTGCACAAAGTCCATCCCTATATGGTACAGAATTTAAGCATGCTTAATTTTAAGCATTAATCTCCTGCATTTGGGCCAAAAATGCATTTTCTCATCTCTCACTGGCAGAAAAAAAATGGAAATAGTCAGTAGAGAATGATAAATATAATGCCTCTAAAATATCAAATTTGTAGTGAATGTTTGAAAAGTAAAAAAGAGACTAGCAACAGTTGTTATTTGATAGTAATACAAGAATCTAGCAAAGTAAAATCTAGATACCACTAGCCAGTCAAATGATGGAGGTCAGGTACAAAAGTAATACTTATTGTGTGGTAGGCATACAGAGTGTTCTACAGCTGTAACCGAACAGATGGCCAGGGCACAGCGTACTGTAAAAATGGCAGATCTTGCTCCAAGATAAGCCTAGATGGATGTGACTTCAGCACCATAGGTTAGAGCGCCATAACAAATATCAGTACCACATCCCATCGCAACTCACAGTAGGTCTCATTCTGCCAACATCTCATGAAGCATTGCAGTCAAGCCTAGGCTAGAGCTCGTCTCCTTTGAGTGCCAGGCTAGTCCTGCCTCTGGACTCTCAGGGATCCAAGGCAGCGAAGCCCCTGTTTCCAACCCCCTATAGGTGTGCTAGGAGTGTGGCCACAGTGTGTAAGCTGTGCAGCCTGTTATGAGTCTCTATACACTGTTAAATACAGCATCAAGCTTTATAGTGTACAACTTCTGGACCAACAGGAGCACAGGAATCTGCTGGGGCATATATCATTGCAAATGTGGTGGTTCTGAGCACTTTGAAGTTGGCACAACATGTCATGCTGGCTAAACATCTTAAGGTAGATCCACATGCAGAGACTTTACTGTTGACCTTCTGAATATGATGTTTGTAAGTGAGGGAAAGGTCTAATGTGACTCCTTGGTAAATTGGGGTATGCTCATGGAGAAAGATACAGTCGCCTATGTGGCAGAATGCCACCTCTGTCTCTCCCCAAAAACTCTGCTCTGTGACAATTTGGTTAATATGGGCCCTGCAGAGGGCAGACATCCCTTCTCATTAGGTAACCTGAGTTAAATACATTCCTGAGAGAAGCGGAAAACCTGCTCCTTCTGCCTACGTGACTGGCATCACATACCTGGGTGAGGGGCTTACACTCCCTATTGTTCTAAGCAATGCCAACATGACTGGGAGGGGGCTAGAGACCATGCCAATCTGCCCAGCAACCAGCGATGCATTTCAAACTGGTTGGCTAGCA
This sequence comes from Alligator mississippiensis, assembly GCF_030867095.1. Taxonomy (NCBI): domain Eukaryota; kingdom Metazoa; phylum Chordata; order Crocodylia; family Alligatoridae; genus Alligator; species Alligator mississippiensis. The sequence goes on along the minus strand of NC_081825.1, from coordinate 193,256,584 downwards.
GCCAACAGGTGCTGGCCTTGATTGGACGAAGTAAGTGAGGTCATAAGGTCTATATAAGTTAAGAGCTGCGCAGGAGGAAGGCAGGAGCTGATGAAGCTGGACCATCTGAAACTTGCTCTCTCTGTCAAAACTCATGATCAATGAACTGCCTGCCTCCAGAGGGAATCTCCACCTGCCTCTGGATGATACTTGTGAGTAAGCTACCTGAGATCTAACGAGATATATAGCTTGCAGTAACTCAGATGCGTGATCAAAAGCTACCCAGCCACCCTGTTTGCCTCATGGGATTTCTTTGATATTACTCTACCCTGTACCCTATTCCAAACCACTCCTTGTAACCAATAAAGTTCTCCTTTGTACCTAGTGTGGGAGACTTATTGGGAGAGGGGCTAGATTATGCCTTGGGGTCCCCTTGGTTCGGCTGACTAAGGGAGAACACTATTTGTCCTTCAGTTTGAGGGAAGCACCCCAAGTTCTTGAAGTGAGTCAAGTACCCTCGGGGGCTACTAGGCCTATGTTTCCCAGGGGGCACAGTGCCAAGATCAGGCCAAACCCTGGGTGGAGGCGGCGCTACCTCCAGGCTAGCGGGTGTGCTCCAGGAAGGGGGTCGGCCAGACATGAGGTGCCCCCAGGGAGGCCACTCGGAGCCTGGAAGGTGGTCGGGTGCAGTGAGGTGGGTGGCTCAGTGCAGGAGCACCCCTTACTGGCCTGCCACAGCCTACTCCAATATTCAGTGTGGTCTTGGCTTGACAATTGTCCACATGGAAGATTGATGACACTGATTTACTGATGCTCCTTACTGATCCTGTGCCTCTCAAATAATCCCCCACACCACCAGCCTGTAATGAAGGTATGGTGCCTGGCTCAGTCCCCCCTACTGTTGTTGGGGGCTTATCAGTGTGTGTTACATTGAGTGGGGCCAAATATCTGGGTAACTGACAACTGACCACCCCATCCCTCAAGGTTATGTTGCTTTCCTGAAAGAGGCCAGCATGTTTGCCCAGATCCACCTGACAAACCTTAACCCAAACAGACCCTGATATATATGGAAAGCTTTTTTCAAGCCCCACAGCCAAGGTGCAACCAACAGGTGAAACTGCACATTATTGCTGGTGATCCTCCGTGTACCGTTTGGCAGAGAAGCTATGAATGAGCACCGCTGCAGGTAAGGCACAACAGAAAACAGGAATTCTCTCTAGGAAACCTCCCACCCCCTCCTTCCAGAGAAGGCTCATTCCTCCAGGCCCTGATGCTTGGGTTTTCCAGCCCTCCCAGATCCCACAGCAGGGAAATGGAACCCAGGTGTCCAGGTTTTCCCAGCTGGGATGTGGAATGTAAGCATCCTGTGCCATGGTCAGCACTGGGTCATAAGGAGCTGGGCTTTTGGACCTGGACAGAGGAAAGGTCCTGGACAAAGGATTCACCATAGATCCCTCAGTGTATCCTTTGTCTGCAGGCTCTGCATTTGTGCATAGGAGGCCCAGTTCTGGAGTCCAAGATGCTGGATACAAGATGGTTGCGGAGTACCAGAAACATGTGCGTAGACGATGCCCGTGACATGAGGACCAAAGAGGATCCTTGATGACATTAGAATGGACAGGTCAGCGACTGCTTGTTTACACGGTGCCATGGCATTATAATGAACTATCCAGGCCCAGGAACATGCTGCAAAAGTCTAAGAACAAGGTCTATGGATGGCCACCTGCTGTCAGAGAGGCCACCTGTGCTGCTAAGGAGCTGAGAGCTGCAGTGCCAGGTTAGGGTGTTTATACACAAGGTAAAAGACCAATTAGGGATCTATCTATGACACCCCTACGTGGTGTCAGTGCTGCCTCCTGTGGAGAGACCACTGCCCTCTTAGGCCAGAGTGGTGGGGCAGACTCTCTGGGGCTGCAGCCATGGAAAACCCCAGTCCAGGGACGACTCCTTAGGATAACATGCCTGAGAGTCCCACGGGGTGGGCCCTGAATAACAGCCGAGGTGGAAGGGGAAGGGAGAGGTGGGGGGATGGGGAAAGGGTGCCACCAGCCCACCAAGCCAGTGGGACCACTGCGGGGAAATGGTGCAGCCTCTGCAGAGATAAGCTGCTCCTGGGCTCTTGTCCAAGTTCCAGACTGGGCAATGTTCCACATTTTTTCTATGTTATGCATACTAAAAGTCTGACAGCTGAAACATTTAATTAAACTGAGGGGTAGCAGTTTTGCACATGGCATTCTCCCTCCCATCCTAAGGTTTTGTATTAAGTTGAGCCCCTGTGGCTGCCCCCCCCACCCCCACATTATAACTGTTCAGTTCAACCAGGGTCTTTCCCCATTCTCTCAATGTTAACTAAGAAGAAGATTCCAAGTTCCAGAGTGGGCAACATTGCACAGTTTTTGTTTAATAAACACACTAAAAGTTTGGCAGGTTCAACTTTTGATTAAAATTAAGCACATCTCTTCCTAGCACCATATTCCTCCACACACAAGTGTGTGCCCTGGGGAGGATTGGGGAGCGAGAGGGGAAGGAGGACGGTATGGGTTGTGGGCACAGGGGCCCAGGGCAGGACACCCATGGCCTGGTGCCAGGGCAGGGGCACTCAAAGCCCTCCAGCCCAACTCATCCAGGGAGAGCTCCCAGTCCACATGGATGAGAAGCTCCTCACAGCCAGGTCTTCACAGATCTGGACAGCCTGCTGTGGTGTGGGGCCTAGGGCCACCAATATCAGCAGGGGGGCAGGCGGGACACAGGCATTTGAGACACATGCACACATACAGAACCCAGGCATCTAAGGAATGTGCATGCGCGTGCGCGCGCACACACACACACACACACACACCCCCCACAGGCATCTCAGACAGACACACACTTGGCAGATGCAGGGTGCACTGAGCAGGCGTGCACAGGAGGGCCAGCTGAGGCTTGTGGCCATTACCAGCCTCTGCTGCATCAGGTCCAGGTGGGTGGCTGTGATATCCCCAGCAGCCAATCAGGGGAGGATCAGACATTTGGCTCCATTCAGGAGCCTTTGGCAGCCCAGGTGTGCAAGAGCCCCCTTACCTGCTGTGCTTGTGCCATGTAGGTGGGATATGAGTGCTATCCCCCTGCCCCTTCCTCCAAGGGCTAATGTGTGTTCTGTTTCCTCACAACCTAAACAGGGTCACTCAGTATAAAATTCAAAAGTTAGAGTGCTTCCACTGTGAGCTTCTTGAACACCTGTACTTAACCTCTGGTACTTGTCTATACTCTTGTTACAGAAAGGCTTGTCTGTTGCTCCCAAACTATGGAGCAAAAGAGACTACAGTAGGTGCACCATCCTCAGCTTGCAGATAAGTAATACTTTAATGCTGCTTCATAATCTCTGTGGAACATTATTGGAACCAGCAAAAAATGCAGATGCATCATTTTTAATTAGCTTTAAAACTAAACATTTTTACAATTTAATGGTCACAGTCTCATCATAAAAACGGACCATTCCTGCTATCATTAAAGGAGAAAATATGAAACCAAGAACTCTGGGGAGCAAATGAATACTCATCTATTGTAAGGAGCCTCATACAGGAGAAACTAAGAAACCTACTGCTCTATTACTGCATCTTGATCAGCACAAAAGTTAACTTAATTTTCCTTTAATTCATTAATATCCAGTTGAGATAATGTACCTAAATGTCTCAAGAACTTTCTTTTAAATCTTACTAGTTCAGTGGCTTACAAAATGTGCCCTTCATCTATCCATTGGGATCTCTGTGAGTTTGGCTCCCCCCCGTCTTTAGGTGCAGATGTGTAAGAAACTATGATATAAACCTGAGGTGATAATTAGGGTGATAAAGATATTTTACAAAAATTATTCTACACCCTAAACTGTACTGAAATCAAGAGCAGTTGCATAACTCTTGTATACTGCTTTTCACTTACTTACTCAGCTTCAACAGGTCAAATGGAGCTGTGCATAGCCTTAAGCCTCCTTGGAAGTAGAAACTGTGGGTTCAAACTCCTGGGATTTGCAAGCCTAGAACCTTGATTTCCCACTTCCTCAGCAAATGCTGTAAGCCCTAAGCTACTGAGCAAAAGTGGGCACTATTGTTAACTAGAGGTGCACTGACACATTGGTCCATATCATATTGACAATGATAAAATAAAAATTGACATGATCGGCAATCACTTTTTTTTGGCTGATGTGGCTGATAATGTTGTCAACAAATGTCACATGCATGCACAGCAGCAGCATGCATGCAGCCAGCCTGGCACCTTGGAGAGCAGTGTCCAGCTGGTAAGTTTGTTGGGGCAGGGGGGAGACACAGGGGGGGAAGGCAGCAGGGGGGGTAATCGAGGCCCCTGTAGTGAGGGAGGGAGTGGGGCTGGGCCTGGGCATGATACGGAGCTGCAAGCGGTTTGTCCAGGTGCACAGGGAAGAGGGGGTGGCTCCCACAACTGCATGCACCCCTGGGCAAGCCACAGGGGGCACGTCCCCCAGATCTGTGCACAGGGCAAGGGCAGGCTGCCACTGTGGTCTAGAGCTGGGGGCAGAACTGGGTTCTTCCTGTTGGGGGGGCTGGGCTGGGGCGGGTGGCGGCAGCACTGGGAGGGGGGGTACCACCCTGTAGCCCCCCCTCCTGGTGCCGCCACTGTTGCCCACCCCAAGCGCAGCCCTGGCAGTGCATGCAGCGGCAGGAGCCACTCTACCCCCAACACCTCCCAACAAGTCGCTCATGGCTCCAGCCCAGCCCAGCCCCTCCCTCACCACATGGGCCTTGAAGCAGCTGTTGGACTGTGACATTATGTACCCGCTTGAATTAGTCATAGTTTCATAGTTGGTAGGGTCGGAAGGGACCTGAGCAGAACTTCAAGTCCGACCCCCTGCCATGGCACAAAAAAGTACTGGGGTCAAACAACCTCAGCAAGGTGTTCGTCTAACCTCTTCTTAAAGACCCCCAGGGTAGGAGCTAGCACCACTTCACTTGGAAGTTGGTAACAGATCCTAGCCGCCCTGACTGTGAAGTAGTGCCTCCTGATGTCTAGTCTAAATCTACCCTCTGCCAGCTTGTGACCATTATTTCTAGTCACTCCAGGTAGTGCTCGGGGGAACAGGGACTCCCCCAATGCCTGCTGGTCCCCCCTGACTAGTTTGTAACAGGCCACTAGATCCCCCCTCAGCCTTCTCTTGTGAAGGCTATACAGGTTAGGTCCCTTAGCCTCTCCTCATAGGGCCTGCCCTGCTGGCCCCTGATCACTTGAGTGGCCCTTCTCTGGACCCGCTACATGCTGTCCACATTCCTCCTGAAGTGCACTGCCCAGAACTGGACTCAGTACTCCAACTGCGGCATGACCAGTGTCGCATAGAGAGGGAGGATCACCTCCTTGGAACCAACTGAGATGCATCTGTGGATGCATGACAAGGTACTGCTGGCCTTCCTGACCGTGTCCCCACAGTGCCGGCCCACGTTCATTTTGGCATCAAAATGATTCCAAGATCCTTTTCTGCCTCTGCACTGATGAGAAGGGAGTTCCCCAACCTTGCACTTGTCAGTGTTGAAAACCATCCTGTTCTCATCCGCCCACCCTTGTAACCTGTCTAGGTCTGATTGCAGCCTATTCCTCCCTTCTACCGTGCCCACATCCCCCCACATCTTAGTGTCATCAGCAAATTTGAACAGGGTGCTTTTTACCCCCTCGTCCAAGTCACTGATGAAGATGTTGAACAGTGCGGGCCCAAGGACTGAGCCCTGCGGAACCCCACTGCCCACATCCCTCCAGGTTGAAAATGACCCATCCACCACCACTCTCTGGGTGCAGCCCTCCAGCCAGTTAGCGACCCATTTGACTGTGTAGGCATCGATGCCACAGTCCCCTAGTTTTTTAATGAGAATGGGGTGAGAGACAGTGTCAAAGGCCTTCCTGAAGTCCAGAAAGACTACGTCCACTGCTGCCCCTGCGTGTAAAGATTTTGTGACCTGGTCATAGAAGGCCACCAGGTTGGTCTGACAGGACCTGCCTCTAATGAACCCATGTTGGTTGCCCCTAAGCATAACCTTCCCTGCTGGCCCTTCATGGACATGTACCAGGATAATTCTCCCAAAAAGCTTACCCAGGATCAAGGTAAGACTAACTGGCCTATAGTTTCCTGGGTCCTCCCTTTTTTGAAAATGGGAACTACATTGGCCCTTTTCCAGTCATCTGGAACCACACTAGAGCACCACGAGTGCTCGTAAAGCTGTGCCAGGGGTCCCTCAATGACCTCTGCCAATTCCCTCAGCACTCTGGGGTGGAGATCGTCAGGACCAGCTGATTTAAATACATCCAGTCCCTCCAGAAGTTCCCTGACTAGATCCTCACTGACCCTAGGCCTGGGTGCGCGTCCCCCGGGGCCTTAGGGGGTCCCGGTGGATGGGCTGATCTGGTCCCTGCTCAGGAAAATGGAGGCAAAGAAATTGTCCCTTGTTTGTGAGCTACTAAACAAATAAGTAAATAGCCAACCATTCACCTTCAAGTGAATTTATACCTCAAAGTCAAGCCCAACAAACAAAATAAATTATTTTGCAACAGTCTCTGTGGGTGAACTAGGATGCCCATTGATGTTTGAGAAAGGCAAGTCTTTCTTTGGATAAAGCAGGATCACATTGCTAAGATCAGATGTTTAGTTTTTTCTTAATACTGCCAATACTGAGCTAAAATGTATAGATACCCATTCTTGGAACATATAATTCTGTGTAGAATATATAAAGAGGAAGTAAGTTTCTTTAAAGGTCTACTTCACCCTAGTAATTTATATCATTGCTTTTCTTCCTAAAAGTACAGAAATTGCACCAGGACCTGAAAATGTCTAACAAATAGTTAAAACCTCTCATGGAGGATATGCAGAGAGAATAAAGATAGAAATACTGTCAGCTAGCAAGCTTCCTATAATGCTGAACTGACAGACAGTTGTAGCATAGATACGAAGGTCCTAAGTTCAAATCCCACGCAGATGTGGACTTATTACTTTTACAGCACACAAAATCTTCCCTGCCCCCTTTTGATAAACCTAGGAAGTAACAAAAAGTAATTTTAAGCTATTATTAAAATCAAGGGTATGAAATTTCTACTGCTAAATTAACTGAATGAAACTATACAGAAATGTACCTGCATTGAGGTTAAAAAACTTCGGCCTCTATAAACAAGGTCTAGTCATCAAATAGCATTTACAATATTTTTTCCACATTAATATACATTCATAACATTCTTGACCATACATGAAAATCTTTTATATAAAAGCAATACTTTTCCCACAAATAATTCAGCAATTTTTTAATTTTCCAAATTATACTTTATAGTCTTCACATGGCTGTAATTGCAATGCAACATTAAAAGGCATAATATTGCCTATATCCTGAAATGGGGGGGGGGTCAATAATCTGGAACCAGCCCATGAAGAGCTTGTATTGGGTCCACAAAGCTGGGACAGCAGAAGCAGATGGTAACAGGGGGAAATTAGCAGCAATCACTAGAAGTTGCAAGCCCTCCCTGGGAACAAACTGTGGTAATCTCAGCCCACTGTCCCTACAAGGTTACCAATCCCTCTCCTGGAACAATAAATTATACTTAACAACTGATCTAAGGTAACCAACTGTAATTGTAAGAACTGACAATTTTAAAAAGATTTTATCAGCTATCTGTTCCTAATTATCTATTTGCTCTTCCTGAGCATGTACTGTATTGCTGAAGATAAAGCAATTAGCAAGGATATTTCAGACATGATCATCCAAAATTTGCTGCAATAAAACCACCAAGACAGTGCTCTTTTACACAAAAATATTCCATAAAAGTGATATTTTCTAAAGACCATTACAGAAATCTGCAATCTTGTCCTTCATGTCCTTCTGAAATATTATAATGTTTTTATAATATTCACTTGCAACCTGTCACTCAAGTGTCACCATGACAACAACCACAAAAGCTTTCCTTCAGTAGAAAAGACAACAGGGTTTTTAATTACTGCCATTTATTTTGTTGACAGTCTGAATGAAAACATTAACAAAATGTTACACTAAATGAAAAAGCAGCAAACATTAATTTAAGATTTCAAGAATAACCTTGTATGTATTAACATGAGCTTTCTTCTAATGGTATGTACTTTATAGCTTTTCATAAATTAACATTAAACATTTTCTGTTTACCAAATGTTTTTGCAAATCTCAATCTTAAGATGTCTATTAAAAGTCTTCTGATGCCAATATAAAATAAGTTTCATAAGTTTGCTTATTACAGAATCTAAAGATGTTACCGGGAACTCACTTGTCTGCATAAGTATCACTATCTAATAGTTAACTACAAAAGCACGCAGGTAAAGCCATAAAATGTTTGTCCTCTCTTTGTCCTAAACACTGAGTCAGACTTCAGTTGGCTGTTGCAGAGAGGGAGGCAAATAAATGCAACTTTTTTGAAAATACTTATATTTTTAAAATACTGTATACATTTTTAAGGAAAAAAAAAAAAAGATTGAATTGATCCCATCCTCAAAATCTTTAAAGTTTTTGCAGGATTCAGCACTAAACACAATCCTTATTCATTTGAGCAGCCTAAGGACTTCATCAGTTGCGAGTAGGAGGGGAGTGAACTGAACTCTGCAAAAAGTTTTTGATTCCAACATAAAACACATAAGGGTATGGCAGAAAGAATTCCTGGTTTAGATTTCCCCATGGATACGATCCTGCATGTGTGACAGGAGCTACTTAATCTAACCACATGAGAATGATTTACTTTAACAGACTGGCAAATGGATGCAGTTTGATCATTTCACATTTTGTCACTATCCACAGCTGAGGCCCTCACACAGCATAACCTATTATCGGGCAATAATATTTCAAAAACATTTGGAACAGCACACTAGGGCATAAACGGAAGGAAAAAAACCCATTACAAAGCTTTTGTTCTAAACCAGTAATCTATCCCCCAAGGTTCTACTAAGACACGTGTAGGAACAGAAGATGCCAGAATCTGCAAATAAGTCCAATCAAACCCAATTACAAAGAAACCTGGTATTTGTATAGGGTTTACAGAAGAATAGTTCAGTGTACAAATAAGAGAAATATTCAATAAAGTTAAAATGCTATGAGACTACAGATGTCAAACAACTTTACAATTTAGGATATCACTTGCTTTAACTATAGTCCTCAACAAAATGTCTTGTGGTTTGATTAGACCACAAATACTGTTAACATCACCAGTAAATATATGACTATTCAGACTTTGTGAATGTATACATATATACTAACAAAATGTTTTAAAATAATTATTTAGGACCCTTCCTCTCCTATATACTTTGATCTGGAACACATAATTGATATTTATACAGAATCTCTCTATACCCATGAGAGAAACTTAAATGTACAGAGATATAAACATACAGAATTGCACATAATCTTCTTTGTGCATGTTCAGGTGATACTATGAACTGTCTTGTGCCCTTTATCTAAACAGCGAACTGAAAAGAAAGTAAGGTTGGGGCAGATTAAGATACAAGTCCATAGCTGACAAGGGAAGAAATATCCATGAATCATAGAACCAGGCTTGGCTGACTCAAGAGCCACCAGAGACATAGCAAGCAGGTTCTATACATTGGGCACCAGCAACAGCTGCAATTCTCATGCCCTCTCTAAGTGACCATGCAGAGCTGGTGCCCCAGTCATCCACCCCTAGTTACACTTCTCAGAGTCACTACCATATTTGGAAGTGACTAGTGATTTTTGGGAATCCCACTTGTGACATAACAAAAATGCCTCATTTCCAGTGGTTCTAACCACCTGCCCTCGAAAAATTGGACCCTCTAAATGTGTCAGAGATTAAGTTCCCAAAACAAATCGCCAATCACCTTTGAAAATGTAGGCATTTTAGCAGTTAGCTGGGGTGGAAGGTAGAATGTAAAACAATGTGTTGATTTTATGGGCAAACTATATTGGATCTAAGCTAGGAACATCACCAAAAAAGGAAAACAAAGGCATGTAGTGTGGTCAAAAATACACTGTAGATGTGAAATAACATGCAATTCAGTTCAAAAAAAAATATATATGTGGAAAAAAAATCTGAAACTTGAAGATTCAACAAGGGGAAGATATTTAGGAAAATCACAATGCTAAGACAGACTATACTTGATCGAAAGAAGCAAAACAAATATTTGCAGTGCCGTTTTGGACAGAAGAAAAGTCACTACAGTTTTCAGTTGAGCAATAAGACTACAGTGTCTTATTGTCATTGATATTGTATCTGAAATGCCATGTTCACCTCTGGACTCTCAATAGTATAAAGGTGTCAACAAATTGCCAAAAATCTAAAGAGCAGAAGCAAAAACTAAGGGACTGCATAGACTATTGTGCACCAAAAGGAATGAATTTCATGCATGGAACATAGCCACCTGCAACTATCTGAAACAAACCTATGTAATTATTAATGGCAATATAGTGAAGGACAACTAAAGGTAATAATATTTACAAAGGAACAGTTTATATGGATAACAGAAATCTTCACAAACACTCCAGTTTGTTATAAGTTAACAACTGTTGAACTGCATCCCAGAAGAGTTGGTTCATACCCTTTTTTTAAGAGAGAGAGAGAGAGAGAGAGAGAATGCACTAAATACATAATAATCCTGAGATGAAAGAAAGTGGTGCACAATAACTTAAGCCATCCCTCCTCCCAACATTTCATGTCTATATTTTTACATATTCTTGGTTATCTGGAATATTTTATACTGAGAGATCACCAATATTTCAATTGGAGGCTTGTAGATGCACTGGATGTACTAAGAAAGGATTACAGAAAGTGAACATACCATTCCCAGAAAACTCCACACCATTTCTGAAAATTTAAAATTTCACCCTCAATTAAAAAGGGCTAGGGAAAGTAGTGGGAGGATATCAATGCTTAGCCTCTGTACTTATGTTGTTCCTCTTTTATCTGCATTTATGGTCTGGCAATGCTCAATGCTCATTTTCTTTCCAAGCTACACAGTATATCATAAAGGCATATGGCATTTGTACAATACAGCAAATTTTTCAAAAAGAACATCAAAGTTAGAATAAAAGTACTTTGAGGACATTCTGCATCTTTTAAAATATAATTGCTGAAGGACACTCAAGTGAATAATAACATATGGGCATGACCAGTATTTATTTCATTTGTATGGGCAATTGCATTATAGAAGCTGGTGTTCAAACGATATAGGGAATTTTATCACTAATTTTGATTAAACCAAATCTTGCAGAAGGATTAGATAGGTCTGGGGAATTATTCTAAATCATCAGCTTGAACCCAACTCGGGTTAGTAAACACGGAAAGTCAGTCATCTAACGGTTGTATAAAAGCCTACCTACATAAAGCATTAATGTAATCAGTTCAGTTTCTTAAGGTAGTATCCACTAGGGCTGTGAAGCTTCGGTTGCTGATTCGATTTGGAGGAGATTTGGCCCAATATGGTGGCTGAATCTCTGACTCCAAATTGCATCAGGAGCCCCATTAATCTCTCCAAAGCAAATCAGAAGCCTCCAATTCAATTCAGAGAGATTCAACAATTCGGACATAGACACAGCTTTATATGTTTTTTCTACATACCTCAAGGTACCAAGTGGCTCGTGAACACTGAGATGCTGGGGCAGATGTAGCATCCCACGGGAGCACAGCAGGGTCCCCAGCTCACTTGGCTTGGTTCGGTGACTGGTGCCTCCTGGGTCTGGGGGGGCACCCAGGATCCCCCCATGGCTTGTGGCCCACTTCTGGGTCCAACACTGAGCACATTGGGGGGGGGGGGGCCCTCCACTTCTGTGGGACGCTCCATCCGCCCTGCCATCTCAGCATTCACGAGCTGCGCCTGGTACCTCGAGGTATGTAGAAAAAACATATAAAGCTGTGTCTATGGCCAAATCACTGATTCTCCGAATCAGAATTGAATCTTCAGATTTGGATTCCAGCGAATCAAATCGGGACACTGATCCAAATCTGCGAATCAAATCACTGTCCCCCGAATCAGGCTGAACCCGAATCAAATATGGCCTGCTTCGCAAACCCCTAGTATCCACGTCACAAACATTACAAGTGCTATCAGTTAGCAGGACCACAGCAAAAAGATCCAAGACCTTCTAGCCACAGTGACTGAAGTACCTTCCCCTATACTACGGTTGGTTTCTGAGAGCTGAAGTTGAGACATGATGTAAGAAAGACAAGTGTTCACTACTGCTGCCACAATACACATTTACTGTGAAAGTGTGGTGAATTGTGTTTCAACAATTAAAAAAAAATATGGATTTTTCTGGTGCATAACAAACAAAGCAGTCACAATTTAAGATGCATTTTAGGCAGGTATCAGAATGATGCCATTAGCTTTAAGAGCGGTAATAACCCATGGTAAAATGAAGTAATGCTTATATCATCTCTGCATTGTTTTTGTTTGCATACAGATTTATTTCTAAAATGTTTTAAACTTTCTCAATAGGTTGAATGAATTTAACTGCAGGTGGTCTCAGTCCTGTGGAAATCAACTGCGGCTTTATATCACGCAAAATGAGCTATTCCGAAAATTCACATACTTGAATAAAAAGACCATTATAAATCTGCACACTGCCTACAACCTGATGATTACTTGAAATCACACTATCCACATGTATTTCAAATGTAAGACCACTGTTCCAAAAAGCCATTTTGCTGGCTATCACTGTGCAAATTTGACATACAGTACATCTATAAAGCCATACATACAGACACTACACTATTTATATAACCCAAAAATATCTTGTTTTAGTTCATGACTATTCTCTGCTTTGTTCTGAGAATCAAGCCTTGTTCATTAGAAATCTCAGGTTATATTTGTAGCATAAATCATTTTTATGATGGATTTTCGTATGCTTTTATCAAAAAGTTTACCTGTTTTGCAGAAATGAACCTAAATATTAACCACATTTTTAGAAAGTGATCCATTAAAAATGAACTAAAGATTATTTGCTGAAATCTAAAAGCTCTTTTGTTTGGCAATATATCAAGGACTATCACACTTTGTACTGTGTATAGGACCACTCTGCTTCTATTGTTACACAACACTGAAAAACATTAACTGGAAAAAAAAAATGTGACTAAAGCCTCCAGGATTTTAGTATTTGGTTTTTGCTTTCAGAAACAAGAGCTTCCAGATAATACAGTAAGATTAAATTATTCTAATCTTATTATCCACTCCATATTCTAAGCAATTAACTTCTAAAGTCATTGTTACCCGATTCTCAGTAGAAATCTTGCAAGAAAGAAAAACACCTCACAACTCATGATGATCAGTGTGTTACACAGTAAAAAGAAGCAACTGCAAACCACAAAAAATATAAAAGGCAGAAGAATAGCTTTAAAATCATGTACATTTTCAACTTCTGCTCATTTACCCTGAAGTTAATACTCTGTGACAAAAAAATACAAGCACAAACCTGCCTCTTTTCAATAAAGCAATAGTGAAAGAATGGAACAAATTTGCAAAGTGCTTCCCATTCTTTGCATTTCTAATATTGAATTCACAATTTCTTTGCCCTTTTGTCCTGCAGAGGTATTTGCCTCAATAGTGCATTCATACATCTTCCATTTGTTTGCCTCCTTCTCCAGTAATCCCCTTTGGCCAACACATTCATGACTAAAGTGTAATTAATCTTATCCAGCATCAAAATAGACCTTCAAGGAATTAATTTAAAGGAACTGCAATATCAAGAACAGAACAGTTGTGAATGCTAATTTCCTCTAGATGTTTTCCCACAGTGGCTGACAGATTCAGTCATATATATGAAAATAGATGACTACTAAATACATAACTATATATACATAGGTACTAATACTCAGAATTTTGATCTAGTGATTAACAATAGAGAACATACTGTTTGAAGCAGGGACTAATGACTGCCTTCATTTTTCTCCTATACAGTGCCACACACTACTAGTATTTAAATAATACCTTCCAAACACTGGTACAAGAAATAAAAACTGAATAACCCATCTAAAATCCACCTAGTGCCCCTTTTTAAAAAGTCCAAGTTAGACTTTAAGGCTAAGTACAGACAGTCAAAAAGCCCAAAGATGAATTGATTCAATCTTCGCAGGTTAGTCAAAGCTGCATAGATGGAACCGATAAGCAAATGAACAGACATCCATGTTTGATTCCAAAAATGTAGCCACATGCCTGCAGTGGCCCAGACCAGAAGCCAGGGGGTACTAGAGCATGCCTCCCTGCTGGGCAGAAGCACACAGCTTAGGATAAGTTTAGCCCGCCCATGGAGCAAGAGAGGGTTTACTGGGGAGATACAAAGCATCCTGGGATGCTGGTGGACTGTGAATTAACTTTTATCTGGAGGATGTCTGGGACAGAGGTTCAATAAACCAATTTAATCTAAATCAGTTACATTTGATACTACATCCATCCAGGTTTATCTTAAATCTGTTTCAGCCATTTTGAAAGCAGTTTACAGGTGAGTGCGGACCAGAGGTGGGCAAAATACAGCCTGTGGGCTGAATCTGGCCCACCAGCTGACTGGATCCAGCCTTCAGCTGCATCCATGGAGCTCTGTATGGGGCTGAACCCCACCTGCTGCTGCCAGGGCAGCTCATGCCACATTCCCAGCAGCCCCAGCCCCAGGCAGCATGCAACTTCTGAAAGGGCTGCTCCCAGTGTGGCTGCAACTGGCCAGATGCAACTCTGCTCCACTCACCTCCAGCAGGAGCAGCCAGGCTAAAGCTTCCCCACCCCTGCCTACCTGCCCACCTGCCTGGAGTGGCACAGCAGAGGCAGAAGTGGGAGGAGTGGTCACTGGAGGCAAGGGGAGCACAGCAGCACAGAGCCAGCTGCAGCCACACTGAAAACAGCCCCAGCAGAAGCTGCATATGCTGGCCAAGGCCAGCAGGGCTTTTCTACTCCCCTCACCTCCAGCTGCAGTTGCTGCTCTTGTGCCTGCCATGCCACTTCAAGCAGATGGATGGGAAGCTTCAGCCAGGTGGTTCCTGCCCAGTGCATGGAGCTCCAGCTGCTGGCTGGCTTCCTCACATTCTGCCTGCCTGAAAGTGACTGCTCATTGTGCTGGGTTGGTGGGGTGGGTGGAAGGCAGCTGGGAGATGGAGCTGGAGCTCCACATGGTTGGAGGATCTGCCCAATTGAAGTTTCCTGCCTGCACACCCAGAGCAGTACTGCAGGGGCAGAAGCAGGAGCAGCATCCATAGCTGGAGGCAAGAGAAGCAGAACAGCCCTGCCAGCCTCAGCCAGTGCACAGCTTCCCAGTGTGGTTGCAGCCAGCCGGGTGCTGTTGTGCTTCCCTCACCATCCAGTGAGGAAGTGAGCCCAGCCAGCTGTAGCTGCACTGGGAACAGCTGCGTGCTGGCCAGGGCCAGGGCCAGGGCCAGCAGGAAAAGGTGGAAGTATGGCACTGGCTTCCCTGGGCAGGGCTTGGCCTCATGTGGAGCACTGCAGAGGCCGCCACTGACCAGGTAAGCTCTGTAACTTGTGTAAGCACCCTTAGTGCACTGAACGTCTGTTGTATTACAGATTTGAACCAGTTTCCAATCACTTATACTGGTTCATGAGCAATTTCTGTCCCTAGCCTAAGGGAAAAAACTGGAAGCTGGACAAGAAGCATTAATGTCAAGCAGGGTGCACCTACACAATACGCTATTGTGCAGTAGTGTTGCCGGGCATTAACCCTGATGTGCCGCTACAGCACAGTAATAACAAGCTACTGCACAACAACAAGCTACTGCTCATTGCTACTATGCAGTAGTATCTGAAAAAAAAACTGTGGGGGGCAGTACTGCATTGTAACGCCAGTTACTGCGCAGTCATTTAGTACTTGGCTATGCACGTACTAAGTGACTGCGCAGTAACAACTGCACAGTCCGCCGCTTGTGTAAAAGCAGCCACAGTCACCTTGAATTCCTGTAAGAGTTAAGTAACCTTCACTTCTTCAAAGGGCCTCTGCACATTCCTACGCTTGGGAGTCTGACAGGCAGTACTACTCCCTCCAGACAGCAGGATGAGTATTTCTAGTTAGAGACTGATTCTAAGCCCTTCCAGAACAGAAACAAGTGTGCTCAGCACCTTTTGCAAAGCAGCATGTAGCCCAAT
This sequence comes from Alligator mississippiensis, assembly GCF_030867095.1. Classification (NCBI taxonomy): domain Eukaryota; kingdom Metazoa; phylum Chordata; order Crocodylia; family Alligatoridae; genus Alligator; species Alligator mississippiensis. The sequence continues at coordinate 193,240,503 of NC_081825.1, read as the reverse complement.
TTTACAGGTGTTGGGATATGACTGCCTGATCTTTATTCTTTTCCCTGTAGAAGATATTCAGTCTAGATTTATACCTGCATTATGGGACCTACTTAAGGAAGTTGAGATGCATGGCTCAGTGAGATGGAACCTAAGGAAAAGTAATGGCAAGTTCATGCATAATATTTTTTTTTTAACTGGTAGAGGAAATGGGGAACATTTACCTTTGGTTTCTAAAGTGAACTTTAGGAGCTAAGCATGTACTAGACCAAAGACTGGCATCAGTATAGGCTTGCTCACTGAAGGACAAATATTCATTTAAACCCTTCTTTTTACTGCATCATGGTTAAACACACTTTTGTTTGACTACGGGATAAAAAGTTGAGATGGCCAAAAGTATAGTTGTACAGACAACGTGGAAAGTCCTAAAGATTTCAGGTAATTTCAAGCAATTTTTGATTGAACAGGAGCTGAGGCTTTGCTTATATCGTCCCTTTTGTGTGCAACCAACCATGTCTACATTGTTTCCCCAGCACTACCAAACATGCTACTAAAAAAGGATCTAAAGATGCCCTGGTCCCCTGCTCCCACTTGTACAAACCTGACTCAGAAAGATGTCAATGAAGCTGCTCCAGGGGCACTCTCAAGAACAGGTGTAGGCAAATGCCACCGGAGTAGCTAACCCACTGCATTTCCAGGTTTGGCACAAGCAAGCTGGAACAGGTGGGCAGGGTAGACTTGCAAGCAGCAACCTGGCCCCCTCAGCAGCACGAGACAATGTGGACTAACACAAAAAGAGAGCCCTTTCCCTTAAGAGCAGAACTGCTTCCTGCACTTTAATACAATTTCCTATACCTTTTCCAAGAAAAGGATATGGACCTTGCAAATATATTAAAAACATATGGGCTTACAAGTAGACATAGATAAACTCTGTGTGAGATTCACCTTGATATTGTCCAGACTTGAACATGCAGAACAACCTTAGTTTTCCTCAGAATTTTCTAATTGGAAGAACTGAATTACTTCCCCAGTCTGACTGCCCACTCCTGCTCTGAAACAAAACTTTGATGTTTGGGATTGTCTTACTGCAATACATACATAGAAAAAATGTCATTTAGTCCAGAATGGCCACTTAAGCTGACTGCATACAGTCCTTGCTGCAAGAAGAAAAAATAAAGGACAAATTCAGTGTACTATGCACCACCCCCCTACAGCTATGCCACTACTGGCTGGAAAGCGCTTTCTCCAATGAATCTTTCGGACACTCCTGTAGGATTGCAAATAATTCCTCGTAAAATCACTGAATGCAGATGAGGAAAGAGAAAAGATTTTGGAATTTAGCAAGTCCTTATGCACAGAGTGCTGAGTTGGAGCTTTTACTTACAGAAATTCAGGGGACTGTTACTTAGCAGATTCTTATCATGAACTTTCCAGCCTTTTCTGGGGTAAGTATGACCAACAGCTCTGCTAGACTCAATAGGGATCCAGCTAAGTTTGAATATCTGAACTCATATGTAGGTCTGGAAATTCAATAGGCTAGCATGCATGGCACAAGTAAAGGATCTCGGCTTGGTTCTTTTGACACAAATAGTTTCTATAGTGTCTATTAGGCCAGGCCTCCTTTTGCCCCTGCCTTTCTTCAGTGATCTTTCAGCTTGAAAGGCTGAAATCCAGAACTGTCATAGTGCTCTTTAGTTTTGAGACTCTATTCCTTAAGGCAGGGCTATCAAACATACAGCCTTTTGGCTAGATCCAGCCTGTGGAGGTGGGTCATCTGGGTCACAAAGCTTCTCTCTAGAATGATGATTCACCTGCAGATCTAGCCCACAGGGCATCTAGCCACCACATAAGGCCTTGATTAATGTTGTCTTCCCCCTTACCCACAACAGCATTTCCACGTACAGATCAACAGCTGGGCAGTAACATTAACTCCCACATAATGGCTGTAGCAAATGTGGTCTGAATCACGTCTGCCTATCGGGGGGGGGGGGGGGGGGGGGTTCATGCCCCGCCATGCCCTCCCTACTCATCGCCTACACTCCCTGGATTTTCTTACTTTTCTTTTCTCTGCCTTTAAGCAACAAGGATGACCCCTCTTGTCTTTCAAGATGAAATCCCTGACCCAAACGACGCTATACCAAGTATATAGGTATGATGAACCTGAACCACTGTAATCACTACATATCCAGAAAAAATTGATAGCGCAGAAGCATCAAATGGCTCATGATGTTTACAGAAAGGTTTCAAGCATTAATGAGATGGCCTTGGAATTAGAACTGAGTGAAAAATCCTTAATATGGCCTTGGGTCTCAATATAATCCTTTGTTCTGGCTCCATCTTTCAAGTCTTACAGGTAACCATTTGATTTTTAGTCTGCTGAACTGCATACTGCAGAACCTTAGAAGTATGGATCTTAAGGACTGGCTCTCTCAAAGGCCAACTTGTGTGTATTTAGGCATTTACATTCACAGACCGATCTTCACAGATTCATAGTAACCAGAATCTTACCCTTGGCTCCAGTCATAGACACCAACAGCTTTAATTGAACTTTATAAAATTTATTACAACTTTCATAGGTCAGAGCAGAGTCTTACCTGCAGGCACTTATAGATTTCTGCATGTCAGAGCCAACAGGCTTAGATACTAATGATTCCTCCATCAGCAGAGCTTGGAGGCTATTAAAATGCTAGTATCTGCTTTTGTAGATAGAAAATGATGCATATATGCATATCACAAAATGAAAAGGTGAATGATAAGCAAAGTGTGTGTGTGTGTGTGTGTGTGTGTGTGTGCGCGTGTGTGCGTGTGTGCGTGTACACGCAATCACAATAGGGCAAAAGGCACATGCTTTGAATCTCAGTTTCTTCCGGTCTTTGTTTATAGCAGGGGTCTGAAATTCACCTCCTGCCCCAGGATGGATCAGGACTACAAGGCTCTTTACAGGCTGGATCCAGCACAGGGTAGCTCTAAGCAGAAGCAGCAGGAGTTCTAACCACCACCATGTACCCCATGCTAGACCTAGTGCTGGTGTCACTAATATGTATTTTATGCTGAGACAATAGGCCCAGTAGGTAACATGGGGGCTAGGGACAGAAGTTATACATAAACCGGTTTAATCAGAAACTGGTTTAAACCTGTAACAGAACAGAAGCTCAGTGCACATAAACCAGTTTCTAAATGGCTGAAACTGGTTTAAGATAAACCTGGTTGAATGTAGGACCAGACTTAACTGATTTGAGTCAAACCAGTTTATGAAACTTCTGTCCCAGATCCCTTCCTGGTTCAAGTTAAAACACAGTCCCCCAGGATCCTAGCATGCTTTCCAGCCCTGGGCTGGGATGTGTTGTCTGCTCCGGCAGAGAAGGGTTTGGGTGGGGGAAAGAGATAGGTATTGCTCCTGCCGCCAGCAAACCCCAGCTGTGGTCTGGGGCCAGGGAGGGGAGGTTAAACTCCACTTTCCCTGAGTACAGACCTGCCCTGCCCTGCTAAACTTACTGAAAGTTACTTCTGGCTGCCACTGTGGACTACAAAACCCAGAAGCACCTGGAAGCAGAAAGTCAAAGTGATGAGCAACCCTACAGAGTCCTGCTCCTGTGATTCTGGGCTGCAACTCCTAGAGACCTCAAGGGCAGCAGGAAGAGGAGCTGAACACACAGCCCATGCTGGCTAAGTGACAGAGAGCCATGTTCTAGCATCCCCTGGCTTCTGGCCTGAGCCATTGCAGGCATGTGGCTGCATTTCCTGAATCAAAAGTGAATGTATGTCCAGTTCTTTCTCAGTTTAATCTCTGCAGCTTAGACTAACCTGCAAAGACAATCAAATCGGCCTCAGGCTTTTTGACTGTTTGTACTTAGCCATGGTGGCAATGGCTCTGACTGGCTTGGGGCATCAGGTGGCAGCAGCATCAAGACCAGCAGCTAAGGAGCTGGGCCCGTGGCAGAGGCTATGGGCAAAATGACAGGAGGACAGGGCTGTGTCAGCACTCACTCACCCTTCAGCCACTGATCAACATGTCCATTGGAGCCCAAGGGCCCCAGGTTCTGCTGCACACCATTCCCTCCTGGCCAGGCCCTGCAAATTCTGGTGGCCTGCTGGTAGCCCAGCAGGCTGAATACAGCAGCTCCAGAGGCCTTATGTTTGACACAATTGGGTTACAGTTTGTCAAGCCAAGAGTACCAAGATTCTCAGTTTTAAAAAAAAAAAACAAAAACAAAAAAACCCAAGAAAATTATGAGAAAAATGAAGAAAAGAAACCTTAACTAAAGCAGCAGCACAACAAAATTATCTGTTCTGATGAAGCAGGGGGTGGTTTGTAGTCAATCTGCTACTGCAGCTCAAAGGAACTAAAGCCGTGGCACACCTTGTGTTTCTTTTGTAGCTCAGCTTTCCAAGAGTCTAGAAAGGGCAATCAAATGGACAAAGCACATCAACATGCACTGCTTCTAGAATGTTCCACCAGTCCACCCGAGAATGAGAATGCATTTTTAATTTTTTAATTGAAACATCCCTTCCCAATGCCTTTAATAATCCAAGTGCTGAAGCAGCACACTACGACATATGACAAGATTGTGAACATTACCTAGCCTATTTTGATTGCTCAAACACAAAGAAACCCAACATTCAACAGCTTCTTTAGTAGAAGGGACAGGGAAAGCTAGATTTGGAAACCAGAAAAACTATATTTAGTCAACTCAATGTTTAGCATAAGATGTCCTGAAATTTAAGGTGGCTTGACCCCTGTGAAGTTTTGGAACCTGAAATGTAGCAAATCATGAGCTAGCAGGGATGGAGTGGGCAGAATAGAATGCAGTGCTAAGTACAAAAGAATGAATTCAAGTGCCATACAGAAAAGCAAAAGGAAAATTTACATTAGCAAACCCATGGCAAACTTTAAAAAAATTTCAGCCTTCTAAAAGAAGGCAGGCTTAGCAGACAGCAGCAATAAAGCCACAGGAGAGAAACACTTTGATACTGACTGAATAAAGTAAAAAGACTCTTGGCAGGTATTAATAGATCACCGCTGCTTTTCTTAATTCCAACAATTCTGAATTAAGATCTGAAAGTTACATGTTCTTTCAACAAGTTGATTGACTCAGGCCATAGTACTGAGTGTTCTATATTTAAAAAGATGTGGTATTGACCCATGCCAGCAAAAAGTAAGAGAGAATATAACACAGCCTATAATGTTTCTACATTAGGCTTTTATTATTATTATTTAAGAATGACCTTGAATACCCAATAAAGATTTCATTGCATCTTTTCAAGTAGCCATCCAAAAATCTATTGCTCTCTTATTATCATAGGGCAGAGCACAGAAATACAGGAAGACTGATGCTTTGTGGACATTTAAAAAAAAATTCCAATTAAAATCCAACTAATCTATAATATGCATGCATTTCTTTCTCTTCAATAGCTTAGACAATTGCATAACATATTTTTGTGAATGATTTTTCTGCTTCTCTGACATACCATCTGCAAATCTCCACCTCTTACAGTATATGTATGCAAAAACAAAAGTACAATCAAACTGAACCAAAGAGTTCGGAACTAAAGACCTCTCTACCTTACGTTTCTTGTTTTCCTCACAGACTGATTCTGTTGCACTGGGGATCATTAGATAAACAATAAGAAAAATATGCTCACAACTCCTCTTCAAAAGCATAAAAAGCAGCTAAAGCCAAACTGGGCTAGATAAAATGTAAAACTCTTGAAAATAAAGCAAAAAGTGGAATCATCCCAAGCTTCTGTTTAAAATGTACTGAATCATTTGATAGTCAAAGTACTAACTTCCATACTGTGATATACTATTTGAATTTTTACACCTGTCCTGAAATCTCTATTCTGATCAACATCAGATAGTGGATGAAAGAAAATACTACCCAGTCATTCTCATGACCTTGGAAGTGCGTGAAAAATAAGGTTGGTCACTTGAATGTGATGCAATGGAACAAAAGATCCAAGAGAGAGATTAAAGGGGAGATGAATATGATACATCAACAAATATCTAAGCATCTGTGTTTTCTAGAGATTGGAAGAGGGTAATATTGAGGTGAAGGAGTCCATAAGAGAAAGGTTACAATAATCAAACTGAGAGATGAGGGATGAACACAAGGATGTTATAGAAAAGAAACATTACAGAGGAAGAAGCAGCTAAGTTTGTATACCACTTACATTTGGGGTAAAAGAGAGGACTGTCAAAGATTACTCCCCAGTAAAACACATTATTGTCAGTGATAGGAAGAATCATGATGCTGTCAAAATTCACAGAGATAATGGAGAGTGTTTGGAAAGAAACATCAGGAATTCAGCTTTTTTCCATAATGAAATTACACTGACTGCGATATCCATGCGATGTCAGACGTAACACTGGATAGAAAGAAGACAAAATTTGACCAACAATTCAGAATTCTGGTTGAAATTTAGTGGGAAAAAAAATCAATATTTGGGCTGAAATAAAGGTCCACAAGCATGTACTTTTGCATTTGTGCCCCTCATTTGCCCACTAGTTTCCATGTCTTCTGGCTCACTTTTGGAGTGGAGAAGCCACCTTACTGAAAGGAGGGAGGAGTGTGATATTGTCACTAATACTTAATAAGAACCAGCAAGAAAAGTAAGGAGAGATACAGGGAGGTGTGGGTGGGGAGGAAGGATAGTGTGAAAGTGGGAATGGGAAGGAATCTCTGCCGGTCTTTTGTTCCCTCCGATTTATGTTTCTTGCCGCTAGCTACAAGAGGCAAGCCACGGTCCATACTGACATGTTGGAGGAAAAAGACTAGTTAAGATTATTACCTTCTCCTCCCACATATTCTCTAAGGTCATAATTCTCTGTAATTAAAATCTCCTCCACTGTAACAGTATGCCTTCAGTAAAGAATTTACTATTTCCCATTTTAAGTTCTGAGCAGATGACACCTTAAACAAAAAATAAAAAGCTGCTAAAAACCTTGCGACAATCGCCAGTACACTAGCAACAAAATAACACCTGTGCTACCTGTACTTGCAATCATTTGATCAAACTGTATATTACAGAAAAATGGACTTTGTTTCATGCACAGATTTTAGTTCAGGATTCCCTCCAACGGCAGAGTGCAAGGAAGTGGAAGAATGAATTTAAAATGATATCAAGAACTTTGATATACCAAAACAGATAATGTGAAATTTCAACTAAAAATGCTCAAAGTTAGGCTTGGTTTCTCCATATGAATGCTCATCACAAATATTTTTCATCTAGAAACATTCCTCACCTGAAATATAGGACCTGTCATAAATAACTAAATTTCAGCAATCAATCTCATGGTGGTCAAAATAAATGAAACGTAAAGAATGAGAGGCACTAAATATAAAAATCACAAATCAATTTAAATAATTCATTTCAATGGTTAGTAAATATTGTTACAAATTTAACACACGATAGCATCTGTCAGAATCTCCCTATTATCAATTGATGTTAAAATACAATATTTTATGACATTTTAAAATATTCTCATATCTGAATTTCAATATGAACTTTGATTTATGGTTGTACTTTTTAATTTGCAATATTATTAAAGGGCAAGCTGCAAATGATTTCCATGCAAGCTTCATACTTGGATTCTAATTTTGTTTAACCTGATCAGATGCGATTAGTTTCCACACAATAGATTTTTCAAGGTCATGAACCAAATGCTGTACAAGTTACACTACTTTTCAGTTTCCTTTAACCTAGAGGTGGGCAAAATATAGCCCAGTGGCTAGATTGAGCCTGTCAAGGCATTTAATCCAGTCCACAGCAGATCCCTCAGTCCTGCCCAGCCCAGGCATGGGAGGTAGCCTGGGCCACTGAGTGTGCAGCAGGGCAGGGTGGTAAAGAAGCCAGACTCAGCTTCCCAGCTGTCCCCATGGTGTCAGCTCACTCTGCCCAGCTGATGCTGGCTGCTGGCAGCAGATCCAGCTCTGCTGCCCAGGCACCCTGGCCCATCCACCCCACACCCACTGTTAGAGGCATCAGATACAGCAGGTGGGCAGGTAGGGTCTCTATGGAGACCATGACCCCTAAAGACAGGGTGTGCTTAGCTGGATGGATGAGATGGAGGCAGGTAGAAAGCAGTGTCTGGGAGCAGGACAGGTGGGCAGAGGCTGAGACTGTAAGCAAAGTAAGTACTAAAACTCTAATTGTGGGACAAAACAGAAAGAAGGGTTCTTTGCTTAAAAGCAATCTTTTTATTTGCCAATGAAGAAATTTTATCAAATTTAAAAACTATTTTAATAAAAAACAGCCTACATGCAAAAAGCTTTAGTATTAAAGTATACAAAGCCATCTTGCTTAACTTCCCCTGTTTCCCCTCTCATTAAATCACACATTCACATATTCCTTTTCAGAAATAATAAAGTACCTAGTTAAATCTATAATAGCTTTCTTCACTAGAGCCCCTAAAGCAGAGCAAGAAAAAGGGAATACCTGGAAAAGTTTTAGCTCACTCTCATCTAAAAATATTTATGCACTTAAAAGCACAAGAATCCATTTTTGGCATCTTAAAATAAATACATTGTTTTGTAGGACTTAATAACATAAAACTACTACTAATTCCACACAAATGTTCTTTGTTGTTTAGGTTTATGTATCCTGTAGAACAATGCTTATGTGCATCTCAACTCCTGGTCACTTTATTAAGAGGAAAAATAGTTGAGATGTACATAAATGTACAATTTCACACATTCTGCAACTACCAGATTTGGAAACAAGATTTCAAATGAAGCACTGAAAAAAAAGCTGCATCTCAATAAGGCATAGTGCTAACTATACTATAAAGCAATGGTGCCCAACTCATTGGGCCCACGGGACTCCCCAAGAGTCTGGATATTTGATGGTGGGACAAGCAGTGGTAATATTAATTGCTGCAGCTCTGGGAGCTATGGCAACTAGCACTGCCACCAGTCTCCTGCTACCAAATTTCCACACCTGTGTTGAGCCCCGAGGCTGGAAGATATGGTTCCACTGGTCGGATTAGGGCCACAGGAAAATGTTGCACCTTAGCCAAAAGACTGAATTAAACTGCTCAAAGATACAAAAAGTGTTACAAAACTTATTTATTATTATATTACTCTGGCAAGTGGGATATTTTATCCCCTTGTCTCATTGTCAAACATGTATTATTGATTGCTAGTGAAACCAGAAAACTGATTATAAATGCTGGAAAATGAAACTAATCTCTTTATCTCTCTCTCGCTTGCTCTCAGTTCTAAAAAATCATGAATAACTACATTAGTGAAGCACAATGGTGAATTTCAGTGTTACAAAATGAGAAGGTATCTTTTAGTTACTTTTTTCCATTGTCTTATAGTTCAACTTCATTTGTACTAGGCCCTGTTTGTAAACCTTGATGGCCAATCCTGACCCAGTGCCCCTCACTCCCAACCCACCGCCCTCTACCCCCAGCCCCTGCAATATGTGGGGCAAGGGAAGCCCCAAGCAGCCCCTTGCAGGCTGGAACTGTGCCAGCCTGCAAGGGAAAAGCCACAGTTTCCCACATTTAGCTCCTTTAAAGGTGAATCTATTTTTAAAGTCTGTTGATCAATTTTTAAAATTTGTTCACAATCCTTTCCTATACTCTTAAGACCCATTTTTGTGTCACAACCCACAGGTTGAGAAACACCGTTATAGTTGGCAACTGCCATTTGGCTAAACTGACTGTTTTTTACACTCTTTAAAACTGACTGTTTTTTACACACTTTAATCCACATCTATCTTGTCAGAGTCCACCCTGAAGTGCAGTACTTCTTTCATTCCAAGTAAGAATATTGGCCCCTCACAACCAGGCTAGAATATGAATTGTGACAAAGACATCAGCTATACCTCCAACAAAGACAAAGAAGCTAAATGGCAACCTTCCTTCATTGAGGGAGTCTGCTATTGATTAAGTCAGAATTTATTTCTAGACCTTGAGCTAGGCAAACAAGGCGGGGGACCCACCTTCAAAGGAACAGGAGCAGGAAAAAACAAATCTCTTTCAAATATGTACTCTGATATTGATTCTTCTCCCTTTTCCATTTGTAGTTATCAACTCCATGTTACCAGTTTGTCACTCTCTTACAAATGGGTTCCTTATTTGACATGATGATAAGGCAGGATATGGCCTATGTCTTTGCCATTTAAAAAACTGCATGGATAAAACTGATTCACAGAATTAAAACCTTAGAGCCCCTTCTCCTGAGGCAACCATCATTTTCCACTAAGTAGGGTTACCATATTTCCAGTTTCAAAACAGAGGACACCTGTCAGGGGGAGGTACTATGATTGTGGGGGGACAGTGATATAACTATGCCCTGTCCCTGCCACAGCCCTCCCCCGCTCCCAGTCCTGACAGTGCCCTTCACTCCTGACCCACAGCCCCTTGCTCCCCCCAGCACTGCTGCCCACATCACTCCCTGCTGCCCCCAAAGGACCTCCTCTACTCCCTTCCCCCATTGGAGGGGCAGACACCTCCCCAGCCTCCCTGCCCTCCTGCAGCCCCAGTGCCAGCAAGCTTCTACCTCCCTCACACACCCATCCCCTCACATACCACATGCACACACTCCCCAAGCTCTGGCCTTACCTGCCTGTAGCTGCTGGGGCTGCACGCAGAGTACATGATGCCCCAGACTCCAATCATCCTCCCCCCGCCCCCCCAACCGCCCCAGACCCAAGCACAAGCCAGGAAGCTCCAGGGAAAACTTCAATGCTGAGCAAAGGCAGAGCAAAATCCAAGACAGTTGTTGATATTTTAAAAAACTGCCTGAATGGAGATGGAGAACCCATAAACAGACATATCTGGGAAAACCTGGACATGTGGTAACCCTACCACTAAGGTCAGACAAATTAGTAGTAGTGCTTAACGCTTCTGGCCCCAAAGGAATCCTGAGACAGGCAATATTCCTTTCCTTTAAAGCTGGCACGAGGCAATCTTGACTAGAGGTGGGATTCTGATTCCAATAAATGTCTGGGCTTTGGGCCCAGACTTTGGGCTTTGGACTTTGGGCTTAGTTAAATGAAAGAATAAAGCATCCCTGATACGCCAAGAAATGTTATCATGCTCTGGATTTGATCCCTGAGAAGAGCTCAGGACTCTTGGCCATTTGGATAGAATATGGCCTTGCCTTCTTGTCATTCTTGCTAGCCCAGGGTCTTGGCAAGTAATACCTCAAATTCAGAATATGCTATGATTATCAGTGCTATTATGATACTATGATTATACCATAATAATATTATGACTGCAACAGGTCTTTTTTTGTTAACAAATATTCATTAATATTATGGAGGCACAGATACTTGCACAGATACTGAAGCCAAGGCTGAGCTGAATTTGACACTTCCAGAAAGAATTCAAGCCCTCTTTTGCTATGTATGAAAAATATAAGTAGTGCATTTTCCTAGAATTACAGCTCTAGCCCATCTAGTACATACATTTTCTGACAATATATGCATTAATCTTTAATTGATAATTTAAGATTAATTTGAAATAGGCTCTTCAAGAAATTAAGCACCAAAGTTGTTTTCTTTAATAACATTACTGTAGTTAAATCTCAACAAAATCTGAAGCAGAAGCAATATCTGAAAGTGATTTGCACTGATACTCTTCTAAACTAAAAGTTCAACCTTTTCTAAGGCTGCCAAATAAGATCTCTCTCAGGAAAACAAGAAAACAATTTTGAAAAAGAGCCGTTTATCATCATTTATTTTCAATGGTACTAAGGTCATTAGATTCTCACAGCCAACATGGCTGGTCCAAGCTTGTCCTCTTAAGTACCTCCTGAGGGCACAAAATACACTATTTTCCCTAAAGTAGTTTGTAACAAATGGGAGGTCACTGGCTTCTCTGCTACAGGCAGTCTGTGGTCTTCATCCAGCTGAAGGAAATGAACAATGACAGTCAAAAAAGCACAATTTTTTTTTGAGTTTCTGAGAAGGAAAAAGTTTTATTCTTGAGTTTCCCTGAATTATGACCAGGAAAATCAAACAAACAAAGGTAATCAATAAATGTTTTCAATTACTACGCATTGTACCAAATCTAGTCACTAGGAAAACAAAAAGACAAAAACCCAGGTTTGCATTTGGGATCTGGGTGGACACCCCAGCAGCTTTGCATTACTAAAGTGTTAAAACAGCTTCAGAAACCCCAAGCTCAATTGGCCAGTATATTCTGACAGCTCCATGTGGTCTTAAATAGCTAGTACATGATAACAAATTTGTCACTAAAAACTAAAATCAAATAAGTGGTTAAAGGCTACTTCTCAAATACTGGGACTATAAACTGCTAGCATTCTATAGATTCATAGATGTTAGGGTCGGAAGGGACCTCAATAGATCATCAAGTCCGACCCTCTGCATAAGCAGGAAAGAGTGCTGGGTCTAGATGACCCCAGCTAGATACTCGTCTAACCTCCTCTTGAAGACCCCCAGGGTAGGGGAGAGCACCACCTCCCTTGGGAGCCCGTTCCAGACCTTGGCCACTCGAACTGTGAAGAAGTTCTTCCTAATGTCCAGTCTAAATCTGCTCTCTGCTAGCTTGTGGCCATTGTTTCTTGTAACCCCCGGGGGCGCCTTGGTGAATAAATCCTCACCAATTCCCTTCTGTGCCCCCGTGATGAACTTAAAGGCAGCCACAAGGTCGTCTCTCAACCTTCTCTTGCGGAGGCTGAAAAGGTCCAGTTTCTCTAGTCTCTCCTCGTAGGGCTTGGTCTGCAGGCCCTTGACCATACGAGTTGCCCTTCTCTGGACCCTCTCCAGGTTATCCGCATCCTTCTTGAAGTGTGGCGCCCAGAATTGCACGCAGTACTCCAACTGCGGTCTGACCAATGCCCTATAGAGGGGAAGTATCACCTCCCTGGACCTATTCGTCATACATCTGCTGATGCACGATAAAGTGCCATTGGCTTTTCTGATGGCTTCGTCACACTGCCAGCTCATGTTCATCTTGGAGTCTACTAGGACTCCAAGATCCCTTTCCACCTCTGTGCCACCCAGCAGGTCATCCCCTAGGCTGTAGGTGTGCTGGACATTTTTCCTCCCTAGGTGCAGCACTTTGCATTTCTCCTTGTTGAACTGCATCCTGTTGTTTTCTGCCCACTTGTCCAACCTATCCAGGTCTGCCTGCAGCTGTTCCCTGCCCTCCGGCGTGTCCACTTCTCCCCATAGCTTTGTCTCATCTGCAAACTTAGACAGAGTACATTTGACTCCCTCGTCCAAGTCGCTGATGAAGACATTCAAGAGTATCGGTCCAAGGACCGAACCCTGCGGGACCCCACTGCCCACACCCTTCCAGGTCGAGACCGACCCATCTACCACGACTCTTTGGGTGCGACCCTCTAGCCAATTCGCCACCCACCGGACTGTGCAGTCATCCACATCACAGCCTCTTAACCTTGTTCACCAGTATGGGGTGGGATACCGTAACGAAGGCCTTCCTGAAGTCTAAGTATACGACATCCACCCCTCCTCCTGTGTCCAGGCGTTTCGTAACCTGGTCATAGAAAGAGACTAGGTTGGTCAGGCACGATCTGCCCGCCACAAACCCATGCTGGTTTCCCCTCAGCATAATTTGCCCTGCCGGGCTCTCACAAATGTGAGCCTTGATAATTTTTTCAAAGACTTTACCAAGGATGGAGGTGAGACTGACCGGCCTATAGTTGCCCGGGTCCTCCTTCCTCCCCTTTTTGAAAATGGGGACCACGTTAGCCCTTTTCCAGTCTTCTGGGACTTGGCCCGTGCGCCACGAGCATTCGAATATTCCCACCTATATGAGATCCTGTTTAGCATTCAGAAATTGAAAATATATATATCAGTATTTCACAGACCATAGATTCTGTGGAGAAAAGATTCCCTTTTCTTGATGTGTCTAGAGTGCCAAGTGTAATGAATCCTCTAGTTGGGCTCCTAAAACACAACTTGAACCATAAGGAATTTGTAATTCATCTCAACATTCATCACCCAAATGCCCTTTACTCTGCTCTATAAAGATTCTGTAAATTGCAGTGTGGTTTAAGAGTTAAAGCCAAACTCCTGAGCAACACAAAGTTACCATTTACAGCTAGCTGGTCAGAAATCTGCCCCAATTCTGGTAGTCAATGATCTAGACCAGGGGTTGGCAAAATATGGCCCAGAGGCTGGATCTGACCCGTGGAGGGACTCTGATCAGCCCAAAGCAGGTCCCTCAGTCCCACCTGGCTCAGGCGTCATCTGGCCCATGGCTACTTCCAGCCACAGTGGGACTAGGGTGGCTCCTTCCAGTTGCTGCCACCAGCCCCAGCCTTGACCCCAGCCCTATGGAGACTGGTGGGGACTCATGTGCACAGCCCTGACCTTGTCCTGCCCCACACCAGATCTGGACCTGCCCTGGCAGGAGTGCACCAGCTCTGGATCAGCCAGGAACTGCGTGCACAGCCCCAACCCCAGTCTGCCCTTAGCCCGCTCTGGACCATCCCGCCCACGATAAGTGGCAGCGCCCAGGCAGAAGCTGCTGCCAGACATGGAGAAAAAGCGGTTGATCGCCCTCACCTCTGCCAGACTGTTCTTGCTGTGGCTGCCTGCAGCCCACGCCTAGGCTGCCCTGTGGTTCCTCTCCGCCACCATCACCACTGCCACCAGCACCACATCCAGGCTACCCAGTGGGACAGTGGTGGGAGTGGAAGGGAGCTGCTGAGGAGCCCAGGCACGAGTTTCGAGCAGCCACAGCAAGTTGGGCCCGCCAGTGGTGAGGGGGGGAGGCTGCTTTTCCCCTGCACCCAGCAGCAGCTTCTGCCCAGCCACCGTGGGCCCAACTTGCTGTGGGTGGGTGGGGTCCAGAGCAGCCCATTGTGGGTGGGTGGGGTCCAGAGCAGTTGCAGGGCAGGCCAAGGCCAGGGCTGTGAGTGCAGGTCCCAGCTGATCCGAAGCTGATCCACTCTGGCCAGGGCAAGTCTGGCGTGGGTATGGGGTGGGCCAGGGCCCTGTGCTCAGCTCCTACTGCCCACTGGCATCAGCAGCAGTGGCAGGGAGGAGCCACAGGGCCCACAGTCTCCAGGTTTGGTGATCTGTTATGGGGAGGGGGGTGCTGACCCGCCTGAAATAGCTCTCCAAAACTGCCTATGTGGCCCATAGGCCCAAATAATTGCCCACCCCTGGTCTAGAATCATGAATGTATCTTTGGCACCTAAGAGATTGCACAACTCTGAGGTGAGTTCAGTGACTGACAAGTCTGCTCTTCAGGGACAATGAAACTGCTACCAGAAGGATGAAGGTCATCTTTGTGAAGAGAAAAAGCAAAGCAAAACAACAAAAAAACCTTTTTTTTTAAGGGACAATCCAAAATCATGGGACAAACTACAGGAAATGTCACAAATCTCATCTTCTATTCTAAATCCAAGGCATACTCATTTGATTGAACCATTACAAACCTAAGCATGTGGAACAATGTAGTCATTTTTATTAAAACATTCAGAATATAAAACCAAGAATCAAACCATACTACACACACACAGGTTTCCTCAGGGAAGAATATGAGCCACATTTAATAAGTATTGGTCATATCTGGCCAGTCTGGAAGGTGCCCAGATAGTCAGGGCATGAGTGGTAAGAAACCTAAATATAACAGCATAACTGGAATCCAACTACACAGCCAAAGCTAATCTACATTGTTCCTTGGAAAGGGAATTGACAGTTTTAAACTCACTACCTTGAAACAAGAGATCTGACACGTGGATGGTCTCCTAAATGCACACACATGCCTCCACACATATGCGCAATCAACTTGACAGCCCTAGCTATTAAAAAGATTGACAATGTCTGTGTATTTGTAAGAAGCCCTTCTTGTGAGTGTTCCAAGAAAAACTTGGTTGCAAGTTGCAAAAGATGTAGTGAATTATGGAGCTGAATTGGTGTTAAAACACATGCAAATACAATTTAATGGACCTCTTTAAAGGTGTTTTTATTATGTACAACAGTAACCTTTACATAAGGAATCAAACTTACAAAACAGCATCTGAATTCAAATACAGAGGAAATATATTACAAGGGGTAAGGTATTAGGAGTAAAAAGTCAAAGGTTCATGAAAAGGGGAATGAAATCCAGTGACTCAATCTCCTTTTTCTCACTGTCACTAGTTATAGTGTTGAAAATTGATCAGCGGCACATTCATCACAATCACTATCACCCTTACAGTTTATACTAGATATTGGGTGAATCAGCCATTCCAATTAACAGGAACTGATAAATTTGCTCAACAGAATTATGACAAGGATGAGTGCATAGGCTGTACCCTGAGGAAAAAACAAAAGACTCTCCATTAACTGATGTCTGTTAAATTTCTATCTCCCTTAATTACCAGATTTTCCATGCATGTAGCAAGAAAAGGTTAGAACCAAAGAGAAAGCTTGATAGCTTCTGCTAAATCTGGGCAGTGGAAGTAACTTTCCACCACCAGTGAGCCTTGTAAGTGTTCGATTCTAGTAATCAAGGTTCTTTGGGTAAATCCGATATCTTTTATTAGACCAACTCAACTAGTTGGAAAAATTCTTCTTAGCAAGTTTTTGGGTGCAAACACCCTTTGTCAGGCTGAGGAAGCAGTAGTTCTAATGTTCTGTCCTTGTGGCACCTTTAGCCATGGTAGATGTGAAGTGCTACAGAGGGATTTTCTGATGAGGCAGGAGAAAAGGGCAAAATATACAAGACACACTGGAACCATTTTTTAAAATCACATAGGAAAGTGTTTAAACTTAATTTCTTCAACATATAAAATTGCACATGAACTAATCTTGTACTTATGAATTATGTTTATCATTACTCTTTATGAAACACTGATACCATCACGTGCAATCATATTTTATAGATAAATCTTTGCCAGGTAAATTTTCTGGGCATGAGCAAGTTAATAATTAATTTACTCTCCTACACCATTCTTCAAACACATTACTAAAAGATGAGTAATAGCACAGAGCCTCCCAGTTCAACTCAGGTTTTCACTCCTTTTGTCATTCTTGCACCATAAAGAGGTAGGGAGTTCTGACTTAGACACAAAGATTGCATTCCTTCCCTAAGGTGTGCCAGAAACCTGAGCTCTTTTAGCCACTGAAGACTAAGAAGTAACACATTTACTTCAATTGTTATACACCATATTGCAGCCTTTTGACAGTACTAAGAGTGACTTAACATCCTTTTAAACTTCAATCCTTTCAGTATTAAACTATTTTACAAGACTTTTGGTAAAAAAACAGTTGGATGCAAAAGATAACTACTAAAGCCTATTCACGACCATTTCACATATGCAATTTTTTTCTGTAGCCTCTTCTGTTTTGTAAGCATAGCCACAATTGTGAATAAATTCCAAATATTCAGCATGCGCTTCACACCAAAAACATTTCATCTGATCAATATTTACTAGAAATCTATGTGAGAAGTCATAATTTTCAATGAGGTAAGAAACATCTCTCACCAGTAGATGACTGAAAGGCATGAACCATTTAGAAAAAAAAATCTGTGGTTACAACTTCATTGTTCCAAGCTGCAGTGCTCTTGAAACATTTTTTGTCCTCCCTAGATTTCAAACAAAACCTTGACTACCATTCATATAACATCCTTGCTTAAAATGAAAACAGCTTAACATGATAACAGTTCAGTCACACTCAAAACCCTTCAAAATGTTTTTAATATTTCACTTCCTCATTCTTTAAGTTCGTACATTTTCAGACAACAAAGCAAATGATAATTGTCAATACAAAAATAGGCACTGCTGTACGGTTTTACATAACTAAACGCATTAACAGAATGAAAACTTCAAACATGCACATACCTGTAAGATACCTGATAGAATGGATATCCTGGCAGAGGAACAGAGTTTGAAAAACCAAACAGACTTGACATTGCTTTCATATATTGTATCCACTTAAATTGGTTTCATGTTCCATATGCTAAGCCTTTACTAAAGAATTAAGTACAAACGTCCATCTGTACACTTGTTCAGGACCTAACTGAAGAGAAACCGAATGCATATCGAAAGGTCTTCAAATTCTGACTGCATACAAACTGCCACTGCTTCCTTCTCAACTGCAAAATTCCTAAAAGCCAACACCCTCGTGACATCACATGCTACAAAATTACAAACATGCAATCATATCAGAAGAGAAGGAATAGTTTGTCTTTTCTAACTTGACATAAAAGCCTACAGTACATTTTTCCTTGCAAAGACCATGTGAGTAGAGAGAGAGAGAGAGAGAGAGACCTGCTATCTTAAAGAGCAGCCTTGGTTTGGCAAGCAGCCAGCAACCAGCAGAACTTATTGCCAATGCTGCAAATCCCTCCTATCAGCTAATGAAGATCAAGACTGCAGGTAAAACATGATTTTAGCTCCATGACAAGAATTCCCTTGGAAATGCATACAATGCCTATGACCTTGAATTCCTATCTTTTTTTTAAATCTCAAAAAAGGATCAATTCAATGAAAAGCTACAGTTTATATCATCATTTTATCAACCACATCATCAGTGTCCCTATACATTTTAGCAGCATGAGAAATCACTGTGACTCTCCCTCTGCTAAAAAAAAGGAAAAACTCACAACTAAGCTAAACAGCAGAGGATTTTTTTTTTTTAAAAATCACAATAACATTCTTTAAACTACTGAACATATAAGCAAAATTAGTTGTCTTTTCATCAAATATTTGTTACTAAATTAAATTAAATACAAAGAATATTAAACAGTTACTACATTGTGGCAAAAAAGAATGCTACAAATATTTACTAGGAAATTAATTTACAATGGGGGGGGGGATGTTGGGAGGGTACTCCTTGAAGGAGAAAACAAAAGCCGAATTAAAAGAGAAGAAACAAATCAATGTTAGTAAAGCTCTTCACTGTGTCACCACAATGGTTATGTTCAGCATACTGAAACCATATAATAATATTTACATTACATTTCATAAATAAGTTGTCTTAATGGCTAGGGACAGACACTCAAAAAGCCTGAGCCTGAATTGATTCAATCTTTGCAGGCTAGTCTAACCTGGCTAGGCTAAACTAGTTTGTAACCAGACAGACATCCCAGAAATGTAGGTAGATGCCTGCAGTGGCTCGGGCTACAAGCAGGGGAGTGCTAAAGCAGCCCTCCCTTCCCTTCCACACTGCTAAGCTGACGGGGGCATGGCCAGGCTCCAGCAGGACACTTGTTAGGGATCCCCTCCCCCATTGGGCAGCTGAGCAGGGAATTGATAACAGTGTTTGTCACCCCATCAGAAAACAAAGCCTCTCTCCATTAGTTCAAGCTCTTCTTAAACAGCTTTTCCAAGGAAGGAATCAGTCTCCCACAGCACACACCAAAGCTGCATGCTGGCTATGGTGAGATCAAAAGGTTGAGCTGCAGCCAGGAAGCAGAGGGGAGGGGCCAACGCTGCTGTGGAGCACAGAGCCCCCCCCCCGCCCAGCCCAGAGAGCATGCCGGGATACTGGGGGAGTCTGGTTTAACTTAAACCAGCAAGGGGCCTGGGCTAGATATTGCATAAACCGGTTTGACCCAACTCAGTTAATTCTGATACTACATTCAACCAGGTTTATCTCAAACCGGTTTCGGCCATTTTCAAACTGTTTTATGTGAACTGAACACCTGTTCTGTTATAAGTTTAAACCAGTTTCTGATCATTTAAACTGGCTTATGTGTAATGTCTGTCCCTAGCCTATATAAATATTTCCATTCTTGTTTTAATATTTTTGAAAAAGAAAACATATGAACAATTAATTGTCTTGCTTTGGCTGCTAAGAATACTTTAGGTTATTAAATTGCTAAATTTAAGGATTATGAATTATGATTGATGATCACTTTATCATCAGCTTGCAAATAAAAAAAGAATAATCGCTGTTTACAGTTAAGTTTCTAGTCAATTTGTCATTTGCATCATTTCTAAGACAATAGTACAAAGTATGGATTACAAACTTTCAGAGTAATATTTCAAGATGATCTTTGAAGGGGAAAAAATGGGCATAATAGGAAAATAGGGCTGAAAGGGACCTCATGAAGTCATCCAGCCCAGATCCCTGATCAAGGCAGGATCATCTCTGACTAAACCATCCCAACTAAGGTTCTATCTAACTTGCTCTTGACATTTCCAGAAATAGAGATTCCCCAACTTCTCTAGAAAGCCTGTTCCACCCTCAGTCAGAAAGTTCTTCCTAATCTCCCTAAATGTCCTCTGCCACAATTTGAGGTCATGGCTCCTAGTCCTGTCCTGTACATCCACAGAGAAATGGCTACCAACCTCTTTACATAGTCTTTCAGGTCTTTTAAGACTGTTATCAAATCCCCCCCTCAATTTTCTCTTCTCCAGACTAAATAATCCTAGTTCTTTCAGCCTTTACTCATAAGTCATGCTTCCTAGGATCATTTTTTATCACTCTCCGCTGGACTCTTTCCAACCACATCTTTCTTGAAGTGCGGGGCCCAAAACTGTATACAGTACTGTAGGTGAGGCCCAACCATTGCCAAATAGGGCAGAAAAAGTAGTTTTCCTTGATTTACAAGTTACAGTCCTGTTAATACAACCCAGGATGCTGTTGTGTTGTTTTGTTTTGTTTGCAACAAGAGCATGATTGCCTCATATTCATCCTTCATACCTAAATTCTGATCAAGTTTCTGGTCAAGCACAGTATTTCCATACAAAACCTTTTTTCACAAGGTAGATTTCTATAACTGTAATACAACCAAATATTTCAAAAAATGATATATTTAATAGGAAAAACAGCTTTCAGAGCTGCTAGGAAATGTCACATCTTCAGAGTGCCTCAGCCAATAAGAACTTGGTCAAACGGTATCATGTCACCAGCCTGGTGACCCATTAGGCAACTGAGCCTATTACCAGGCCAGTTCTTCAGACCGCTTCATGGTTACACTCAGGGTTAGAATTACAAGGGAGCAGGAGGGGGCTGAGCCCCACCCCTATAAAAAATGAAATTCTCCCCCCCCCCCAAAGACTTGAAAATCGTAAGTGGGGGGGAGGTGGTGTTCTGATTTTATAAGGGTATTGTGATGGGCAGCCCAATTCTTTTTGCCCCCCCCCCAAGAATCAAAGTGTAATTTAAACCCTAGTTATACTGGAACTTAAATTTCCTCACAACAACCTTTGGGGAAGGAGAACACAAACTTCACTGCCTTGGTTACCTTGTAGTCTAGCCACTGTCCATGACTAGGAGTCAACTCCAAGATCAATTCTCCCTTTTTTAAGACATGCTGACAGCAATTAACCCAATACAGCCATTCAGAAGCAGTCATTCAAGTCAGCATATAGAAAAGAAACCATGAAATAAAAATTGGTTAATCAAACGTGTTATTTGCAAAGGCCACAAAGTAAATAACCCTGTAAGCAGCCCCAAAGCCTTATTAGAAAAATATAGCAAGTATGAAAACCTTACAAAGCAGCCTTTTTCAGTCATCTCTCAGAGGTTAAGAATCTCTCTCAAAAGATGCTTGAATGAATCAAAGTCTGAGCATATCAAAGAAACATCTGCATCAAACAAGGTCACATAGACACACCCATCTTTCCTTTAATGCACAAAGGCTCAGTATACCAAAGCCAGGAGCCATTGGAGTCATTACTACTCATTTATTATTACCTCTATATGCTCAAAAACAATTATTATTTAAATTCTTGATGTTTAAAGAAATTCCTCTTCTTTATGCTGACTTTGACTATATAATAAAAAAATTCTTAATTCCCAATTAATACTTTGGTGAAAAGGAATTGAAAGCAGGTTGCGCTCTTTACACAATGTTCCTTAGTGTGTTGATGGTCTTACACCTTTTGGGAGAGTTTTATCCCACGAAGCTAATAAAAACATCACTATATACCATGATAATATCACAACAAGTGTTGAAAACATCAAAAGATACACAGTTGTTAAAATTCTTATTGGAAAGATTCTACATCATCCTCCTGGCTGAGAACATTTCCATTCCATATTCTGCTGGAGAAAATAATTATGAGTTTAGTTGTTACAAGACTACAAGCATGGTATTTTGGAGACCCGGGTCTTGGTACTGACTTGCTCTGCTACTTGGGCTAAGTCACTTATCTCCTCAGTGCCCAATTCATCCACATATATAATACTTGCTGAAAACAAAAGTGTGCTATAAAGCTAAATTTTTATAATTAAAGTACTGAAGTCTTCTGATTGAAAGGCAGAAAAAAGGTAATATTTTGAGGATAAAGATATTCAGAATATAGCATTATTTGTCTACTTCCCACTTTTAACTACCATACCAAAGGTAAACAATAGATATTTTATTAATTCCAGAATTTTAAATTTAAGAATTGTATTGCTTTGCCATATTTTTTAATTTATATGAACTTCACATTTTAAAAGGACTAGATAAGGATACATAACATTTAAAAACAAGTCCCAAAAAAGCTGAAATTGAGATGCATTTTTTAAAGAAGTGTCCTCCTATACATTAGCATATTAATTTAGTATTTCAAAAGTGTTTTTCTTTTGGAGGGAGAAAACTGGAAGGTGGAGACTCTCGATGATGCAAGAATAGTTCCAAATTAAAAAATATTACAAACAAGCTACACACACACACACACACACACACACCCCTATTATATGCATGTAGTGGGTGTGTGCATGCGCGCGCATGTGGAGCACACACACGCGCGCACAAACTGACCCAGTATATTTCTAACCTATTTAATCACGTGTACTTCACATATACAAAACTACTTCCTGAACAGATTTAGTTGTCAAATATCACAGGAGCTATAGAAATCAGTAAGTTTCATTTCAAATATGATTATGTTTATATTTTCTTGTGTGTTTAAAACTGGTAACTAGCGCCAAGCAAGGTAAACATATAACAGAGAGAGATCATTTGACATGCTAAAAAGTGTTCTACTACATTGCCTGAGATAAAATAAGGCTAAACATACAAATAAATCACCTGGTCCAGATGGTATACACTCAAGAATTGTGAATGACCTTTAAAATGAGGTAACTGAGCTTCTGAGGGGGAAAAAAATCAATATCTCTTTAAAACCAGCTACTATACCAACTAACTGGGGAACAGAAAACATTGTATCTCGATTTTTAAAAAGGCTTTAGGGGTGACCTCAGGTGCTACAGACCAGTAACATATTTAGTAAACTGGTGGAAGGGGAAAATGTAACTAAACTCTAAATTAACTGTGTCAGCTCAGGAAAAAGGATGAGTTGTCTAAAATTATGCCAGCAAGGTTAAGCTACTGTCAACTTGAACAAATAACATTACAATATATAAAGAATGCAATGGAGAACACAGATATTTTTATAATGTTAATATAAAAAAAAAAAGATTTTTCCTAAACTGGAATATTAAGTTCAAGACTGGTCACCCTCATCTCAAAAATAAAAATAAAAATTCAGAATTAGAGGAGAGTCAAGAAACAGACTACAAAAACCTAATAATGGTTACATAATATTGAAAAACTCTCTAAGAGAAGACATCAAGATAGTTTTGTTTAAAAGGAGACTTTGATACCATTCACTGTTTTGTGTGCAAAGAGACTGTCTCAAAATACATACAGAAACAAATCAGTGACATTGAGAGATGACAGCAAATGTAAAATGGATAAAAAAAAACAATTTTCCTTACAATGCATAATTAAACTGAAACTCATTGCAAAGGATGTTCATGAAGCCCAGAACTCATTAAGATTCAAGGATTAATTGAACACTTATATGGATAGTAACAATATTCAGAAGTAATCATAAAAGACAAACTAAAAACCAAAAGAAAGCTCTAGGGAAGATACAACATCTGATACCTTGGGGCTCTTGGTCACCTCTAGCAATTAAGAGTTAAGAGAAGAACCCCTCTGGGAGCACATTATCCTTCATCTGTCTATTGTGGGCTTTGTTCCACCTTTCTCTGAGGCACCTGATGCTAGTTACTGTTGAAGATAGGATAGTGGGCTAAATTTACCAAGAGACCTCTGCTCTAACAACCTGACTACATGCTTTGTTACATTTTTTGTCATAGTTTTCAGAAAATCATATAATCAACAACACAAGAAAAACAGCAGCCTGAAAAGGAAAACAAGACTATGTGGGTGAAGATAGTACAATGGGGACAAAAAGGTGGATGGGAAAACTAAGATTACTGCTATGATTTTTCTCATTTCAGTGACTCAACCACACAGCACTTTGGGGCTTTGTTCCAGCATTCCTTTCTCTTCCATGTGGGCAGTTAATAAGCATGGTGTATACATTTGAGTCTCCAAGCACATAAGAAGGTAGAACAAGAGCAGCAAGTTATATTTTTTCCAAGGTGTGTCATCAGCTATGTCTTACAACTTGGGGTCCAAAGAAAAGCTGGCTTAGTGTTTGCTCTTCTCCCTCAACCTGGCCAATATACTTATTTAGAGAAGTTATTACAGGTCCACACATTCAGTTGCAAATGGATGCATTTTCAGCCTTCCAAAGAAGCATTTTAGCATTGAGAACCATAATTTCAAGAGCTAAAATATGGGATTCTGTTCCCCAAAACATGACTATGTTTGAAAAAGTAGGACCAGAGAAGTCAGCCTAGGTGACAAGAGGTCAGAATGAACACAGACAAATAATAATAAACGTCATACCATTTTAAATTGATCCAATTATGCTTGGGCTGTCGGGCCAGTCAAAATGTGAGTCTGATTGTACCAAACGCTACAAAATATACGTTATCACACCTGCCCAGAAGAGCTTACAAGCTCATTTTAGGTAAAATAAAACCAAGGAGGATAACAAACAGGAAGGAAGGATGGAACCTTTAACAAAATCATACAGCTACATAGGCTACCGATGATCATGGACATTTTCAATGCAGAAAATTTTCTGCTTTATCGATTTCTGAAAGTAGCATGTACCTTATTTCCAGGAGTCTTTCCAACATATGCTTGCATCAAGAAAATTAATTTAATTCACTTTAAACAAAGTTTAGCCCACAACAGTTACACTGTCACCACTAATTATTTACCTTATACTTAAGTGCCGTTGCATAGTCCTCACTTGCCCAAAAATTGTACTTTAGGGTAGTGAGCATGTGTTATCGTTTTCCCAAATGTCTGTCAGCTGGAGTACAAATGCTCTCACTCTTTTTCCTATGTCAGAGACACAATGCCAAATGATGGCTAAGTACCCCTTCTTGGACACTCACCTGATTGTGGTCAGGTAATCCAGTTGCTGGATGCTGAGGTACTTTAAGTCTCCAGAGTCTTAACTGAATCTGGGTACTGCCTCCTCCTCAGGTTTCTAGGCTTTCAAGGGGGAGAGACTCACTGTCTAACATCTCTCCTGAGAGCTGCAAACCACAATCCAACTGCTTGCTTCCCGGGTTTAATATGGACTTAGATTCCCTGCCTGTTCCTGTAAACAACATCTACAACAAGAATCCCAGTGAAGGTGTGAGGCTTCTGGTTTAGAGTCAAACTCTGAGCCTTAAGCCACATGTTTGGTTATAAGCAACCAAAGCACAGCAGCTTTCTGAAAACACCACTGCCTTACAGAGAGGAAGTTACACCAGCCGTTCCAAAATGAACGTCCATCTGTGGCCCCATCAAACCCGCACTCCCTTTCCTGCTTTCTTTTTTGTTCCAGGCAATCTTCTCAGTGACCTCCCTTTTTAAGAGGGGCTTATAGTTTTTCATGATGGGCTTCGGCCCGCACTCTCCAAGCAGAAGAAATAGGCCTGAATGCAAATACCCCTCACACTAGCTCATCCTTCCCTTGCAGGCCCCTGCAGGTCACTGTCTCATCAGACAGACAGACAGCAGTTCCTGGTTTGTCTTTCTCTGACCTTGACCAGTCCAGCAACTAAATCAGGTCCTCCCTGCTGCGAAAGCTTATACATCATCCTCATGTCCCTTACCTAGTACTTCCTATGCTGCTGCAAGTCTTCCCTGTTTGTATGCACTGTTTTTAACACCTGATCTCCCTGCTCTGCTCTTGTGCATATGCAATGCGCTGCCCATGCAGACCTATTCAAATGTTCATTAGTCTTGATAGTTCACTTACCCAGCCCAGACCTGGCTACTGTGACATGCAGGTTGCTCTTCTCAGTCACCTATTGCCACTTCCAGCAAGTGTCTTTGGAAGTTAACCTTAAAGTCAGGTATCAAGTAGCACAGCCTTAAGCAGTTAAACCAAATCTCAGTTTGCATAAAAAATACAGACAAACCCCATATCCTCTCACACACCTTTAGGTATGAAACGACTATGAAATCTATCTACCACTGTTTTTTGGATACTTGTGTAATATACATTGGTCATAAGAGCTCACAATTTTTTACTGATGTTACTGCGTAGGAAAAGCTGTTTTCAATTTCAGTGTTCTAACAAAGCTGACAGGTCTGAAAGAGACCTAGTCCATTTAGTTGCTACAAAATTTAGCTCCTGGAAAGAGTAAGTTCTTCAGTAAGAATGCAAGAATCAGATGATAATAAGATTGAAGTATGCAGGTCTTTGCAAATTAAGTTGATAGTGTACTTTCAAGGAAAAGACAGTGTCCTGGATATTTCAACTAAATAAAGATGTCCAGTACAGAGGGAATCCCAGCTTCAGATGGAATCCAACCTTTCATTCATGGTTAGTACATGGAGAACTGTTTCAATTTCTGGTTAGAGCATGTCACAGCAAAGCTCTTCCTATACTAGAGTGGTATAATTTGCACTCTTTCAGAACAGGAACAGCAAGTAATAATATTACACACACACACACACACACACAAACCAAACCTGAACCAAAAACTGGAACGAACCTTTATTTTTTTCCTGAACTGAAACAGAATCTGAACCATTACCTGAAAATCTCTGCTGAACCTGAACCAGAACAGAACCACAAAATCAGGTTGGTGGTTCAGAATAAGGGTTCAACCAAACAAAACACACCTGATGTGGTACACTAACTGGCTCCACCAGTACCAGAATCAGAATGAGCATACACATAAAATCAATATCTGTGAGGATTAAAGATGTATATATTTTGGGTTTGTACAGGCTTCTATACTCTGCCCTCTTCAAGGGCTGGCCCTGGGAAGCATTAGCCAGGGATTACACTGGAGGCCTGCTTACTGCTCTGTGTGACAGGGGTTTGGTCAACATACAGTTACAACATGGAAGGGATGAACATACACCACGTATGTGAGGTGATACAACAATACAAGACAGGTGACTTAGGACATATTTGGTGTCTATCAAATGGTCTTTACATGTACAGTACAATGAGAACATATATGTCAATGTAAAATTCAATATGTTTGGAGAAATAAGGATTAATCTGTGAACCCAAAACTGGGGCAGGAAAACAGGAAATAAGATTACAGAAAGACAGGAAAAGCAGAGTACCTCCCCAATGCTGCAGAGCTCAGCCAGCCTATGTAGGTGGCAGGTGTTAATGCATCTGTGGTGGCTAGGCCTTCAGGGCCCCAGGCAGAGCAGAGTGCACAGTGCAGCACCCTACTAGCCTTGTCCAGGCCCTAAGAATCAAAGAGGTGAGTGAGCAGGCTCTCTGAGGCCCAGGAAGCCTAAAGGAGCCCTCAGTCCAGGCAATGGGAAGCATGGTGTGTTGGGGGGAAGGCTCATTGGAGAGGGAGTTCTGCTTCTGGGCTGGCTCTGAGGGTTCCTGCTTCCCAGGGGATTAAAAAATGTTATAACATCCTTAATATTAATGCCAGGTAAATAATCCATATATCTATATATATAGATAAATATATATAAGGCAGGGGGGTTACCCTATAGAAGAGGGAGGAGGGGTGGTACCACCAATGAATGCTGCTAGGTCACTGGGACTGAGGCTGAGAGGTAGCAGCCTCCAACAGATTAGAAAGGAATGTCAGGCAGCATGGTGTTAAGTGGTGAATGTGATTGAGCAAGAGATTAGTGGGGGGATCCTGGTCTCATGATATGACTAGTAATTTATAGAGAGACTGTGTGTGAGAGTAATTTGTGTGATAGGAGAGTGAGGCCATGGTGGATTGGGCTGGACTCCTGATGTTGTGAAGTTATGAGTCCTCTTTTTGCTGATTACAGATCAGCATCACATTCCATTTCCAAATGGGTAGGGAACAAGTTAACCCTGTAAGGAGATATTTCAAGTTTGATTCCACAAAAAATGAATCAATATGTTAAGTTGAAGGCTGTTCAGTAGTGATGAAGGGCAGTCATGCATCCAACATGGAAAGGCACATACAGAAGCATCACCCAAAACAATATGTTCAACTTTCACTTTCAAAAAGGAAGAGAGAAAGAATCTGGCAGTGAATTAGAATTACAGAAGAAAAAGTCAACCCTCTCAGTGCAAAGTGCTTTATATGCAGTATTTTATAGGAAAAGAGTTCAGGTAAATATTGATGAATCAAAACTTGTTGATGCCTGTGTGGAACCTGTAACATGCAATGGAAGGTCATTCACCTTAATGGAAGATTCAGGATTTAAGAAGATAATTGATCCCATAATTGAAGGTCTTGGAGGGAAGATAGCAATCAATGCCCAAAACCTGAGACACAAAGTTGCAGAAGCAGCAGCCAACATGTGCAATGTAATCAAGGATGAAATTAAAAATAGGCTCATTTGCTTGAAGTTGGATTGTGCAACCAGAATTGATAGATCAATACTTGGAATAAACATCCAGTTTATTGCTGGTGGCCAAATTGTTCTGAGGACTCTTGCAATGAGGGAGATTAAAGGGAGGCATACCTCTGAGTTCCTGAAAACTTTGGTCATGGACAGTATCACTAATTATGGTATTAAGCCCATGCAGCTGTATTCTGGAACAGACAATGGATCAAATATGGTAAAAATGGTGCAGATTATGATTGAAGATCAGGAAGAAGATTGTTCAAGTGAGTCCAGTTCATCTACTGAAGAAGAGCAGGTTGGAATGAAGGACAAGGAAAATGGATGCACATGAACGGAAGACAGACTCATGGAAAAGCTTGAAGATGCTAGAAATTCTTTTTCTGAAACAAGTTCACCACTTCTTATAGTTAAAGGTGCTCACTGTTCTGCACACACACTGCAACTAGCGGTTGATGATACATTAAAGGAACAGTCAGCTGCTCAATTTATTGCAAAAGCATGCTATATAACCAAGAAGCTAAGAAAGCAAACAATAATGGTAGTTCTAAAAAAGTTAAAATTGAAGAGACCCATCTTGGATTGTCCAACAAGAATACACTCAACCTGTGACGTGCTGGAGCAATTGTTGGCACTGCAGGGGTTTTGTCAAGACATGGCAATATCAAACCATGACCTTCACATCAGTGACAATGACAGTCCATCTGTCTGCCCATAACGCTCTTGGAACACTCTGATTGGTTACTGAAACAACCAATCAGAGTGCTCCAAGAGCATTCTGGACAGAAGGTGGCAGTGTAGTGGAGCACCGCCATGAGAGCAGGGACAGAGGGGACGGAGTGGTGGGGGCGAGGCCAGCAGCACTGGCCTTGCCCCTCCACTCCCCGGCCTTGCTCCTTGGAGCCAGCACCAGTGCAGGGTGGTAGCAGAAGGGGACAGCGGGGCAAGCTCCCCCCGCTCCCCTGGTAGGCAGTGGCGGCACAGGGTGGTTGCTCCACCCCAGCAGAGTGGGCCAGGCAGACATGGAGCGGGGGAGGAGGTGGGTGGGCAGTGCAGGGGTGGATGCAGAGTGGGGGGGGAGGTGGCACAGGGTCAGAGGTGGATCAACGGCAGCACGGGGCTGGACACGGAGAGTGGTGAACAGTGGAAAAGAATGCAGCAAGCCTGAGTTTCAATTAATCAGAAAGATCTTGTACAAACTTTTTGTCTATGCTGCATAGTAAAAAACAAACAGCTTTACCTCTGGATGTCCCAACTTCTTGAAAAACTGGGAAGGCACTAATACTTTATTTGGACTAATTTTAGCTGGTCTCAATCCCTCCTTCTGAATGAATCTGACTGCATTTTACCAGATGGAAAGCTATGGGATAAACACCACTCTAAAAGTTTTCTTATTTCTGCAAAGGGGTATAAAGTGCTCTCCTCCTTGCTTGTAGAATATAGTACATCGTTGTGATGCTATCATCACATACTGTCAAACAGCCTTGAGGGACAAGAAGGCCCTGAGGGTCCAAACAGGATTCTCAGGAATCCCATCACCTGGATAACTTCAGAAGCTGGTAATGTACTTCCCCACCCAGTTCAGATTTGAGACATGGATCATGGCTGAGAAAGCAAGAGCAAACTACACTGCCTAAAGCACACTGCCCTAGGACTCTCAACTGTATGAGGACCTGTGGAGAAATTATACACCGTGTGTAGGCTCTCTCTGTGTCAGGACTACTATGTTTCATTACCCAGGACTGCAGAGGCCTCAAGCACAAGCTGGTGTGAGGCATACAGTTGGCCAGTTACCACAAGTCCCATGAACCTCAAAAATAATGGACTGCTCAGGTGAGCTCTTAAGGCACTTAGGGGCCCTGCTGGATCTTTTCTCTTGAAACAACCTAGTCTAATAATAATACCACACCTAAGAAAGAGATATTTTGCAAGGGAATTGCAAATCTCATCTCTCTGTTTATTTTCATCCACAGGTAGCAGAACTGGCAACAAATAGCAGCAGTGGTTGACATTCAATCCTTTTTCATTTGGTTTATAAACAGCCAATTGTAGAAATACAGATACTACAAGGCATCTGAGACATGCTGCCATATAACTGTCCTGGTTTTTTCCAATAGCTATGTAAATATTTCCATCTGGAACACATACCAGTAAGGAAATAAGTAGGCTGGACTTGATGATCTTCCGAGGTCCCTTCCAGCCCAAATGTTTATGACTCTATGAATCTTAAAGCTCATATGAACATCCTGAATGTCTTGAGGCCCAAAATGGCCAATGTCTTGGGGCAGGGAAATACCAGGATTAAAAGACAAGCTTTCTTTGATTTACCAGGGGAGACTTTTGTTTCAACAGAAAGAAGCCTCTCAAAGGGAGGTTAGCAGGAGGCAGCTGGCACAGAAGTAGTTGGAATACCCATTCACACGACTGTCTATGAAACCCAGTGATCAGAAGTATGTGTTTTTAAAAGATTTTTAATTAAAAAATGTAATTTTGGGGTGTAGAGAAGTGATAGGGTCTGAAACCAATGTGCAGAGCAGAGCTAATACTTGGAGGGGGGGGTTGTACAAAATAAGTATATTATTAGCTAATATACTTTGGAGATGTCCTAGCACTGTGAAGAGTTTTAATATGAAAATACCTGCAATCAAAGCAGAGCAGCTCTACAGACATGTTTTTGCCAGCCCTGCTTTGGAAACAGGGAAGAGCATAAGACTAAAGACTATGCATTTTATTCCCTTATTAAACTTCAAGACTAATCAGGGAAGTTAATTTCTCATAATCATAAATTCACTGGGGAAAAAAAACCCAAAGCACTAAATTGAGACTGGATAACCTACTATATATAACCTATAGGCTATATATTTTTGGATGCTATGAATCAACTCTCAGGTTTGCATAAGAAAAAATTAGAACTAATTTTGCTAACTGACAATAAAGGAACAGGAATTAAACACTAGGAAATGCACAAGACAATTAAAAAAAAAAAACAACCTCCAAACAAATAACACATTTTCTACATTACAACACATACCTTTTTCCAAAAGCTACTGGAAATTGGGGAACACATTTTAAGTATGGAAATAAAGTAAAGGTAGCTTCTGAAAAAATGACCATCTACTGAGGGAAGAGAAAAAGTAATGCTGCACTTACTACACAGAGGGCAACACGGTGAGCATGTAAGGCTCCCTAACTGCTGGCTGTGGACAACAGCAGCCTTCCCCTGAATTTCCCTACAACTTCCTGGCATAGACTCAGGCTACAGAAGCTGTTACTGGCTTGGCTCTCTTGTACTCTCTAAAGCAGAGCTGAGCCCAGGATACCAGGACAGAGGCTCCTGCAGAATGAGAAGGGTGGGATGTCATCTGTTTCCATTTCCACAGGTTTTTCTTGTCAGGATTGGGCCCTCTGCTGATTTGGCAGGCACTGATGGCTGCTCACCTAGATCAGCTTCAGAAGAGAAGAGGAGGGGTCACAGATTCACAGAAGTTTAGGGCTGGAAGAGACTTCCGGAGATCATCAGGTCCAGCCCCCTTGCTCTGGGCAGGAAGGGCTAGGTCAGGCACTTTGGCTCAGCAAGAAGAGCCACAATGTTTTATTCCCCACTTACTGCAGTTGCCTGTGTTTTCCTTGGGAAAATACTGTCCTTAACAGTATTTTCAAAGAAAGATTTATTCTGTATTTCAAAAACAAGGTGCACATCTTATTCAGGGGCATGTTGTATGCAAAAAAACAGGGTGTTGGATTTAGGGGATTTCTAAAAGTGAAAATATACTGCATATACTTTTCACCATAGACAAAAGCAGTGCTTGGATTCACAGAACTTCCCATACGCTAAAGCTAGCATAATATTAAAGCAGTGTCTCAGAACTTTTATAATTATTTGTCTATGTCTGGGAGGTCAAAATGAAATTATTGTAACTGATAATGTCTGATCAACCTATTGCCATGATCCTGTAGATGTTTATCATTAGAGCTTGGTAGAGAATGGTTATGCATTTTGGAGAATTTCCAGAGTTTAAAATGTCATTATATTTCAAAATTAAAACTTTAAAATTGTTTACAAAAGAAAAATTTCTGATCTTAGCCCAGGTTTAGGAGGAATCAGTTTGGACTCTAGATGTCCAGATTCTAAGACAATCAAACAGCTGGACTACTCCTCTGGAAGTCAGACTGTCAAGGGCACAAACCTGGAAGCCGGGTTTACAAACTGCCAAAGAATTGGCAGACTGGAGAGCAGTAAATCAGGCAGACTTCCAACGGAACTCTGCCCAATTTCTGGAGAAATGTCATGAAAACTGAGCTAATCTCAGGCCTTCTTTCCATTTCAATTAACTGGCAAATTCCAACAAAAATGTTTTTCTGATCAACTCTACTAATTTAGTAAAGAGATTTAAAGCATATGCCAGTGCATACAGAGTATCATACATCACATGGGAAAAGTCATTCTGTTTTCTGCGCAACACCTCTTTAAATGAAGTAGCACCTGCTATTCCGATTTTGAAAGTTACAGTATATCACATCATATGGTAGTGTCTCCCTGTGAAGTATTTTTCTTTATCTTCCTTTATCTGAAATAAGTTATCAAAACTAAAAATAACATTTTGCCCTGTGTAACTGAAAAATTACAAACACCCACATGTATCCAAACAAGTACAACTAGCAATGGAACTAACCTGTTTTTTTCTCAATATGCAGATTAAACATAATGGACCAGCACATACATTTATTACCTGGGTAAAGTCAATGTAGTTGAATGGAAAGTTAATCCAAAGGGACAAGAGCAAAAAGATAATTCAGGCATTTACGTTTCAAAGTTCAGCTTCAAAAACCTGACTCTTTTGATAAAACACCAAAAAGGAATGCACTATCGCACTGTCCAGCAATGAACCTACACAGGGGCTTTGTCCTCCATTGATTTAGAGTAATTCCAAACACTAAGCTCACAAAGACTTTAAGTATTTTAAAGAAGTTTCCCTCCATCTTAAAGCAATAATATTTTACAATACTTATTTATATACATGTGCAAGATACAACAATTTTGAAATGCTGTTATAAATGACTAACACATTATAGCTATTAGTATACATATACTGAAAGCATAGGAGACCGCTCTGAATTCCTCTCTACCACGATCCAGGTTAAGGTAATATTTTTGAGCTCTCAAAGGATACCAGTTCCTTTCCTAGCAATATCAGGAAATACCAGCTATACCTTGTGAAACTTATAGATGCCTGCTCTAATATCTTAATATACCTAAGAACATAATAATATAACAGTACTTTTTCCACCAGTATATAAATCCCTGCCCCTCTTCATGCATTTCACTGTACATAATGTACATACAATACAACTGTACAACTTATGCTAGAAAGGTGGAAGTCTATGCCTGACTTCCAGGAAAAACATTAAAAGACAAATATCTTCATACAGGATCTTATCCTTAGAGACAAGTGGTTTACATAATGAGCTTCAGAGTTGCACATCTAGGAGACTGTTAAAAGATCGTGTTATAGCTATGTCTTTTAAATAATGCCCTTGTATATGATATATAAAGATTATTATTAGGAAAGGACTTACCAATAAGAAGAAAATTAAAATTCAGTCATTTTGCCTCTAAAAGCTTTCATTCTTGTACTAAGTAACTTCTTAACACAGGAATGGTAAAAAAACACAGGGCAGCACATGAACTCCTAAAGTCAAAGCAGTGATAATGAAAGTGCTTCCAAAATAAGCTTTCCTTATTAAGACTTTCAAATGTGGGCTATCTGACATTCAGTCAACATCACTGTTACAAATAATCTGAAATATTCTTGATAAAATATTTTTAGGATTCCTATTGTTTAATTCGGATACAGAAGTGCAAATTCAAGGTCATTGTGGTGAATTAAATAAATGTCTCACAGACATAATGAAAGATATTAAATTAATCCCTAGAAATAGACAAAATATTTATAGAACTATTTTGAACTTGTTTATGTCTTTGTTTAAAGTAATCTTAACCAAGGACAAACTGTGCATTTAGAAGCAATATCCCAAACTCACACTTGGTCTAAGCCCACTAATTTCAGTTAATTTAGTTCCAGAGATGCATTTGGCCTATTAGTTGCCCCCTTCCCTGACCCCACAACACACCCCATCCCCACCAAAAAGCAAGACACTAAAATTGCATAGACAGCTTTAATTAATGGTTTGTGATCTCACTTTTCTGCACTGTACTTATTTTACAAAGTTTAATCCACATGATGAAAATTTTACAGGAGAAAAATGATTTTCACAAAATAAACAGAATCTATGTTAAGTATTTCCCTAAATTAAAAGCTTTGATCTAAGGAACATGGAATTTTTAAGGGTTAACCATGATGCTGTAAGAATTAAATATACACTTTTGGATGTACTTTCTCTATGTCATCAGTGCAAAGAGAGTAAATCAGGGTTAGGGACAGACATTCAAAAAGCTTGAGCCTGAATTGATTCAATCTTTGCAGGTTAGTCTAACCTGGCTAGGCTGAATCAGTTTGTAACTGCACATGCTTGCAGTGGCTCAAACTAGAAGCCAGGAGGCACTACAGCAGCCCTCCCTACCCTTCCAAAATGCTGAGCTGAGGTGGGGCATGGCCAGGCCCCAGCAGGACGCTCTGATTAGGGAGGGGTGTCCCCCTCCCCCTCCACTTCTGACCAGCCCAGCAGGGAATTGATAACACAGTGCTTATCACCCCTAACTTGGTGTTTATCACCCCATTAAGAAAACAACAGAGGGACATTACCAGTTACCTGCTGGTCTGCCACAGCATGGACTGTAGGCAGCATGTGATCTGCTAGCTAATGCTGAGAGGTATCTATGTAAGGCAGAGGGGACGGGAGATCCCTGCTTAGCAGGGAATGGGGAGGGGAGAGAAGGAGCAGCGGGAAGCCAGGAAAATGCTTGCAGTCTCTGCCGAGCTACAGCCAGGCAGCAGAGAGGAGGGGCCACCCCTGCTATAGAGCACAGAGCCCCGCCCAGCCCAGAGAGCATGCCAGGATGCTGGAGGAGTTTGGTTTGACTTAAACCAACAAGGGGTCTGGGACAGACATCGCATAAACCCGTTTGACCTAAATCAGTTAAGTCTAATACTACATTCAACCAGGTTTATCTCAAACCAGTTTCAGCTATTTTCAAACTAGTTTATGTGTAACTAGACACTGTTCTGTTACAGGTTTAAACCAGTTTCTGATCACTTAAACCAGTTTGTGTTTAATGTCTGTCCCTAGCCCAATTGTACAGGTAATACTTAGCTATCCTTTAAAATTCTCTTATTAAAATAGTTGGTGCTTTGTATAAAATAACTCACATTTTTATACACTAGACATCAATCTTGTAATTAGATTATTAAAAACAAATTATTTTACCAACATATTTTACCATAGCCAAATTATTGGAGGGGACAGTGGGGAGAGGGGGAGTGGGGAACCCCTCAACCTATCATTTTAAAAGACAACTTATTGTTGTTAAAATTGAATAAAGAAAATTACTTAGTAATTTCAGAAAAACCTTCTGAAGTATCAAAATTCAATGATTCATATTTGTAGCAACTGAGAAAACTCATATCAACATAAATGAATGAGAAAGATAAGCTGTATAAATCTGTACTGAAAAAGACAAAATATAGAAAAAGACGACATACGCTAAACACAGGAAATAATATGCTTGTGAACTTATTGAACACAATAACTAAATTAATTCTTTGGCAGTTTAGAACTTCATTGAATTTTGTACCAGAGCTTCAGATCCCTGGATGAACCCAATTTTCTTGTAAGGCATTTCAAATTGTTTTCAATTCCCTTCACCAAATACTTCTGCAAAACAATTTTCAGTTAAATATTTACATACTTAAAAAAAAAAAAAACTTTCTAGTGGAAGTAATAAAAATATTCATTCTAAAAGGATTATAGACAAGCAACCTCAAGGCAAGGTCTATACTGATCAAGGCACAATCCTAACCTCTGTACCAAAGCATTAAAAAATTCAGTGCTGCAAGATGCTGGAGTGAGAACAGTGCGTGCCAAAAATATCCTACACAAGCTGTCCTAATTGCTCATGATAAGGACACACAACTTCCAAACAGGTATTTTCATCATTAAAAACTTTTTAAAATTTCAAGTAAAAATTCAAGAAACTCAAAAGGACTGCCTATAAAATTCTTGCAGGTTTGAAAAGTCTCTCTCCAAAATATAAAGTAAGTCAAATGTATAGTACTCCAATTCCCAGTTTTCCGAAGATAAAACAACAATTAACAGAACTTAAGACAAATGCATACCTACAATAAAATGTTATTTGTAAGAATAATTGCAGACATCACCTTCAGGAAGTTATTAACCACTAGTACTCTCAACAA
The DNA here is from genome assembly GCF_030867095.1 of Alligator mississippiensis. NCBI lineage: Eukaryota > Metazoa > Chordata > Crocodylia > Alligatoridae > Alligator > Alligator mississippiensis. The sequence goes on along the minus strand of NC_081825.1, from coordinate 193,203,597 downwards.
ATCATGAGCACAAATATTCAGCAAGGAAGCAGCCAACACATAGCTTTATTTTATTTTTTTTTATAACCTGGTAAAAAAATTCTTATAGTCTTAAGTTTAAGAGTCAAAACATATGCTAGTTAAGTAAAACCTATTAATTTGTCTGAATTACTAATATATATCAATCCCATTATTGGAGGAGGTAGGGGAAGAAGTATGCAGATGTTACACTATTATTTTTTTCTTCCATTAAGGCTTGTATATGCACAGTATGTCTGTCTACGCACCGTAATTAAACACATTTTGTAATTGGTACAACCCCTAAATCCATCTTAGAATGGTCTAAATCTACTTAGCAGAATGGTGCAAAAATGCATTAGCTGTTCTTTATTTTAGAAGTTTCTAACCCAGGGGGTCACATTAATGATATTTAGAAACCTTATTCTCTCTCAGACTTCATGAAATTAGTGGCAATAACTTTACACACACCTACACACACACACACCCCTAAGAAGTGATGTTTATTTTTTTATTAAAATATTTCTGGTTAGTGTGTTTAACTATGACTTGACAGGAATAAATTTATTCACTTTTGTCAGGGGTTTTTTTCTCCTTGAAAATAACATTTAGAACTGTAATAAAGCCATGAAATACATTATCAATAAAAGTTATCAATAAAAATAAATCCTCACCTGATTCTTTAGTGTAAGATGGCTATTTCTAACCAATGTTGAAACAGGTTTTGCAAACACATTTTTAACTGACCTGACAAAAAGGCCTTCCTTTTAAAAGAGAAAAAACACCTAACTGTCCAGAGTTAAAAAATATCTTCTATTTTTGCAGCAGAGGTAGATTTTTTCCTTCCTTTTTATGAAAATGAGCATGATAGTTACCCTAGTACCTGTTTAATGGATGCTAGCTATAAGGTGAATATAAATATTAGGAACGCCTACATTTTAAATGTGTATTTAATATAGTAAAGCAAGCTCTTGGAAAAATAAGCTAGTATTAGTAATGGACCTTTATCACAGATTGCTATCACTTCTACTCATTTCAATATATTTAACCCTCATTATAGCAAAATAAATTCCAGGCAAATTGAAATTAAAAACCCCCTCAAATAGCTCTTCTTCTGGTAAACTAATAAATAAATGACATTTTATCTCCATAATATTCCTCAGAACTCTGTTAAATAGCTGTATAACATTTTATGCTAACTTAACTGGATCATACAATTTCGATTAAATGTGCTTTTAATGTCTTTACCAGGACATCAAATAGCACAATTATTTGCCTAAGTTTCTCTTAAAAGCTATATCATTATCATAAACAACAGCCGACATACCTTGAGAGAATCAACATATTCTTCACCAGTTCTATCAACTTATGACTACTTCATTTGAATGTTAATACTGAGACAAACATCAGGGATACAAATACATTGTCATGTGAATGGAAAACAGAAAGGAACCCTTTTCAATTTTGGGAAAAGAATAGCAATGCTGTTATAAATGACTTCCTACTCCTAAACATAGTTGTCGCTGCTGGAATTCCTTCTACATTTGGTTTAATCTTTATTGTTACTGATATTTATATTATGGAAACATCCAAAGGGATCCATTATGCTAGGCACTGTACAAAATCAAATAAAGACAGATCCCCTTACCATAATTGTTTACAATCTTACTACATGCACTTGCAAAATTCACTCAAGAGTAAAAATAAAACAAAACTTTTCAAAGCAACTATTTTATGTTTTTGCATCCTATGTACTCAGATGAATGAAAGAAAAACAGGTTAATGAAAGCAAATTTAAATAATATTAAATACTACCTTTACATATTCCATTAAGAGATATAAATGGAAGCCTCTTCCAACATTATTTACTTGCTTTTAACTCCGCTCAGTGAGAATGAGAACAAAATATTTAATATATAAACTTCTATTTCACTCATCATCACAAGATCATGGGTTTTACAAAGCTTAAAAAATGTTTCTAATTCTTTATTTATCTCATAGGGCAGTTACAAAGATTTATGGTAGTAGAAAGTGTTGCAAATATTAAGCACTTAGCAGTTAGATAGATCTATTATTAATAATTGCTGGTTTAAGCTCACAAAGTAAAGACCCACCCATTCCTGATGTCACAGTCCTACAATGTATTTTGAGCTGGAATCAAAACATCACTAGTCATTCATAATTTAATTTCTGTTTTGAAATAATAACTATACAATGATCCCAACAAATGTGTCCCAAGTAGCTTTAAAAGGGCACATTCAAATAAGGAAATATATGATAAACATAACACAACTTAGAGCCACGTCAAACAAAATGCACACATTTCTGATGTGAACTGCTGACCAACACTGGTTTACACAAAGTGAAATACTGATAACAGGAAACATGCATCATTTGCAAACACTGAAAACATCCCATCACTTATTTACATTTTTATTTGATAAGCCCAATCGTTAGGGTGCATATTTAAACATCATACAAAGTAAATGCCCACAAAGCAATGAATTCTTCTAAGTCAACACTGGTAAGTAGTATCGCTGCCAAGAATCCTATCAGTGTCATGCAACTGATGTTCAGAGAGTACCACAGAAGGGAGAGACTGAAAACTCTCTCTCATTTCCTGAAATTAAAGATAGAATTTCACACTTTATTAGGTATCTGATAAAGATAAAGCTCTAAGAATATAATTACTCATGGACATGCCAATGCATTATTACCCTTTCCTAGAAATGACTGCATGCCTTTCTGTGGCACTTAGCCCTAATTAATGATATCCTACTTTACCACCAAACCAGTCCTTATTTTTCATACCTGTTTGTAGATATGGCTGGCTATCATCCATTTGCACAGCCAGCCTATGCATTTTCAGACTGCCTCCTCCACCTATGTATTTTTCACGCTTCAGTCACTGCTCTCGTCTCCCCAAATTCCCCAAACTACCATTTACTTTCCTTCTAGTTCCTCTAATTACTTACTTTCTGCCAACCCACCACTCACTTCTTTTGTGATCTCCACTCTATCAAAGTCTCTAATATATCTGCAATTTTTCTATCCCTGATATCAACTCATTTAAGAAGTTAGAAACTATCCCACTGGATAAGACCAATAGCTTGTCTACCCCAATGGTGTTAAACTCAACAACCCCCACCCAGACCAGAACAGATCAGACCACACCACACCACAGGGCTCCTCTAAGGCCACATACAGACTAGTATCAGTGGTACAGGGGTTAATGCAGCCATTGCTCCCCTCTCCCCCAACAGAGCACTGCACCCAAAAATTTAGTAGCTGGTCCCACCCCCAAATTCCAGGCTCCTCTGGGAGCCCCACAGGCCAGGTGAAACACCTCCATGAACCTATTTTTGACAACCCTGACTTAGACCATTAAGCTTTATGCAAAAAATAGCTTGTACCATTTGTTTCAGAAGGAAGTCTGAAGTAGGAAAACACTTAATATTTACTTGGGGAAAAGTGTTTCCTAACTCTTTCAGAGATTGGGTTTAAGCTCAGAAGAAAGTTTATATCCTTTCTAAAACCCATGGGTTTCATTTCTTTTTCTTTCTTAAAAAATTCTTACCATCATAACCTTTAGCACTCTCATTACCAACACCAATACACCTACACTTCCTTTTTAAAAACTCTACTAGTTTTAACTTTTAGAAAGGAGGAAAGAAAGGAAACCCACTAAACTGTAGAGTTATGATTAATACAAAAAGTTGGATTCTAACTGTCCTTGGAGACTAAAAAAAAGAGACTGCATTAATGTAAGTCGGAGCTAGGCTTATCAGAGCCTAAATAGGTCATGCTGCTATACTTCAGAGGAAGCTACCACCAAGGTCTATTTGTAAAACAAACTTGGGTGGGTTGCGTTATCAGAACTTCAACAGTAATTGCTACAGAAACCAAGTCACTGCCATGCAGGATTGCTTCATATTAGAGATACAGCATTACACTAACATAATGTGCGTGCATTCCTGCACAACCCCCAAAACTAAGTATGCTTTAATACAAGGGAAAAATACCTATAATATTAGCATCATGAGACAAATGTAAGAGTGCTAAACTAAGAATATACTTTTTCTGGCATCAGTAACATAATCTGACAGGATGGATAAAAATCAATGATTAAAAAATGAACAGATTTTTAAAAATTTAATCATATTTTTTTTGTTAAGATGCTTTTTTAAAAAGTACGTCTGTATAAAGATGGTTTTAATTATAAAGATGGTTTATAAAGATATTGTCATGGCATAGGGATTATAACTTCTAATTATATACTAAGACAATGTATCCATGTAACCTTTTTAGAAAAGTTTTATAAATTGGTCACAACAGGCCACAGACTATATTACAGGTGCAATCTTATAAGGTTCCCTGAGGCTCCTTTATAAATTAGTAAAGATTAAAGAAAACCGCTCTACCCAATAGGAGCCAATGCTCAGTGTAATAGATCCCATTAAGCATCTCTGTGATGCTTAGTTTCATTTCTCAAAGTGTGGATTTTTGTCCCCAGAGATAACATCCTAGTTAACAGCAGTATATGGAAATGAGAGATAACAGACCTGATCACCTATACATCAGCCCTATTGTCTCTTGGCAAGTATTTTAAGTTTCTCATATTGACCTGGCTGAAATAATCTATTTAATTTTTGTTAAAAACACATTTCACATTTATAACTAAAATAGTTTATGTTTATTATTTTGTTAAAATAATTACACATTTGTTAAAGAAAAAATATCCAAAATACATAAGTTTTTTGTTTTAGTTAAATAAAACAATTTAAATTTCTGGGGTTTTTGGTGATGGTTGTTGTTGTCATCCTAATACAGCATGGCAAAAATATCCCCTAAATATCCATGATTAATTTAGTGAATTGGAGATAGTTCACCTCCCAATGACTTCACAAGTATCTGCTTCAATTAGCTTTGGTAAATAAAATAAACAATTAATAATTCAGTTTTCTGATATAGCTGCAAAATTAAACTGAAAAAATATCAAAATAAATCACTGCTTTAAAATGCATAGTGTATAGCTTCTAAAAATGAAACCTACATCTGTCTCTGAGTTGTGAATAATATGTATTAAGGTTATATCAAACAAGAATGCACTTTTTTTGTAGAAAACAATGATTAAATCAAGGCTTCCTGACCAGTGATTTAAATCATGATTTAAATCAAAACTACCTTGTAACCTGAGGGGGAAAAAAAAAAAACATAAAAAGTATCATAGAATCATAGCAAAGGTAGAGGGGACTTCAGATGGTCTTCAAGTCCAACCCCCTGCTTAAGGGAGGATCATCGCCTAAGCTATCTCAGTCCAGTGTTTGTCTATGTGAAGTGATAATTTTACCTATTCTGAGGTGCAATAACTGAACACCAGGGATCTGGGTTTTTCATTTGCCAGGGAAAAACATAGATTTTCTCCTTTAAAGGAGAAAAAACCCAGAAAGCCAGAAGTTTCCTCTTGTAGGCTGGCAGAGTTCCAGCCTGCAAGGGGCTGCTTGAGGCTGGGATGAGTGGGACACAGGGGACGCCATGTGCACATGCATATGCACATACCAGCCAGGCAGTCATGGAAAGCAGTTCCCTCTAGGTAAGCCTGTGGAGGTGGAGGGGGTTGACAGGCGATGTGTAGGCAGGGGGAGGGGTGGGTGGCACTTGTCCCCTAGATTTCTGCATCCACAGTGGAGCGTGGGGCTGCCAGACCACCTCCAGGCAGGAGCCGCCTCCACAGCCTAGTGAGCAGGACCCAGCATGGGAGGGAACGCTGCCCTACCATGGTCACCAAAGTGAGGCACCCCCTGCCCTCCTGGCAGCAACAGGGGCACAACACCATGACGCCACTGCTGCTGTTCCTCACACTTGGCAGCCATAGCAGCATGGTGCTCCCTCCTATGCCAGGTCTCCCTGCTGGGCCCTGGGGACGGCTCCTGCCTGGAGCTGTTCTGGCCTGGCTGCAGTCCTGAATCTCACACCCATCTGCGGGCACAGAAATATGGTGGGGGGGATGTGCCCCCCAGCATATCACCTGTGCCCACACACCCCTTTCCCCCCCACACACACACCCACTTCCTCACATACTGGGGGGCTGGATCTGGGGGTAGAAGGCAGCAGGGTGGGAGTGAGGGGCACCAGCAGGGCCAGGGGGCTGTGGGTCAGGAGTGAGGGGCACTGGCAGGGCTGGTGTGGCTGTGGGTTGGAAGTGAGGGGCAAAGGCATAGACAGGGCACCGGCACATTAGGGGTGCTCAGAGTCACAATGTGTGAGGTGGGGAACAGCTGCAGCTACACCCACATAATGGTGTGCGAAGTGGGCAGGGGGAGCTTTGATTTTCCATGATGAAAAAAACCAAAATCAAATACCAAAATATATAGGTACATAGAATTTCTGTTATTATAATGATTGAGGCACTGGTTTAAAATTGTAAATATATCAATAAAACATTGTGTTCAACTGGTACCAATAGATATACCTAGAGAGAGAGATCTATATCTATAGATAGATATCAATATAGATATCTATATAATACCTATCTTTCGACAGACAGACAGACCAATTGATCGATCTAGATCATAGCATTTCATTTTATTAGTAGAAAAAATGCAGATTTGGGGTTTTTTAATCAGAGAATTTGGAATTTTTTAAATCAGATAATTTAGGATTTTTAAACAGAGAAAACAAGGATCTCTGCTGAACACATTTTAGGTTTTTGCCATTTCCAAGATAAATAAACCACTTAAGTAGGAGGGCTATTCGCTGCCATACTCTAAACACCTCAGAATATTAAGTGCAAGTGACCTGTAATTTAATTTGATGTTATAGCAGCACATTTCCACTGTGATTAGAAGAATGAGATGAAGCTTCTATTATCTACTACTGCCTTTAGGGGTTTCTAACACTGGTAAAAATCATTCTAGTCCTTCTAACTAATTAAAAAGATGATTAATTAAAGCATTTTTCCAAAAGTGACCAAAGCAACCCCTGAGATCAGTGGTCCTCAAGGTTTTTAGACATCCAGACATCCCTCAGAAAATGCCAGCTCTTAGTTTTCACTCATTTTTTGACTACAAGGCAACTCTTCTCTTGCAAGGAACTCAGAAAGACCACAGTAGATCAGAATGTTTTGACACTATAGATTCCTATGTGAAGTCTTTGGGTTTATCTTGTGAATCATCTTGAGAATCTTGTTTGCACCCCCCCATGGTGTTAATACTGTATGGCACTCCATGGCATCCTTGAAAGGGTCTCACAGCACCTCAGTGTGCCACAGCACCCTTGTTGAAAATCCTGTGTTATGCTCACAGATTTAAAAAAAAAAAAAAAAATCATAAATTAATTTTGGGGTTTGGGGAGCTAAGGAGGGAACAGAAACTAGTTCATGGGGACAAAAGATGTAAAAGATCAAAACAGGTAAACTGCTTAGACTTAATGCTATCATTAAGGAAGCAACTGATAAAATTCTATGTAGTCTAAACCAAGTCAAGGGGTCCTTTATGGATCAGTACATCTTCAGCAACATGACTCAACTGCCCTTCCCTGGTACAGATTGCAGAATAAGAGGCCACAAAATACTATACAGGCAGTCCTCAGACTTACGACACAATTGGTTCCTAAAAACCGCATCTTAAGTCAAAACATCGTAACTCAGAACTGATTTACCCATAGGAAACAATGTTATAAGTGGGGGATTGGTTCCAGAACCAAGGCTCAATACTCTATTTTTCACCAAAAATAACACAGAATTTTGTAGTCAATCAATTATAGATGAGTAATATAGCTACATTAGTGTATTTATATTGTAAACAGCAATCATATTGATTTGGAAGGACTTCTTTGAGTTGACTTTGCTGGACTTTTTGAAGGGCTCTTGGTTGGACGTTTTGAAGGGTTCTGAGCTAGTCTTCTCAGGAGTCTTGGCTACAGGTTTTACTGGAGCCTATTCTGTTTTCTTACAGAAAGCGTCCAAGGAAGTTTGGACAGATGTTCTCCAGGGAGATGGGTGATGCAGCGTGGCATTGCATCGTAAAGTCAAAACTGACATCAGAAAGTTGAAACAGGGTGTCAATTTATAAACGTTGTAAGTGCAAAACATTGTAACTCGAAACGTTGCAAGTCAAAGACTGCCTGTATAGTCCAGTCAATACCAAAATACACACAGTGTGCTTTGCTATTCTTTAAATTGAATAGTTAAAACACCTTTCATACCAGTATGCTTGTAAGATGCATGGATATTGAATATATAGCCTGACTTTCTTCTTAGTCCTAAAAAAGCATAAAGACCTTCTGAAGTTAAGGACAAATTTTCTGTGTTTTTCTCTACAACACTGAAAGAAAAAAAGCCAAAAAGTGTCAAATTTGTTTTTGAAATATGTGGTTGGTCAGCTGATATACTCTTACTTTCATGCATATATACCATTTTGACATGTGAATTACACCTAAAAGTGATTACTCTTAAATTGAGAATGTGTGTATATGAAAAACAAAAGAAACTGTCAAATAGAACTATAATTCACTCTCTGACTGCAAGGAGTCAGGTTTGCATTTTGGGCTGCATGCTGTACATGGCACACATTATGTTTTATAAAAATAACTGCTAAATTTTTTTTTTTAATATTTTGACCTCTCACTCTTATCTTCTTACGTCTGAAAACTCCACAAACTGCATATGAGAATGAGGTCTAAAACAACTGTACATGCCGAACAGTATATAGCAATGACTCTCAATCTGACAGATGATTAGACTAGATTAGAACCAATTTCAACCTCACATGGCAGTCATTTTCTGCAGTGATAGATGATAAGCAATACTTAAGTGCATTTCTAGGCAACCAAGCTTGTTTTGTTTGATTTATCTATTAAAAAGTATGTCTAGAACAGATCAATGGCAACTATACCAATAGAGCAGTCAAATAACTGACACACCTCCTAGAAGGAACTTTCTATCTTTTGGGCCTTTTCTCTTTCTCTCAAAATACTGTGGGTGCTTACAGATTTGAACCCCCCCAAAAAATCAAACAAACAAACAAACCAGCACTTTACTTTCAGCTTGGTGCACCCCTGCACCAAGTGCAGCACATACCCAGAAGAGACATCACATTAGTTTGACATCCATATAGATCAACTTCCATAGAGATCAGCTGGGTGTTTGGTACTTGTCTTTAGCAGGGCATTGAATCAGCTTTCAGATAAAAGTGCCCAAGACCTGCTGAAGTGCCCCATCTATACAGACGCTGGGGAGCTGGGTCAAATTAACATGCTTCCTCTTCCAGCAAAATACTGGAGGGTTTTTTTGTTTGTTTGTTTTATCTGGGGGGGACGGGGGAGGCGGGCTTCATGTCTGTCAGTAGCCCATGTGTTTAGCCTTTATTGCTGGAGTACAAAAAAAAAATCCCCAAACTTTCTATGAGGACTTCTAGAAAACTTTTTAGCAACTTAAAGCCCCATATTATTTCATCTTTAGTGCTGAAACCAAATACTCTCCTTAAAAAGTAATACCAGCAATTAAAGATAATGGAATAAGGACAATATAGTCCGTACACTACAAGAAATATCCAGCAAGGAAACTGATAACAGTATTCACAGACCCAAAGGACTAGTATTAAATATGAGATATTAAAAATAGAAGATTGTACTTGCTGTGCCCTTTTAAAAAAACCCAGAAAGACTGCAGTTAAATTACATACATTGATATATCCATACCTTGATCACGTCACTAGTTTTCAGTTTTGATCACCTCAGAAAGAAAAAAACATAAATGACAATCGAAACAGCACCCAAAATGTTAAAAGAATTTTCTGTTTAATGGGCATTGGGAACAGATTTAAAGTTATAATCCTAATACTGGACTCATTTAATTTAAAAGTAGAATGATGAAGAGAGGAAAAAAGAATGGATAATGAAATGCTTTAGAAAATAGTTTAATCTGGCATGCCTGAATTTCAACACAAAGGAAAAAGCAGCAAACAAAAAGGGAAGGAAACATAATTAATACTTTACATAACATATATTTAACCCGGGAAATACAGAGCCATAGGGTATTATTGCAGCTATTAGCTCAATAAGATATTAATAAAGATTCAACATTTATAAGAGTAAGAAAAGATTAATTATTAGCTTGAACTAAATGTATTCGTGTTATGAAGTATTTCAATCCATGACAAGGATGATCCTCAGCTCTGGGTTGAGAAAACATTTCCCCTCACCGGTGACATACCAGTAGAATGAGAAAAGATGGAAGAAATGCCTGGACTGTTGCTATCACTGCATTTATTAAGCTAGAATTTTCACATTTTATCCAAAGATTTTTTTTAAATTACAAAATGTGCCAACCACTGACACTATCATTTAAATAAAGTGATCCAAAAATTAGTTACAATGTTCTTTATTTTAAGAAGGAAAATCCTACAGAACACTGTTAAGTCATTATTGATCATTCAAACCTGAACAGAACACTAAAATACAAACACAGATGTTGCACTTCAACTCTAAATGGGCTAGTTCTTCTGAAAGAATTTTTATTCTCTATCTTAGGAGGCAAAAATGGCATCACCCTGCCCTAAAAATATTACGGATTTCTTCCTATATACGCTTAGACCACACAAAAGAAAAGTTTATTGACGGTTTGACTAAATCTCATTACAGAGAAAAAAGATCCAAAGCACAGAACATAAAATTTAAGACCCTCCTAAAATACAAATCCTGATTCAGTTCTCACATTTCCCCTTATATGTTTCCAAGTGCCTGGGCTTGGAAGATTTTTAGAAAAATTACTTTATTTGTTAGTTAACTTAATTATTCACAATATACTACTAAACCTACAGCAGTATCTGAGGATTTTTAAAAATATCTTTACCTGCCTTTTATCTTAAAATACCAAGATGTTTAAATAACAGAAGTGTCATGAGAAAGCTGTATTTAATACTGAATGAAGAAAGCTGAGAAAGTTTAGTATTGAATGGATAAAGTTGTATTTAATAGATATCCTCATGATGGCAGTATAAAGCATCCTGAACGGTTTGTCAGAAGGCAACATACCCTGTCATTGAAGCAAAACAACAAGATTTGAACTGCTTTTGAAAAAAAAAAAAAAAAATGAAAAAAATTAAGTTATCTGCAATCTGTTTATCTCCTCATACCTGTTCATTGCTTTAAAGGCTTCCTAATTATTCTCCAATGAGGCTTTAAACTGCTGTATAGAACTGTCTCTAAATTGAGTTTCCTCAGATAAGGGTAGTGTTAAACTGGAGAACAATTGCCATCTGAGGTATTATTTTGTAGAAATAATCACCCGCAATAAAATTGTTTTTTCAAGAATGCTTGGTTTTGTTTATAAGCATATTATATCTGCAGTGCTAATAGCTATCTATTTGACCTGTTTGTAAATTGAAACTTTCATCCAAGGTCTAGAAGTTCAGATTAATGATTTCCTATCAGATGTTTTTAAATGGCTTGGCATTACAAGAGTTCGATACCATCATTTCAAAAAGTGTGAAAACTCAAATAGTCTTCTTAAAACTAAAAAGAACTTTAAAACCTACAAAAGAGCTGTTATGTGAAAACCCTGAAAGTCCTGCTTTTGGTCATGTGTCCTCACTAAATGACTGAGGGGAGTCTAATGCTTTATCTATAAAAGCAAGCTGCCACAACAATGTTTAAGACCATATGAATTTAAATGAACGCAAGAAGCTGTGTGGACATGCTAAGCTAGGATTGAAAAGTACTTCTTCATATTTTATAGTTCAGAGTAAACTACAGTGATTTGGGGACATTTAAGATACAATATATTAAACAGTCTGCATAGCTTTTTGAATCCCTTTATTGTATTGGTTTTAAAGCTAATTCCAGTTACATAGGTGTAATTTTTACATGTAAATGAGCCCTCAGTGAAGTAAGGCCACAACTTCAAAATTACTATGTCCAAGGTTTAACATACTTAAACTTAACATAAGTTTTGCACCTTTACTTAATTCATCTCAACTCTTCCGGAAGTGCCTTTGTAGAAAAAGTGACATGCCACCTCTTATTTTTCCATAAAACCTGACAATCATGACAGTGGGCATATTAAGGAATCAAATACTTCTTTCCTTTGGCCTTGTCACAGCATTTGATTAAGTAGGTTGTTGCCTACGAAAGTTCATGCCTCTCTGAACCAATTAGTTTCTAAGGGCGCTTACACACATGCAGGGAGCCTGCTCTGACGTACTGGAAATCCAGTGCATTGGAGTAAACTCGATTAATCGAGTCAGCTGGCAGCCTCACTCATCATGTGCATCAGTGGTGCAGCATGCCTCCATGCTGAGAAAATGGCAGCAGGGCGCTTTGAACTAAAACACATTCAGTGTGCTTTAGTTCAAAGTGCACCGCTACCATTTTCTCAGCACAAAGGTGTGCTATGCCACTAATACACGTGACACACAGGCACTTTTAATTAGCATGGCTCACTAATTAAAAGCGCCTGGCTCAGCATTGGCAACACATGTAAAAATGTCCTACCTTTTGAAGGATTATTATGAAATCTTCAGGATGAAGTCAACAGAAGGGAAAAAAGTGACTGTTCTGGATAAACTAAGAGCTGGAAAGAACACTATGGCAAATACTTAATCCATTAAATAAAGAATGACACCAAGCAGACCAGGAAAAGGTACAAATTAAGTTCAGTATGCCAGAATGGTCAAGGTTATATCCTGACATTTCATTTGTTCTCATATTTTAATATTCCTACTAAAAGCCACATGTGCTCTCATGTGCACACAGAGCTGATGACAATTTTAAAACAAGTGTGAAAGGTTCTTTCATTCCAGTTAAATATTTCCTTAACTACCTTGTTTAACCAAAGTAATTCAGTCTACATCGGGGCAGGCAATTATTTCAGGCAGAGGGCTGCTTACAGAGTTTTGGCTGCATGACAGGCAGCCAGGGGCAGATAAATATTAACTTTCTAAATTTTTTAGGGGCCCTGCGGGCTGGATAGAATGGCCCAGTGGGCCGCATTATGCCCACCCCTGGTCTACATTATGGTAAGGACAGTAGACTAAGGACTACTCTGTTAAAACAAAATCCAAGTATTCTTAATTCATTGGGGGTCAACCTTTTTGATAGGTGTGCCATAAATTAGCTTCAGGTCCTCCCCCAATGCCACTCTGATCCCCTTCCCCTACCCAATCTGCTGCCCTGCTTTCTGCTTCCTGGTCTGAGCTCCCCATCCAATATGCCTTCTGCTTTCTGCACTCTGCTTATCTGCTGTGTGCTGCCTGTCCCTTCCCTTACCTGCCACATGCCATACACAGAGGCTGCCTATGCCACTTCTCCTCCAATTCATGAATGAAAGAGAAACTACTCATCCTCCAACTTAGGTTTATATTTAGTGGCCTAAATCAAACAGAAAATTACCAGTATCTCAGGTTCTAGGTTACACATTGACTTGTACAGTTAGACAGCATACAACTAATTATCATATTTACTTGATTCTAAGACAAGGCTTTTCCCTCCCCCATTTACCATGACAGGGGAAAGCCCCACATCTTAGAACCGAGTACAAGGGCAGGGAGTGGGTGGAGAGAGGCAGCCGCTTAAGCCCAGGTTCCAGTCTCAACCTGGGGCTGGGGCTATAACTGCAGCTTCTGCATGGCCCCCATTGCACCCCACTATCTTCTACCTGGAGCCTCTTTCCCCATCTCTCCCACCTCACATGCACAGCTTCTGCTCCCTGACCTGACCCTCTCTCTCGCCACCTTACACTTGCTTCATGCCAGCAAGCTCTGTCCATGCTACAGCCTGGGGCACTAAGCATGACCCCAGCCTGGACCTGCAGCAGTGGCACAAAGCCCGCATGGCTGCCACCGGAGCTGGGCTGGGGTCATGCTCAGTGCCCCAGGCTAGAAGGGAACAATGCCTTCTAGCATGAAGCAAACATAATGAAGAGAGCTGGAAGCAGAGGCTGGATGGAAGCAGAGGCAGAGGGAGAAGGGGGAAGGGAGAGGATCAAAGGTAGAGGGGCAACCCAAGACTGTGGGGGAGAAGGCAGGGGAATGGGCACACACCAAGGGCAAGCTACGTGACCCTCCCCACACATCACCTGCCCTCCGCAGTAGTGGGAGGGATGAATTAAAGATGACCCTCCAATAATTAGATTCTATACATGAAAAATTATAACAAATTTGTAAATTTTCCATGCATAGAATCTAATTATTGGGGGTCGTCTTAAATTCAGAGTAGTCTTAGATTCAAGTTAATATAGGCAAAAGTTTAAATCAAAACTAATCTCTTTTGTAGTTATGGCTTCTGCCCGAGCTCTTTCTTTCCCAGGAGCTTCTCCTTGTACAGCTTTCATTCTTCCTTCATTCTCATTTTCCCCTGCAGGATAATGAGGTCTACCTACTATGGATGACTGGGTTAGATGCAAAAACTTAACTTCATTTCAAGAGCTAATAGGACTTTTCTAGGGGACAACAAAGATAGGAAACAGCCAAAACCTCAAAGCATTTGCACATTCCTATGAGTAATAAACAAAAAAGATCAATGAAGAAAATTGTAAATTCTTCACTTTCATGGAAGTATTACTGGTTTTAGAATGCTAATTTCCCCAGGGACAGCTGATGTTATGTATAAGAGGGAGTTGTGTTCAATCACAACCTTTCTGTTTCTTTAAGCAGGATAGTAAAACTCTGGAAAAAGGATGAGATTTCAACTAAACCAGGCATGATAAAAACCATAACTTCAAAAAGCAAAGAAAGAAGAACAACAAAAATCAATGGGAGTAAATATTGTTACAGCATAACTGAGAGAAGAAAACCCCTGTAAGAGCACTGTTGGTTTTTTAACAAATCAAAGTTATGACATTCAAAATAAGGCAGAAGGAAGGGTAGATCTGTACCTTATAGACTAACTAAATCAAAATAAATGATAACACACAGTTGAAAAATACTGAAAAGGAAGAGAATTTGAGTCACAATCATAGCCATTATAATCACAAATCACAGCCATCGTAGGGTGGCTCTGAACCACCAATGTGACATAGCTATGAAAATAAATTGTGATCTGGAACTTATCAGAAGAGGTATTTCCAGCAGAAGTACAGAAAATACTAGTACTATAGTGTAAGGTACTGATGAGATTTCATTTAGGATATTGAGCACAATTCTGGTCATCTGTGTTAAAAAAAGGTGGACTTAAATTGGAACTGATGCAGAGAAGGCTATTAGGATGACTGGGGGAATGGGAAAAGTGTGAGGAGTAGTGCAGTGAAGAGTAATATAGCTTGTCTGGTTTAGAGTACCATAACAACAACTGAGAGGAATATCACTTCTCTCTATAAATACAATAAAGGAAAAACAAACAGAAAAAGTAAAAGCTATTTGGGTTACAGGACAACACTGGCAGAAGACAAAATGGTTATAAGCAAGCTGTGAAGAAGTGCATTTTCTAACCATCATGGCACTGAGGTTCTGAATAGCTTTCCAACAATAGTAATGGAACCAAAAAAACCTAACTAGTTTTAAGGTAAAGCTTCAGCAGTTTGTTAAGGATTACCAGGGTCTGGATTTGATGACTCAGGGGTCTCTTCAAGTTCCATGTTCCTGGATGTACCTCAAAATAAAGTTAATTAGTCACCAAGGCTAAGTACAGACAGTCAAAAAGCCTGAGGCTGAACTGATTCACACGTCAGCCTAAGCTGTGTAGATTGAACCAATAAGCAAGTGAACATTCAATTTTGATTCCAGAAATGTGAATAATAACAATAAGCAAGTGAACGGACATTCACTTTTGATTCCAGAAATGCAGCCACATGTCTGTAGTGGCCCAGGCCAGAGGCCAGGGGGCGCTAGAGCAGACTTCCCTGCTGAGCTGCAGCAGAGAGCTTAGGCCAAGGCTAGCCTGCCCACCCTCCAAGGGGGGAGATTTGTGGGGAGGTGAAAAGCATTTGGGGATGCTGGGGAACTGAGTTAACTTGAATCTGGAGGGGATCTGAGACAGAAGTTCAATCAACTGATTTAACCTAAATCACTTTGTCATGACCCAAAGGTCTGATTTTTTTTGTGTGTGCTTCGGCACTAAGAATTATCCCCGTGGGTTTACAGCTTCATTGCACGGAGGAGTTCTGCTGCACAGAGAACCCGCGTGCAAAGGAGTGTTCCCGACACTTTGCAGTGGTCTTTGCAGGGTGCATTTTCTTTGCAACACAGAAATGCACGGTGCAAAGGAGTTCCCACTCTTCGCATGCAAATTCGTGCCCCGCAATTGGCTAGTGCTAAATTATTCACACGTGGCGGCTAGCAATTGGCCTGCTAGCCGTATAAAAGGCTTGAGCAGTTTCCGCCCAAGCCGAAGAGGACTCCGCATCCATCTCGTGGGGACTCTGGGTGCGCGCGGCAGGGTAATAGAAACCCTGTGTGTTGCTCAGAGGAGTTTGGCGGCCTGATCCACCGCCCACCTCTTCCCGTCTTGGAACGGAACCTTATATAAGACGTATTGACGAGTTCTACGCGCGCTTGTCCTGGACATCCGGAGTTCTGTCTGCGTGGAGCCTAGCAAACTCCACGTGATTGTTCGTGTTCTGTCTACATGGAGCCTAGCAAACTCCACGTGTGTTCGTGTTTTCTGTTGTAACCGCAACTCAAGCAAGTTCTCAGCCTGCACCGCGACCATCTCGGTGTAAGTAAACAATCTTAAAATCAACCATTACGTGTCTGTGCCTAATTCTAGCTTGGCGCCTGCCCTCTCCGACCCGGCCTGCCCGGGCTGCCGGCCACAGTCCGCGTGCAGAGCGACGAAAAGGGCCCGGGGCCTGACCCGGCCCGCACACACTTAAGTCTACTACTACATCCATCCAGATTTATCTTAAACCAGTTCTGGCCATTTTGAAAGCAGTTTATATGCACTCAAATTCTGTTGTGTTACAGATCTGACCCAGTTTTCAATCACTTATACTAGTTTGTGGATAATTTCTGTCCCTAGCCCAGTTGCAGGTGGGCCTTCTTTATTTACACAGCTAGAAGACATTTTACATTCCATCACACACTGCTTCAGGCAAGAAACCTGTTTACTACAAAGCCCACAGGCTGTGGATACTTCAAGGCATCACAGTTTAAACAGCAAGTACATAAATCACATAGATTTATGGTGTTAGAATCCCAAATACTGAAATGACAAACAAGAGTGGAATTTGGAATGGAAATCAATCAGGTCTTTGCTATGTATATAAAGTGCAAGCTAAGTGAAGAGATGCTGCTATCTTGACATGGGAATATTAATTATTTGTTATTACTTTTCCTGATAGTACTTTAGTGGTAATGCACTATCATGCTAAGTAAGGAAGCTATAGTGGAAGTACTTAATGTACAATGGGATGAATATGTAGTTTGTGTACATATGGTTTCATGTGGTAGACAGACAGGAATAAGGAAGCAAACTAAAGGGCACCATAACTCTACATGCTCTTCAGTCCAGGTACCAATTTAATTAGTCCTCAGTTTGTAATTTCCAGACAATAACTCGGTATAGGCATAGGTGTAGGGACAAAAAATTACCAAGTAGGTAAATCTGCTTGGGAAGGGACAGGGGAAATGGTAAGGACTGTGGGGGAGAAGGGGGCAGATTGAGGCCCTACCCTGCAACAGCTGGGGCAGGGTGCAGGACGCAGGCTGGAGCCACAAATGCCTTATCCGGGGGCGCCCAGTACGGGGAGGAGATGGCAACTCCTGCCACTGCACACACCCTGGGAGGCATGGGGGGGGTGCCCCCGGGCCTGTGAGGGGCAGGGCAGGGCAGGCTGCCGCTCACTGCAGGCTGGGGCTGGGGCTGTGCCGGGCTCTTCCCGGCAGGGGGCTTGGGCCAGACTGCTCTCAAGGCGGGCAGTGGCAGCGCTGGGAGTGGGGATACGGAGAATTTGGGGGGGGAGGGCTGCAGCCCCCCCATAGCCCTCCTCCCAGCACCGTTGCTGCCCACCTCAAGCACAGCCCAGCCCAACACCCCCTCTGCCGGGAAAAGCCTGAAGCAGCCCCAGCCCTAGCCTGCAGCAGCAACCTGCCCTACCCTGCACAGATCCAGGGGTACACATCCCCCATACCTCATGCCTATAACAGCAGGAGCCACACCTCACAGATGAGCTGCTCGAGGCTCAGTCCCGCACCCTGCCGGCTGTGCAGCACCTGCCTCAGCCCCAGTCCCACTCCCTCCCCACCCCTGCTGCAGCTACTGGAAGCCTGCGGCCAAGCTGCCTTGCAGCCCTACTGCTACCCTGCATTTGGGGGGGTTAAGCCCCGTTAGCCCCCACTTCTGCCATGTATGGGTATAGGTCTGAAAGAGTGGAAAGGTTACATAAAATTCATTTGCAATAGAACGTTTGATATAGTTCTAATTAGAGAAGTAGAAGCAGGAGCTCCATGAGAAGAATGCAATTTTATGTGGCTTTTGCTGTAGAAGTGAATGTTCTTTATGTGTTCTAATCCATTTGTTAAATGAACTGTGAAAAAATCATTTCTTGGCATTGACTTGTTTTTCCAAAATCTAAGTCATTTTCATAAGAAGAAACAGAACTAAAACACTACAGTTAACTCAATTTCATAGCAGACTCAGACACAGCATGGTAATTGCCACAAGGTGTCTTTATTTAATTATCTCAATTCCTTCCTTCTTAGGCAAACAAGAAATTGTATAAAATTAAATGAAGGGGAAAATACAAATCCTTCAAGTTAATATCTATATTTTATTTTCCACTACTATATATTGGTGCTTTACATTCTAAAAGCTTGTCCTTTTTCATTGCAAGATAAGCATACTTTTGACTTATAAAGTCACCCATACAGAAGACTGTATCCTACTGTAGTAACATGGAGATCTTACCATAGCCAGAAACACTTCAGCAACTTAATGTGAAACACTGAGGCTACTAAACCAGTCATTAAGCAAGCAAGTGAAGGAAAGACAACAGCCAAAGTTCAATAATCGTTTTCTCAACATCTTTACTTCTATAAGTCATGTGTTTGCCCTGATAACATATTTAAATAAAGTCTGTGTACCCTTAATGCTTAACATTTTACTTCAAATACTTTCTCTTTCCTTAAAGGGAAATTATGCTTAATCCACATTAGGCCTGTGAAAGGGTAACTTAAATCAATAAGTTGGCAGCATTGATTTGGGGACTCAGCTATTTGGGAAAGGGAGAAGAGTTAGAAATAGAAACAGTAAAGTTTGAATGATAATACAAACTTTGAATTTTCCAAATTTAGTTTCTTCTGTCAGACTCATATTTCAAAATTACTCCCTCTCTCTCTCTCTTGCAAAATCCTATTTGCCAGGAGAAAATTGGAAACTTTCCAAGGTCAAAATTGCAGCTGTCACAGACACTTCAATTTTTTTTACAACAATAAAATTTGTATCATTTTAATTAAAACTTGGTTTCAATGTCAATCACATCTTTGCACAGGTACAGTTAAGCAGACTTTAAATAGGCCTATGCTATGTTAGCTTAATTGTTAAACTAAATTGACAGAAAACAGGTTTGAATGATGTGGGTGTGTCTACACATAGGGATTACAAGTTCAAATAAATCAATTTAAAAAGCACACATTTTAGTAAAACCAGAGCAACTCTTCAGGTGAGGCAGTAAAGTTAGTGAGTGCTCTAAGAAAAAGGTTTCTAGCTCTTCATAGTGAAGATGACTTCAAGCAGGGCAAAGCAACCCAGGTGGACCATCTCACTAACACATCTATACCAATCCGGTGTCCAAACTAACTCAGATACCTCTGTAAGGCACTGGGGTTTAGGCTATGAGGTCATATCCACTCTTTCTTAGCTCAACATCATGGTAAAGAGAAGAACTAGATTCAACACACTTACCAGGCAAAGAAAACTGATGTGTTCTAGTGGTGCTAAAATTAGTGACTCAGGGTGAATGACTACATGAACAGAGGAATGATTAACAGCAGCAAAAATTTTCAAAGGATTATTTTGGAAGAAAATTTCTGACTAGTTCTAGTGATCAACTATGTGAAAAGTGACTTGTGGCTGCTTGTGTGGTAGTGATGAATGGGAGTGTTGCAAAACACGAAGGGCATAGTGGGGTGGGATGATTGTCTGGACATGTATTTATGTTTGGGAATGGAAGTTTGTAGTGAAATGTTTGCACATACACCTGTAATTATATACTAATTTGGGAGAGGTAGCTTAAACGATCTTTGTCTGCCCTGCCTGGTTGGATTTCTTAAGCACTTTGTATAGCTGAGGTGTGGGTGTGTGTATACAAACTATGTATCTATATATATCAACTAGATAAACAGTTCCCTAAAGGGGAAAGATTATTATACAGATACAATTACAAGAGGCCGATTTATTTCTAAACAGCCTAAAACTTATGTAATACTCACATCCCCAAAACAGGAAGGGGACACGATCCTTGTTTCAAGAAGCTTACCAAGTAGGATAGTAACAAGACCCAAAAACAGGGAGATGATGGGAGAAGGAAGATAGAGGTAAAACCAATAAACTCACAGCACCACCACAGCTAAGGTTATTGTATGACATACATAGTGAAAAGAACATGCAGTTGTTTGCATATATTGCAAAAAATGTTTTATACCTGGCTAATTCCCTTCTCTTTACTCTCAAGAGCTTGTGCTATTCTTTAAAATATATCCTGTATTTACTCAAATATAAGAAGACCCTGAATATAAGATGACCCTCCCCCCCAAATAATCAGGTTCTATATAGTATGGAAAAATTATACATTTGTTATAATTTTCCAGATGTAGGATCTAATTATTCAAGGACTGTCTTGAATTTGTCCTCTTCCCACTGTTACAGCAGGGAAAATAGTGGCTGGGGGGCAGGGTCAGGTGGCCCCTTGCCCTCTACCTCCCAATTCTTCTTCCTACAGCATTCCTGCTCCCCACTCCCTTACTGTCAGATCCTGCTCAGGCTCTGTTCTCTACCCAAGCACAATGTGGGTGACAGAAAAGGGGAAAAAAAGTTTGAGGGGAAGGCAGAAGCTGCAAAGGGCGAGCAGAGGGGGGCAGGAGACAGTTTTGGATCTGACTCTAGCCCTGATCCAGACTCAAGGCCAGAGTTAAGAACCACAGCAGTTGCTTGCACCCCTCTCCCACCTTCTAAATTTGAAATGCAAGGGGCCCCAAAAGAATCAACAGCATTTCAAACCAAGGTAATCTTACAGCCCAGCACTGCTCAGTCTGTATGTGTACTCCAGATACTGCTCACAAAAAATTCATGTGCCAATTAGCCCCCCACTGGAACCAGATGTTCTTATCACAAGCCTTTGAGCCTTCCAAAAATTGATATGCAAAATTGATAGACCAGGGCTGCCCTACAGATAACAGAAGTGGAGATACAGCAAGAGAAAGAACCAGAGAGGCAGGCATATTTCCTGAGCACTTTGTAGAGTTGAGGCATATATACATACACAGAGATGCTATATACATACATAGAGATGCTGTATAGCTAGAGACAGGCCAGGAAAAGAAATACTAGAAGAAGAAACCTGACCAGGAAGGAGAAACCTGATAATGAGCAAGGTGAGTCAGAGGAAGAGCCAGAGAGAAGCTTCCTGCTGCTAATGCCTCTGGGCTCCAGCCCAGAGTGGAGGCCAGAAAGCAGGAAGTGGGACAGCCTTCCTAAATGTGAAAGTGATCTGGCAGCTTGCAAAGGCTACAGGAATGTGAGTGAGGGAGAAGGAAGAATTGACCACCCTGAGCAAGAGCACAGACAAACTTTAGAGGTGGTACAATCACCTACCCTCTAGAGGTGGTACAATCACCTACCTTGGAGATCTTCAAAAAATGACTGGACGTGCACCTTGCTGGGGTCATCTGACTCTAGCAGTCTTTCCTGCCCAAGTGCAGGGAAGCTGGACCTGATGATCTCATGAAGTCCCTCCAACCCCTAACATCTATGAATCTTCCAGGGACAGGCACACTCAGCTCAAAGCAAGCATAAATGAACCTTAAAGGGATGGGTGCACTCATTTTAAAACAAGTAAAAATAGCACTGACGATAGTTTTGCCTGAAGTCAGAAGTATCGTAACAAGGAAAAGATGGGAACAGATTGAACCAGTGTTGAACCAAGTACGGGCAGACAATCTGCCTACAAGAATGTGGTATACCAGGGGAGAGAGATTATAAACACTTTGAGAAAAGTTGGAAATTGGGACTATCCTAGTGGTCAGGACAAATGAGAACAAAATGGCAGGGGTAACAATATTATTCAAGGGCCCAGACCTGAAATCAAAGCAAGTAGAAGTCATCAGTAACAAACAGATTGCAATGAATGATACCATCAGTCAGGGGAACAGAATGAGAAATTTTCAATGTATATCTATACCAACACAGAAGTGTTGAGCAGAGGTGAGCAGGGTGTGGGAAGCCTGACAGGCATTGCTGCACCCCTGCCAAGCCAACTCTGGCTGGGGACTGTGCAGGCGAGGATGGGGGTTTAAGCCGATCTCCAATCATACTCAGTGGGCCTGCCATGGCCATGCCACCTACTCCTGCAACTTCCCCCTCCCCCCGCCCAGCTCTTCTTCCCTCCAGCCTTCCAGCTACTGCCGAAGGGAAGGGAGAGCTCACTCTAGTGCCCCCTGGCTTCTAGCCTGAGTTACTGCAAGCATGTGGCTGCAATTCCAGAATCAAAAGTGAATGTCTATTCACTTGCTTCTCAGTTCAATCTATACCAGTATGACTAACCTGAAAAGACTGAATCAATTCTGGCCCAGGATTTTTGAATGCCTGTAGTTAACCTAAGAATCAAGGACTGAAAACAAGCAATATTGATTTTTGACACCATAATCTACCTAATTCCTGAATTTCTTCCTACGCACAAAAGGTATTAATAACCCCCCTCCCCTCCTTTTTTGCTAGGTCTTCAGCTCCCAGTAATCAGCTTCTTTTCTTCTGCTAATTGTTTATCTGCCACTTGTGGGAATTTCTCTCCCCACTCCATCTTCATGGTTCTAATCTTGGTAGTATTTTCTTGCTTCCCTCCTAAGATCTGAAGAAGAACATCTTGCATTCAAAGTGTTGCCTAAGTTTGAGCCAACCATGCAGTTGGCCCAATAAAAGATATCATCCCCCCCCCCGCCCCAACAATTCTTGTCTCTTGCATAATTTTTGGACTCTCACAGCTACATCGCTCTAACACTATCATAACTCTTTAAAGCTCATTGAAAATACATGGTTAAATTCAAAGCAAATTTTACAATATTATTCTTTTTATAAATAAAATTTCTTATTACATTTTTATAATTTCTGGAGCTTATCCAGGCTGCTAAAATTCACCATAGCTGTTGATGGTAAATCTCCTTTTACCTCCACCCAAAAATCTTACTAAAATGAGCAGATATTAGTCAAAAGAATTTCTAAATCTAAAATGATTAGGTGGATGGTGAGATAATGTGCCAAACAGGACTCTCAGAGGCAAACCCTATACTAAGAATGTTCTCAATGGACTTCAGCTCTTAAGGATTGTCGGCTGTGGGCATCCCACCACCTGAGTAAACTGGGCAGCCCATTGCACAGCTGCCCATTCCTCCAGGAAGCTACTTCATGAAAGAATCTGGATTTTATCTTCCTGTTCCACTGTGACATTAAAAAAGTTCAGTATCTCAGTTCTCCAGAGAATGGAAGATCTCATTACTGCTCAACTGTATTACTAAATTCCTTTGGCACAGGCAATTAGGAAGGGAATCACTGTTCTTTCAATTGAAACAATTATAGCCAATGCAGTAATAATGACCATATGAAAGCTATTATGTAAATATTTAGCACAGATGGAAAAGCGTATCTTAGTCATACATTACAAACTATAGGGAGAAGAGGCAGCAGGAGGCGCTTTCTCCGTGCTGCTGTGAGATGCAGCAGCAGCGGCAGATGCCTTCCCCATGCCACTGCTGGGGGGTGCTAGGACCCAGCCACTGCTGATTATTCTGGGCCCCAGACTAAAGAGATTATGTCCGCTATGGTAGAGTTAAGACTTGGCCATCTGAAATTCAGTCTTTTTAAGCCCATTTATGGCTTCTGGTCAGACCATTCAAATATGCTATTGGGATAAATAATTACTATCTGAAATGTCAGTAGGAAGTGCTGATCCTCCTCCCCTCCCCCTATAAAATCAAGTATTATGACATTTGGGATTATTTCATATTCTTTGTGCCAGATTGCCTAAAGAACTGAAGAAAAGATATGTTACATTTTTTTAAATAAAATATAAGACTGGTGTATTAAAGATATGCATGATCTAGGATCTTCCTATTCCTCCATGCCCCCCAAACTCTTATTATGTTTATGAGTCAGATGGCAGAGCATTGCTTAATCAACAGTGAAGAACTAGGACTGACACAGTTATAGGAGATAACATGAACACAAGTTGCATCAAAATCAGTAACAAATCAATTTAGTGAAACAGCATTAGCTCAGTAAAAGCATTATTACATTGTCTTGATTACAAAAATGATTATACAATGAAAGACCTGCTCTCTGTTGAGATTTAATCTAATCTATGCACTCTACAAATGAAAGTACAATTTCTTTATCAGTGGGCTGCTCTTTGGCTTGATTTTCATTCATATTATTTTAACCAGCAAGCCATTTTCTTTGTTCAAAGTAGCAAGGGCTTTAGCAGTCAAACCAAAAGAAAATCATTTACTGAGTAATCAGTGAGAGGTAGTACTTATCCACAGGCAGTTTATTAGCCTTCATCTTCCTTAACAGGAAAACAGGAACCAAAGCTAGTTATAGATTTTCAGCTGTCAACTAAAATGTCATGATTACCAATGACCTGGCAAAGTGCAGAATTGATACTTCAATGGATTTACACCTGCAGGAACTGGTGCAACTTTTCAGAAAATGTTCACTGTGTGGTAACTGCATACACAGTGTAATATCTGAAGGTCTGTGATGTAGAACAATTATTTCACATGCAGAAATTTATATAGGATGATTAGTGTTTCGCATTCTCGGCTTTTATTTAATAAAAAATCTGGGAATTTTCCAGGGTTTATCTTAAAAACATAAAAACCAGGATGAAATCAGGATAAAAGGAAGCAAAGGAAAAAAACTGGTTTAAATCGGGGGGGGGGGCGGAAATCGGCAGGGAGGGAAGGAGGGAGTACGACCGGGACTAGGGAAGGGGCTGGGGGAGGGGTGCAGTGCAGCCTGTCAGCCATTCCCGGGGTTGCAGCAGGCAGCAAAGTGGGGGGAGCTGTCAGTGGGTGGAGGGTGCAGGGCACGGCTCTTGTTGCTACGTGCCCCCTGGGGGGGGGGGGGGGGCTGTGCCAGGCTCTTTCCAGAGGGCACGTGCCCCCAGATCTGCGTGTAGGATGACAGCAGGCTGCCACCCACCTCGAGCACTGGGAAGAGCCCAGTGCCACCACTGGCCCCAGCCTGCAGGAAGCGGGGCCAGGCTCTCCTGCCTGCCCCCCCCGCCCCGTGAGGTTCGCAGCTCCCAGGGCAGGGCCAAAGCCAAAGCCAAAGCCACTGGGGTGTAGCTCAGACCTGCCTGCCCCAGGAGCAACTCCCGCAGCCCATCCCATCCTGCCCAAGGTCACAGCCAGGAGCCCCATGCCCTCAGGCAGCTGCTCCAGCCACCCTCCCCTGGCCCCTGCATGGCCACCCCCCCCCCCCCATGTCCAGCCAGAAACCTGTGCTTCAGGTAACTGGCACACTGGCACTTTTAGCTTACTGGCACCACCCATATTTCTGTTGAAATCCCTGTTAACCAGCATGAGTGGGGAATGGGCCATTTCCCACTCATGCCAGTTAACAGGGATTTCAACTGAAAAACAGGTGTAAATCAGTAAAAACCAAATGATTTAAAAAAGATCAGGGAGTTTATCAGTGAAAAATCAGTAAAAACTGAGAATGTGGAACACTAAGGATGATTTACAGTAAGAGGGAACAATCTCCGCTCAATCTCTTTGTTTCAGTAATCTTCCAACACTACTGAATCACAGTCCCTTTCTGCCTGTGCTCATGTCTGCATCTGAAAGTTCAGACTCCTGGACACGTTCGGGGTCACCTTGTGAATTAGTTCTATCTGGTGTCTCTGTTCATATTTTGCTCTTTATCATCCGCATTTTCAAGGATATTGAGCAAATGTTTGTGATTCCTTCTTCAAATCTGGCTTTCAGCTGTGATCACAGTTGATGATCAAGGTGACACGTCTTGTTTATTTTAGCTTTAAATGGCCAGTGTCCATCTCACCAAATTCATGCTGAATTTTCTTTTTTTTTTAAATTGTGGAAATAGTCTTTCCCCTTTGTCATAATTTTTCATCTGACTGTACTTTTCCAGTCTTTTCTGCACTATCACAGGCTCCTTTGTAACCCTATATTTTTGGCCCAAGTCAGGTAGTCAAGTTTTGAGATCATGGGAAAGTAGGGCTGGAAGTGACCTCACAAGGCATCTAGGCCAGGCACCTGCACACAGCAGGAGCATCTCCAACTAAATCATCCCAGCCAAGTGTTTATCTAACCTGATCTTGAAAAGTTTAAACACCTGCTGCATAGAAGTTCTGCAGGTGACTTTCTGCATTGCAGTAGCATAGCTCTGTAGTTGATCAGCACCAAGAATAGATCTTCCTCCTCTCCCTTTCTTTTTCTAAGCAAGTTCTTCACAACATATACCTCACATTCTGCCATTCCGTTGCCTTGGTGGTGTTTGGGGCTGAAAGTCTCATGATGAAACTTGTACATTTGAGCAAAACCTGAAAATCCTCTGTTCTTGAAATGGCTATTGTCAGTAATTATAGCTCTTGGAATGCCTTAGCATACAAATACAGAAATAATACACCTGATGACTACTGTCACTACAATATCTTCAGCACCACTACTTTTGGAAAATGAGTATAGTAGTCCATTATGATCAAGTGGTCACATGTTCCCAAGCTGAACAGATCAATTCCTATTTTGTCCAATGGACTAGCAAATTGCTCATGAGTTATCATTGGTTCTGTTTGCTGGGCATCCGTGTTCCACACACCCTTCCATCTTTAATATCACAATTCACCCAGGGCCAAAACAACATCTCTAGCACTGCTTTTTGATTTGGTCATTCCCAAAAGTCCTTCATGTATTTGTTCCAAAATTTGCTCTCATCACTGCAGAAATCACAAACTGTGTACCTTTCAAGAGTACTCCTGAGATCGCACTTTTATATTGAGAATAAGCAGGTGGGAAATGGTGATTTTTTTTCCCCTTGTATACTAATTGCTTGCATCAATTCTCACAATATTTCATCTTTGGCTATTTCCATCACCAGTTCATCCCAAATACCCAGAGACACATTGCATGATACTTTGATCATGTTCACATATATGGTTATGGTTAGTTCCAAATCATCAGACTGAGGACTGTTTGAAGGACAGTATGTTCTTCAAAGAGTGTATGCCATCACCAAGTGGCACCCAGGTTGGAACTCTATCATGCTTCTGCAATTTCAGAAGCAGTTTCTGTATCCTTAGTGGTACTTCTCTAAGGCCCTTATTGAATATTTCAGTCAGTAGTTTGTGATCTGTTTCTGAAGTGAATCTCTGACCATACAGTAAGTCATGAAATCTTGTATATTCATAAGCCAGGCCAAGGGCTTCTTTTTCAATTTGTGCCTATGATTTTTCTGCAGCTATCATATACCTAGGATGCATATGAGGCTGGCAACCAATCAGTTCCATAAAGCTGTAATACTATGGCTCCCAATCCATCTTCGGAAGAATCCATGGAGAGTTTGATGACTTTTAAGAGGTCAAAAATTGTAGCACTGGGGATGATGGTCTGTATTTTAGATCATTAAACTGACTTTCATACTCTATGTCTGAGCCCATACTATGCCCTTTTGGAGAAGATGCCTTAAGTAAGTTGTGCAAGCTTTTTTATCTTTAGGTTTTCCTGTGTTCAGTATCACCTGAACTTTTCAGTTGCCAAGTAAAATTCCCTTTCGGGTTAGCTACTTGCCCAAATATATTATTTCTGTTGCCTGAAACTGACATTTGTCCTTATTCAGTTTAAGGCTGTTCACTCTTGCAACATTAACTACTTTTTCGGTCATTTTTGGTGTTTAATGGCATTACTGCCCCAATTTATTATGTCAACAATATAGACCTTCCAACATGCTAGATGTGATTCCCAAAGGTGGTGCTGTGAAAAATGGGCTGGATGAGGCTCTGGCTGAGCTGGCACTGTGCTCAGGATCAGGCCCATAGACTGGTGAGTGAAGTGTGCCAGCAATTTTAATCAAAGTGCCCCAGGTACCAAACATCTAGGAAACACTGCTCCAGCAGTTGGTTCATTGTGCAATGAGATACTTCTGAAGCTGAGCCTATTCCAAAAGGCAATCTTAGGAAGAATTAACTCCCAAATGGTGCACTGAAAGTGCAGATCTTGGAGCTCTCTGTGTCCATGGGAATCTGCCAAAATCCTACTAATGCATCTAATTTGCTGAAGAATGTGTTTCCTACCATCTCTGTTCATTTCTTATGGACAACTGAAAGTGTTTTTCTTTATGTGGTTTCTTTTTCAATTTTGTTGCATCTATACACAGCTACAGTCCTCCTCCTTTTTTCTCTACAATTACAACAGAATGGGCACAGTCTGTTGGTACTTCTGTTCTCCTAATGATACCAATTGCTGCCATGTTTTGTAGCTCTTTGTTTAGTCTTTTTCTTATGGCATGTGGGACTTTTAATGTGTCATGTATCACTGGTTCTACATCTTCTCTTAACCATATTTTGCACGTTATTGAGAGGTATCAATTTCTCCATCTGATCCTATTAGTGCCTTCAAATTTGGTTCAGTGCCATCTTTCATCTTTTCTATGCCATACATCCTCCTTAAAAGACCAAGTACCTCATATGTGTACAAGCCCCAAAATGGCTGCTTTCCTCTATGTACCACCAGGGGTGGTGTTTTCTGTTGTTTTACCTCTGTATCTCATTGTGAGGGTACACTCTCCTAACAGTGGAATGATCCCACCATTATAGTCTTTCACAGACACTTTACACTTTCATTTTTGAGCCCCTTGTACCTCTTTATTTCAGTTTCTGTAATTACATTTCTTTGTGCCTCCATATCTCTCTTGTACATAAGTGCTATTTGTCTGTATTTTATTAATTAGCCAGTCTTTTTAGCTCTTGAATTGTACTCAGAAATAGCTCATCCTCCACACTTGAGTCTGTTTCTGCACTTGCTACATATATTTTCCTACTTTCTCTGTAAGTTTAAGCCTAGAGTTCAGTTTATTACATTTTTGCCTTTACATTTTTGCTCAAACGCTGAACATTTTCCATATTCCTGCTGGTTACCACAACACTGACATTGTCTATTGCTTCCCAAGTGACTTTGCTTGCCCAGCTTACATGTTGTGGACTTTTCTTTTGCTGGTTTAGTGATTACACTAGTAAGAAATGTCTGCATGTCTTCCTCTGGGCTTTTTACTTGTTTTTCTGCTTATTCTGTAGCTTGGCACATCCATACTTTTCTAATGTCAGTTATCTTCCTCTTAGTAATTGATCAAAGCTTTTTTTATTCAACCATCCCAAGACTATGTGGTCTTTAATGAGAATATCTGCGGGTGTCCTTTATGCAAAGGACAGACTTTGTAGCTTTAGGTCTGTGACAAACTCTTCCACTGTTTCCCTTTCCCTTTATGTTCTCATTTCTCTCTCACAAGTAATATTTTTTCTAAACACAACTATCTTCAAACATTATTATCTCTGCAAGTCTTTACTCTTTTCCTTCCTTCTTCCCCCTCTGTATGGTAGACATTATGGTCATCTATACACGTGCTCCGGGGTGGAGCGGGGGGGGGGGGGGGGGAGGGGGGGAGGGACACTTTAATTACAGCATCTCTGAGAGCTGCTCTAAATAAGGTGCCCACAGCATCACACACATTCAGCATCCTGTACTTTAAAATGGTGGCGGGGGCACTTTCACTAACGGTTGTTTGACGAGCTTTAGTTAAAGCGCCCCCGCTGCCATTTTGAAATGTGGGGATGCTGAATACATGTGACAGAGGCAGATTAATAGAGTCTGCTCCAACGTGTGCTAATTAGAATGCATTGGAGTATAGCTCTGTCACGTATATGGGTGCCCTATGGGCATCTTTACATGTGCTCCAGGATGGCAGGGAGGGAGGGGCACATTTTAATTAGAGTGGCTATTGGGAGCTGCTCTAATTAAAACACCTGCAGCGTCTCGTATATCCAGTGTCCCATGCTTCAAAACGGGGATAGGGACATCTTAACTAAAGCTCATTCAGTAAGCTTTAATTAAAAGTGCCCCCGCCACCATTTTGAAATGTGGAGAGGCTGCTGGAGTGTTCTAATTAAAATGCTCCAGCAGACTTGATTAATCGACTCTGCTCCGACATGTCCTAATTAGAATGCATCAGAGCAAGCATCAGGCACGTGTATAGGTGTCCTATATGTGTCCACTGCTTGGTTGCCTGCAACTGTTAAGAGCAGAGCAATCTTTCACTCTACCTCTAACTTATCTGGCCCTGTGACTTTCATGTACAGCTCAAATTACTGTTTGAACCTTTTCCAGGCATTTTCAGCACTCCCTTTGAGGAGAGCTCTCTGGTGGGGGGGGGGGGGGATTCACAGGGGAGGTACAGGGCAATTTAAAAAAAGGTTTAACTACATTTCATGAATGCCTGTATATGTTTGCACACAGCCATGGGGCTGAAAAAGCCCAGCCACTTGCCCCAAGTCCAGGGCTGCACTATTCCCACCCATTCTGAGCCTGACTGGGCTAGTGGAACAACTCTTTATTACATACAGAAATGTAAATACTACTATTTACAGTAAAAGGTAACAGTGGCTGGCCTGCTCCTGCTCTGCCACCCTAAGAGAGTAGAAGTGAGCAGGGCATAGAAGGATGGAAGAGAGAAAAATGGAACAGAGTCCACCTCCTCCCATACCCAAAGAGGCTGGATAAGATAGAAATCCTTGTTTCAGAGGAACTAGAAGATGAGAGAAGGTGAAGCTGGAAAAGGAAACCAACACAGACATGGGAAAGAATGAAAAGCCATCATGCCACTAAACTGAGTATAAGAGATACCATGTAACATCAGTAGAATGAAAGTAATGCAAAAATTATTTGGTGTCTCTGTGTGAAGCAATCTGAATTGCAAAGTGGTTCTTTAGTTCTTGTACGTACATAATATATTAAATGCGGTATTTCACTTTTAAGGGCACATACAGAAGAGGAGAGAAACACTTTAAAGAACTCAAATTACTCCCTAACATCAGTTCTGAGGCATCTGAGGCATTAAAGACTCTGGTTAGATCAAATGGATAATTCTCACTCTTATTTGCTTAAGCTCCAGGTCTTCCATTCTTACAGTGTAGTCTAACTGATATCAGGTCTTGTGCTCACATGTCAGTACTTCTCAACATGAACGTAGGTAATATAATGAGACCCTGTGCATTCACAGCAAAAAGAATGTCTCCATTTTAAATTGATAATACACACACATATGTATGTATGAACATAAAATAATAAAACATGTGACACCTGTGCTGCCATCTTCCCCGATTCACATTCCTCACCACTAGAGTAATCTTTGGGATTGAATCGGAGTCCTCTACAGCAGTGGCTTTCAACCTGTGGTCTTCGGAAAATTGGGGGGGTCATCTGCTGACTGTGTCTAAGGGGTCCACAATAGATGACTACCATCAATCAAAAGTATGTGAATATCCACAATTAAAATTCAAAGGGGTCTGCACCTCCATTCAAAATTTTTTAGAAGTCCGCAAATGAAAAAAAGTTGAAAACTATTGCTCTACAGTGTTAGGGTGTCCAGAATACCCTTCTCATACATGGCTTCCTTCTCCAAATAGTTCAGTGTCTTCTCTCCTACCTGCTGCAGGCAATTTCCTTCTGCTCTCTCTTCCCATACTAAGTGAAGGAAAGACCTTTTTATTTATTTATAGTCTACTTTGCCTAGCTACCTTTTGATCAACCTCATCAGGTCAGCTTTTGCATGCTTACCAATGTAACAGGGTTGGTAACTAATTCCAGGTGGCAGCCAACTCTGGCCATTTTTCCACAGTAAAATTTCTATGGCAGGTAGTCATACCCTTAAGCACAGGGTTGGCCTGTTTCAACCACTTGGTTTTAACTGCTGGTTTAAACCACCCTGGGTTTAATTAAGTTTTAACTATGACACTGCCTTTGACACTGTTTCTCACCCCATCCTCATCAATAAATTAAGTGACTGCAGCATTGATGCCTGCACAGTTGGATGGGTAAAAAAAATCGGCCGATGGGGCGCACCCAGAGAGTAGTGGTGGACGGGTTGTACTCACCCTGGCAAGATGTGAGCAGTGGGGTACCCCAGGGCTCGGTCCTCTGGCCCGCATTGTTTAACATCTTCATCAGTGACTTGGACGAGGGGGTGGAAAGCACGCAGTCCAAGTTTGCTGATGACACTAAGATGTGGGGCGACGTGGACACACTTGAAGGGAAAGAGAGGCTGCAACTCGATTTAAACAGACTATAAAAGTGGGCAGATGAGAATAGGATGGGGTTCAACATAGACAAATGCAGGGTGCTGCACCTTGGGAGAAGGAATCCACAGCACACATACAGGCTGGGGAGTTCCCTTCTTGAAAGCACAGAGGTGGAAAGGGATCTTGGAGTCATTACTGACTCCAAGATGAACATGAGCCACCAATGCCAGACCGCAGCCAGCAAGGCCAGCCATACCTTGTCATGCATCCAAAGATGCATCTCAAGCCGGTCCAGAGAAGTGATACTCCCCCTCTATGTGACTTTGGTCAGGCCGCAGTTGGAGTACTGCATCCAGTACTGGGCGCCGCACTTCAAAAGGGATGTGGCCAGCCTGGACAGGGTTCAGAGGAGAGCCACCCACTTGGTGAGAGGGCAGCAGGACAGGCCCTACAAGGAGAGAGTGAAGGGCCTGAACCTGTTCAGCCTCAGCAAGAGGAGGCTGAGGGGGGACCTGCTGGCTGCGTACAAGCTCAGCAGAGGGATCAACAGCAAATAGGCAGAGCTCTTTTCTTCCCAGCACCACCTGCGGTGACAAGGAACAACAGTAATAAGCTGATGGAGAATAGGTTTAGGTTAGAGATCAGAAGGCAATATTTTACAGTTAGGGTGGCCAAAATCTGGAACCAACTTCCCAGGGAAGTGGTCCTCGCCCCTACCTTGGGCAAATTTAAGAGGAGGTTGGGTGATCACCTGTCTGGGGTCTTGTGAACCCAGCATCCATTCCTGCCTGTGGCAGGGGGTCAGGCTAGATGATCTGTTCAGGTCCCTGCCGACCCTAGCTACTATGAAACTATGAAACTACTTGCTTTCTGGCTTCTTCAAAAATGTTGTTTCAAATGTTAGGTTCCTTAGGACAACGTGTCCCAATATTGTTTAAGACTATAAATACTATTTTGAAAAGTGTATCAATTAGGTCCATGTAAGAAATTTAAAAAAATAAAATAAATTCCTATTTTAATACCATGTAGAAAAACAAAAATGTTGAGGTCAAACTGCACTCAGCTTTCCCTTACAAAAGCCATACAGTTGTGATGTACAGCAGGGGTCACCAATCTATGGCCTATAGGCTGCATCTAGCCCACAGAACCAATGGATTCAGCCTGTGGAGCTGGGGCTTCAAAGGTCTTCAGCCATGGAAGGCTTCACCTACACTGCATCTGGGTAGCCAGAAGCCTCACCTGTGCTGCGCCACAGCTACGCAGCAGGGAGAACTCCGAACAGCAGCTGGGTCCTAGCGCTGGCCTGCTTTGGACCCGAGCTGTGCCATTCTGCCTCTCCACCAGAAAACATTGCCAGGCACTGGTGTATAATACTTGGCTGTATTTTTACAATGATGTTTTAACTAAGAACAAACATACTGCACAAATGTCTTGTTAGTTACCCTTTGTCACTAACTGCAGTACCTTTGTAGATATGTAAACATAAAGCTATCTGCAACTGGGATTCATCATTCACTATTTTGTTCAGGAATGAGGTACTCAGGAGGCCAAATGCAGGCACTGAGCAGGTCTTCAAAATAAAGGGAAACTGTGGGATAGAATTATCTTTTCAACATGTATCTAAATGATAATTTATCTAATAATATTTAATTGTATGAATATTATTAAACAACTATTCATTTTCCTTAACTTTCACTTAAACAAACACAAGGAAGCACCACATACTTAAATTTCACTCTTCCTCTCCAGACGCTTCAGCTAACAATCTAAACATGGATAGCTGCTTTTATTATATGCAGTATGAGAAAATGTCCAATGTGAGAATGTCTGGAATATTCAGAAATGTTCAAGAAAATTACAGAGATTCTGGTATGTTCAACAGTGTTTGCTTGACGAAGGCCAATTTCAGCCAGTTTAAACCAGCTTTGATCACCATCCTGGTGAAAACTGAAAAAAGGT
The DNA here is from genome assembly GCF_030867095.1 of Alligator mississippiensis. Taxonomy (NCBI): domain Eukaryota; kingdom Metazoa; phylum Chordata; order Crocodylia; family Alligatoridae; genus Alligator; species Alligator mississippiensis. The sequence continues at coordinate 193,169,192 of NC_081825.1, read as the reverse complement.
TTTTGCCAGACCTACAGAAACGTGCCATACTGCTTTGCACAGGCTGCTTCTAAACTAGAAGCAGTGAGGTTGCATCAGTGTAGAACCATGGGTGGCCCAATTCGGCAGCTGAATCTCCAAATCTAAATCGAACCGGGAGATCAATTTCATAGATTTCATAGATATTAGGGCTATGCCCAGCCTAAAACGGTCTTGGAGGAGTTTATGACCATTGGTCCTTGTCATCCCTCGGGGCACTTTGGTGAACAGGCATTCCCCCCAGATCCTGGTGCACACCCCCTTATGTACTTAAAGGCTGCCACCAGGTCCCCCCTGAGCCCACACTCTTCCAGGCTGAAGAGTCTGATGACTCTCAGCCTCTCTTCATAAGGCCTATTCTCTCACCTATTAAAAGGTCCTAATCGAATCAGAAGCCTCTGAATCAATTCAGACAGATTCGGAGATTTGGAAGGCTTGCAGCAAACAGAAACTGAGAAGAGGGAGGAGGATGGCGTGATCTTCCATATATGAAATAGGCTGAGGCGGGAGGAAAAACTGCTCTGATATCGACATCTGTAGCTGGCCAGTGACTGTGATCTTTCTCTAAGTTCCCTTCCAATGACAGTGCTCTGGGGGAGGAACGTAGAAAAGTTATAGGTATTTTAGTGATTCCCCACTATAGTTTATGGCCGAATCTCTGAATCGGTGCCAAATCTCAGAATCCAAGTCAGCCAAATTGAACTGGGACAGTGATTCAAATCACCGAATCCAATCACTGTCCCTCAGAATCGGCCGAATCCAAATCCAAAGTGAATACTTGCTGCTTCACACAGGATTACTAGTTAGTACTATCACTCAACAATGATCACCAGCCTGCAGAAAGCACCTAGCAGGCATGGCTACAATGTTGTTGGTTTAGAAGGTAGTCCATGTGGAACAGAACAGCACCCCTGGGGGAGCTGTGGCCTGGCACAGTAAACTTAGTGTGTAGATACAATCTGTTTGACCCAAAGGTCCTTACATCAAAACAGGAGACCATCACTTTTTAACAACTCTACTGCAATGATTATCAACTAGGATGCCATGGCCTTTCAAGGGTGCTGCAGGATAATATGCAATGGTAACATTATTAGGTAGGCAAACATGAGTCTTAAGATACACCCAGAGATTTCAAATGGGAATCCAAAATACAAAAACATTCTGGCCTTTTGTGATTTTTCTGCATTCTTTGCAACTGAAAAATTGCTCTATTATTTCTCTTTGATAAAAAGAAAATGAGTGAAAACTAAGAGCTGACATTTTCTAAGGGGTGCTCTGAGTTTAATGAGGTATGACATGGGTCTAGAGAGGTTGAGAGCCATTATTCTATTATCTACCCTACAAGACTGCAACCCAGAATGGAGGTAAAAAAATGCAGAAAAGCACACTGGCTTTACAATCAACATGAGACAGACATGCTCAGAACATACTATGGCCCTATTCTCCATAATTTCTTCTGAGCATGTCACATTTATCATTACAATATCCTGGTGGTGTAAATAGTACTACTACCCCAATGTCACAAATGGAGAAATTGAAGTTGAAATGAAAACTTGGAAAATCTGCTTGCCACTTGTTAATAAGAAACATGGGTCCAAAAAAAGCATTGTCTTCCTTAGTCTGCAAACACCTCTTATGGCTCCTGCTCCTGGCAAATTTCAAAAAAATTAGCAGAGTAAAATTAGTAAATATAAGTCTGAAACCTGGGAGAAAGGAGTATAGCCAAGGTGTATGACAGTTTCAATCCCTTCCTGAAGCAGACACAAAAGCAGCTGTTCAGAAGGGACGATAGTCCAAAACACAAGCTATGGAAGAAGAAAGGTAAAGAACATCCTTCTATGGTTAGGGCTAAAAGCTGAGAGAGTAAGAATAGCCAGCTGCTTTGTCATCAATACAACCACTGTTTTGCCTGATTGTGTGAGAGACAGGAAAATTATGCCTCTTCTCAGTCTTTCTAGCAGTCAGGAATGCAAAGAACGTTATGAAAGCATTCATTTTCCCCCACACATACACCTACAAGCCAGACAGCATGGCTCCTCAAAAGGATTCTGGTCTTAATCCTTTTCCAATGCATGGAAGTGGTGCTAGGTAAGGCCCCCAATCTTTTGGCGAGTCTCTTTTTGCTGCTTCCCATCTATTGGGCTGTCCAACTTACAAACAGCCTGGCCTGTGCAAAACAAACTCACTTCCACAAATAGAGATTTATCTTCTACATACTTTTGCAGGAAGGTAGCTATCCAACAATCATTAAGGCAATTAAATATTATGTTCTGGATCAATGAATCCTGATAAAATATCCACTTCCAGTTCAGGAGATTCTCCAGTTCTATTCAATGCAGGGCTGGCCCACAATTTTTGGGGCCCCCCTGCAAGATATAGTTTTGGGGGCCTCTGATGCAAAAAAGCTGGCATCAGTGGCAGGGGGAGGGGGTGTGGCACACAGCTGAAGATGCCGATGGCAGTGGCGGGGGTGTGGTGGGGGAAGGGGGGGAGAGAAGGGTGGCAAGCGGTCAGACGCAGGGGGCCCCTTGGCTGCAGGGCCCTCTGTGGCCGCAGGTTTCATAGGATAGGACAGGCCAGCCCTGACTAAATGTGACAATGGTTTTTAGATGCTCCTTTAAAATCCAAAGAATCTTTTCTCCCTAGAATCAGGATAAATCAAATGCAGTTTTTGGTCTTGCTTATACTGGAAGATAATTAGTCTATTAGGAACCATACCTACAATAATAAATTGCATAAGAATACTTGTCTAGCATTCCTTTTTTAAAATTAAATGAGTATTTACTTACTAAACAATCTTTTGAATCATGTAAAACAAAATTTAGCTTTAATAAATTCTCTTAATGACACTTGGTAATGTGCAGCTTGAAAGTAAAACAATGGTGCCTTGATGACTCTACAGGTTTCTTATCCATTACAATTGCCATTGGAATCAGTCTAATTTATTACAGCACAAGATGACCATGGGTTACAGTGGGACATGACCATGAAAAAGCAAGTACAATCCTCAACTGTATCAGGGGAGGTATTTCCAGTAGAGCCACGGAAGTGCCAATGCCATTGCAGAAGGCATTAGTGAGACCTTATCTGTAATGGTGTACAAAATTCTGGTCATCCCCTTTTCAAGAAAAATTAACTTAAATTGGAACAAATGCAAAGAAGGGCTAGTACAGTGATCCAGGAAATGTACAGTGAAAGACAAACAGCCTGACATGTAACCTAAGAAATGCACGTCAGAGGAAAACATGCACATCCCTGAACATTCGGAGTTACAAACACAGCATATCATACAGCAAAACTAATGAGGTCTGAAAGTCGCAAGTGTAACACCTTTACATAGGAATGAAGTTAAATCACTTTCAGGGCTGCTCTTTAACTGGAAGTAAAACATCCAGTTTTAAAAATAGAACAAGCTATATTTTGTAAATTCTCTAACAGATTCTAGTTCATAGGCAATACTTAAAAATAAATTGATACAGAGTTAAATTATAAAACATCTCTGGAGTTGGACAGCCCTGAGCTACAACATATAATTGCAGAACAGTTATAAAATCTTGCTTATTTTTATGTAAGGGTTTCTTTATGTCCTCTAAACAAAATGACGACATGCATTAACATTAGAGGTTGATTCAGCTGTCATTTACCCTGTAGTTATAGGTAATTTTATTGAAATAAAGTTACCAAGAAAACTCTGAAACCAAAGAAATCACATACACACAAAACATGAACTATAATTCATAAGAACTCAATTTAAAAGCTTCCTATAAACCATACTCATTCCTAAATCTCATTTTTAACCTCATCTGTCATCTTAATGTATCTTCCTTTGTTATCCCTGTAAAACATTTAAAAAGTATTTGAATAGCAAATTACTTTGCCCCATGACAACCACCACTGAAAAGAATAGGGAGAGGCAGTAAACAAACATTCGTTTTAAAAAATACTATGAAAATATTAAGATTTCTAAATGCCTAACTGCTTATTTAGGATACTTCCCTTTCTTTAATATTCTGCCTGTTACAAACTGAATAGGTTTAGGGATCACAGCATGTGTGAAGGAAACCCTGAGAGATGAGGCACAGAAACCTGAAATGGGTTCACATGCAGCCTGAAATATTAGTAAGTCAATTGCCTAACAGATGAACCTTATCAAAGATGGGAAAGCCTACAATATCATGAATTTTTTTTTCCAAAAGTATGTTACTTCCACAGCCAAGGGTAAGTTTATTACGTTTAAAAATCACAAAGCAAAAATAACTGAAAATCAACAGTACTCCACCCGTCTTTAAAATGCAGGTTCAGCACCTTGAGGGTCTACATAAGGCTTTGTCAGAGTTTATGATTTTGACCCAAATTCATCTTGGTGTTAAGGAACTTAAGGAAGATGAAAAATCAGTCTGCTGCCTGACATAGGATGCTAATTGCATTGATCAGCAATAGGAGTTTCTGTTACTCCAAGAAGTAACTTTTCCTTCAGGCCACCGAAAAACAACAGAAGACACAAGCATATGATTTAATTAGACAAGAACTTTATTAAATACTGGGAACTCTCTGGCATTAACCCATTCAGTACAAGTCCCTTTCCTATATTTAAACTTACAGAGAAATTATAGCAGCCCACACACCCTCACCCCACCCCACATACACACAAATCTGGTCCTAGAGACAGTACTGGAATCCCACTAGGTACCCCTTGTACAAGGGCTAAGAGACTGCAAAATAGGGAACTGTCTCCTTGTTGTGCCAGATACCAAGTACCCCAAATCTGTTCTCCCACTTCTTTACAATACATCTTCTAATCCATTTCTAATTCCAGAATAAAGGACCAGGGCCCCTACTGATCACAGAATCATAGGAAAGTAGGGCTGGAAGGTTCCTCAAAAAATTATCTAGTCCAGCCCCTTGCTCAAGGCAAGAGCATTCTTCGCTAAAACATCCCAGCCAAATGTTTCATAGTAGCTAGGGTCAGAAGGGACCTGAACAGATCATCTAGCCTGACCCCCTGCCACAGGCAGGAATGAATGCTGGGTTCACAAGACCCCAGATAGGTGATCACCCAACCTCCTCTTGAATTTGCCCAAGGTAGGGGCGAGGACCACTTCCCTGGGAAGTTGGTTCCAGATTTTGGCCACCCTAACTGTAAAATATTGCCTTCTGATCTCTAACCTAAACCTATTCTCCATCAGCTTATTACCGTTGTTCCTTGTCACCCCAGGTGGTGCTGGGGAGAAAAGGGCTCTGCCTATTTGTTGTTGATCTCCCCTGATGAGCTTGTAGGCAGCCAGCAGGTCCCCCCTCAGCCTCCTCTTGCTGAGGCTGAACAGGTTCAGGCCCTTCAGTCTCTCCTCGTAGGGCCTGTGGTGCTGCCCTCTCACCAAGCGGGTGGCCTTCCTCTGAACCCTGTCCAGGCTGGCCACATCCCTTTTGAAGTGTGGCGCCCAGTATTGGACGCAGTACTCCAACTGCGGCCTGACCAAAGTCACATAGAGGGGGAGTATCACTTCTCTGGACCGGCTTGAGATGCATCTTCGGATGCATGACAAGGTATGGCTGGCCTTGCTGGCTGCGGTCTGGCATTGGTGGCTCATGTTCATCTTGGAGTCAATAATGACTCCAAGATCCCTTTCCACCTCTGTGCTTTCAAGGAGGGAACTCCCCAGCCTGTATGTGTGCTGTGGATTCCTTCTCCCAAGGTGCAGCACCCTGCATTTGTCTATGTTGAACCCCATCCTATTCTCATCTGCCCACTTTTGCAGTCTGTTTAAATCGAGCTGCAGCCTCTCTCTCCCTTCAAGTGTGTCCACCTCGCCCCACATCTTAGTGTCATCAGCAAATTTGTCTAGCCTGCTCTTGAAAATGTCCAGGGTTCAAGATTCCAAAACCTCTGTAGGTAGCCTGTTCCACTGTTTAACTATGTTCATAATCAAAAAGTTCTTCCTAATCTCCAAGCTAAATTTCCACTGCTGCAGCTTGAATCCATTGCTTCCAGTCCTGTCCCCTATGGCCACAGAGGAAAGTCTATTTTCATCGTCTCTATAATCTCCCTTCACGTATTTGAAAAATCTCCCAAATAGGTACAAACTGATTGACGATCGCTTCAGGCTAGACACAAGAAAAAAGTTCTTTACAAATCGAGTGCTGAGGGTTTGGAACAGGCTCCCCCCCAGAGGTGGTACAGTCATCCACCCTGCCAATCTTCACCCATCTTGCCGGGATCCCAGCAGTCTTTCCTGCCCAAGTGCAGGGGGGCTGGACCCAATGATCTGTAAGGTCCCCTCCAGCCCCTAACAACTACAGAACTATTTTCTCTTCTCCAGATGAAATAATCGCAATTCTTTCAGACTTTCCTCATAAATCATGCTTCCTAAGCCCCTAATCATTTTTGTTGCTCTCTGCTGGACTCTTTCTAAAGTGTCTACATCCTTCTTGAATTGCAGGGCCCAAAACTGGATATAGTTCTCCAAGTGAGGTCTTACATGGGCTGAATAGAGTGGAAGAATCACTTTTCTTGATTAGCAAGCAACATTCCTGTTAATACGTACAACCCAGTATGCTGTAGGTATTTTTTGCAACAGGAGCACATTGTTGACTCAAATTCAGCTTGTGGTCTGCTGTACTTCAATACAGTACAGCAGCCTAGCCAGTCACTCTGCAGTCTGTCTGTGCATGCAATTATTCTGTCCCAAGGGCAGCTGACTTTCATTTGGTCTTTTTTCCAGTCTGTCCAGATCATTCTGGTCCTAGCCCTGCCTTCTAGCCTGCAACTCCACCCAACCTAGGGCCCTGGTAGATGTTTCAATTCCACCATGGTGTTTTACACACCATGAAAACATCATACCATGTGCACATCTATAAGTGCAAAGAGCAAAGCTTCAAGTAAAAGTAGCACTCCAGCTTGTAGTACTTGGAGCTCAATGCTGATCACCAGAACAAAGCAAGTGACAGGACTCCACTAGGAAAGAGATTCCTAACTACTGGCCAGAGCCTAGTAGTAGGTCATGGCGGACTGGCTGCCAAGTTATGGCACAAGCTCCCTGCTCGGACCCCCATCTGTCCGCCCAGGTGAGCAGCTTTCAGGGTCACAGCTGAGCTTCCAGGGTTAAAGCCGGGCGGAAGGCAACTGGCTCTGTGTGCCCCATTCCGCTCCCACTGGGCTGTGGTAAAAAAAAGATCGGGAACCACTGCACTATGAAATCTCCCCTATGCCTACTCATCCCCCAGGACCTGGAGCCAGGTGAAGAAAGTGGTTTGGGGAGAAGGGAAACATTCTTTCCAGAAGCTAAAAGGGCAAGTGTGATTATGCCTGCAGCAAAGCCAAAAAACCTACCAGAAAGGGAAAGGGGAGAGCTTCCTTTTCCCCAGCACACTCAAGCACTCCCCATTTGGATGTTCAGAAGCCAGTAAGGGTTATGCTTCACTTCAGCCACATAGCTCTTCCCTTATAATACCCACAGAGAGGCTAAGTGAAATCCATAAAAAGACTGTGGTATAGGTGAAAAGTTTCCTGTAAGGCCATCTCCAAGCTAGAAATAGGTATTGGGTTGGAATAAATACCAAGACATTTTAACTAATGTAATGCTAAAATACTTTTTGGCCCTTAAGGAGGATGATTACAAGAATGGTCTTATCTGGTCAAGATGCCATTTAGTGCAGGGGTAGGCAACCTCTTTTGGCAGTGGGGCACAATAACGCACCCTAGGACAGAGGTGGACAGGTAGACAGGTGCTAGGACTCAGCCATCACCCCCACTCATGCCTGTGAGGCCCAAGGAGAGCATTCACAGCCAGCACTTGTCTCTGTGGTTACACAGGAAAAGTACCTGCGACCAAAGCCATGCATCTGTGGGCCAGATCCAATAGATCAGATTACTGCTCCCTGGTAGGCCAGATTTGGCCCATGGGCCATAGATTGCCAACTGCTGCTCTAGTGCTTTACTTTGTGAGGAATTTGAAGAGGAAGATATGACCTGTCTTTAGTGGCCCCATCACTAACTTTAAATGATATCTTATATTTTTTTCTTAAGGCACCAAATCCTGGAATTGTGCAATTAGGTAAAAATTTCTGTTCTCAGTTTTAAATATTAAGTATCTAAACTTACTGCTCCAAAGATAAGAGCGAACATGATCCAAGCATACTATAGTGGCTACATAAAAAAAAAAAAAATTATGAACTACCTAGAGAAGAGTACAAGGATATAATAAATCTAAAAATCTATGCATGTGTCAAGTTGAAATACGGATTAATTTTAGTATGGTTCAATCAATTTTAATTTATAAAATCTCATATAAATAGTTACATTGTGAAAAAGTTATTTCTGAGTACTATGTCCTCTGTTAGATTTTTCTTGGAAGATTTTAATTTTTCCTTTCGATAAACCAAACAATTTCTGTTTAATTCTACCATTTTTATTTACTCCTGCTGCTCTAAGAATTCAAAATCAGAGAATGTTTTTTAAGGGAAATTTAACTTAAACACTTTGTTAAGTTAAATGCATCAAATTCTAGACTTCTTTTTCTGTCAAGTCTACCATTAAACATAGATTATGGTGTTGAATAAGTATTATGCAGTAGGTTTAAAAAATAGGCATTTCATAAAGGCCCACAAAAAAGAAAACGACAAAAACAAATAAGCTAATGTATCTTGATGGCTGTAGATATAGAACCCTTGAAACTTACACACAAAATTAATTCAAGTTTTGTTTAATTTATGAAATGGCTTGCAACACAGCTTGTAGGAAAGCCTAATCCATCTGTTGACACAAAGAAACAAAGACATCTGTCTACCTACTATGAACAGGCAAAGTTTGTTTAGCATTTTTTGATCAAGTTGTCATGGTGTCTCCCAAACATAGATCTATACACTCTTATAAAATTAACTACTCAGAAAAACTAAGAACAGTAGTTTATATGGGAGAAGAGATTCAGAGCTAGACACGCTGGCAAGACAAATCTAATTTGACTGTAAAGTGCTTTGAGTTTGTATTATTGGTAATAACTGAGATTCTCATCAAGTAGTGGTTTGGATGGAGAAACGTTTTCTTGAAAGTTTGAATTTCTGTTTACAAATGGAGTTTCTATAGCTCACATACAGGTGACTACAGAAAACAATGAATGGTTTGATGTGTTGGATACATTCAACAGCTACCTCTTTTACACACTTCTCTCATTTTCCAGTCACAAACACACCCTCATTGTTCTGCCACAAGATACCTGCCCTTGCCACACTCACCTAAATGTTAATATCATTCTATAATTTGACTATATTTTATATGCAAGCTCAGTCACAGAATGGATGCATACATTATGTACCATTGGGGCAACTTACATAATTTAACAGTATCTCAATGAGCTAGTAGGTTAGGACCTAAAAATATTTTGTCATTAAAGATCCTTTATGCAACAGAACAGAAAAGGACAGTCGGGAAAAATCCTGACCCAAATAGCAATCAATGCATGTGAGGTTTTCCAAAAATGCCACAAATATTGTTTTAAACTCACCACAGAAGATTTTGTTAATTTAAATACACAAAACCAATGTTGCAATTTGTTCCAACACAAATTGAATACAAAATTAATGAGATACCAAAAAATCACTATCCAATACCAAGCCTCTTCTCCATATTCTGATATGAAAACTTGGACTTCCTTCAAAAGTTCAGATTTCACTTCTTTAAAGACAGAAGAAGAAACCCTGCCAAGAAATTACTTCCTGCCAAGAACTTAAGAATGGATTCAGGAACTTTTTCTGAACAGAATATATTTTGAGAGAAACATCCTTGGGGAAAAGGACTAACCTACTTGTATAGGAGTGTGCCTTGTGTAGACAGATGCAGAAGCTTCAACATGCCATCTGGACTCCTCTCCTTATCACTGTAAGCTGGGAACACTTTTAATAGAACTCCATTGTGGGAAGGCCTCCATTTTTCAAGTCTCTAAGGGTTTTCCTCACACTAAGAGTATTAGTTGTACTCCTGTTGCTCCTATTCCTTAGATTTTCAGGACTAACTGATCAAGATCCAGAGGTGCAAAAACCATACCTCCACTGCCTAACTGAGAGAAGTATAAGGAACAAGCTGTATGAATAGTAAAAGTGGAATCATTCAAACAACATATACTATCAATGCTCCAAGGTACCTCAGTGAAAATAAGTAAAGGGCAAAGATTATTTTCAGTGTTTTTATCCTCCCAGTCAAAATGAACACAACTATCCTTTTCACGCATACACACAAGGTACTACCATAGCCCATTCAGTATGTCTAGTATTGTTCCTGTATTACACATAATAAAATTTAAATAATCAGATTTATTCTTTAAAATTTATTTAGAAAATATTTTCATTAACTGCCTCTTTACAGTTTTGGAAACTCCATTTAGGCCAAATCTACGTCAAAAAAGGGGAAAATGCACAGTCTATTAGCTTATAGTTTTTAAAACTATTAGAATTCTTTCTAATCTTTCATTTCATTTGTGTTTTGAAGGCAAGACTTCCAAGGAAAGGTAGGGCATATGACTAGGTCTTGAAAGTGAAAGAGTAATTGTGATTTAGTAACTCTAGCGTGAATTGTGGAAGGTATCAGCATAGTAAGGACAATTGCATGATCTACAATCATTTAAAAAGCCTTTTGCTTTGCAGAAATATTAGGGGGGCTTTTTATTAAGTAGTAGTCTGTTATTTAATTATCCAAGTTGCTGCTAACATAGAACCTACATTTTCTGTCACTTATCTGTGATCACACAGAACACTTATTAATGTATTCTACATGTTATGTCTGGACTAATCAAAAAGATGCGTTATCAGTACCAACATTTTTAAGTGCATAATAAACCACTTACTGTCAAATAAAGTTTTTTAAGCCCCTCAAGAATTTCAGCCAGTTCTGCTATCTAAAGATAAAGCTTGTCATTCATACGTTGTGTTGGTTTAATTAATTAATTAATTAATGAACAGCCATTACTTAATTAATTAAGCAACAGCCTCGATGGCAGCCTGTAAGTATATAAGGGGTGTGCATCAGGAACTGGGAGAATGTCTATTCACCAAGACACCCCAAAGGAAGACAAGGTCTAATGGTCACAAACTGTTGGAAGACCGTTTTAGACTGAACATAAGGAAAAACTTCTTTACCGTCCAAGTCTCCAGAGTCTGGAATAGACCCCCACAGAAGTGATGCAAGTCCCTACTCTGGATACCTTTAAGAAACACTTGGATGCTTATCTTGCTGGGGTGATCTGACCCCAGCTAACTTCTGCCCTTTAGACAGGGGCTGGACCTGATGATTTTGCAAGGTCCCTTCCAGCCCTAATGTCCATGAAATCTAAGACGATAAGCTAGGTAGGAAGCAAACTTATATTTCCATACAAATTCTAACTAAGTAGCAAAAGAGTTATTTATAAAGTTAGTGAACATTCTAGGAAAAAAAATTATCCAGCTAATCTCAGCTTCAACAAAGGAAATAATAACAGCATGAAGCACAAGTGTAAAATAATTGTGAAATTCACCGCGGTAACATAAATGTTTAATGGATGAAAAGAAAAACAATCAAACACAGTATTCAAACTGATCATTTAAATTTACTCACCAGGAACTGCATATGGTCACTTAATCCTTCTGATTTCTGGCATGTTGCGAAGTGTCTCTCTTGTAATTAGGTTTAGGCCTGAAAAACCTGGACAACATGCAATTGCGACGCAAACCCATTCTGCATTTCATCATGCCTTTTCCAGAGCTTAACAAAATATATTTTTTGCCATCTTGCAGAAAAGATTTTCACTGCACACATCTTTGAGCTAAACTGGTCACTGAGGAAAGAGCTAAGTAAAACTTTAAAGACCTCTAGTTAAATGTCACAGGCGTTAGTTACATCACATGAAATGGAATGCTGTTCTTATAGAAGTCACACCCTCCCACCGGTGCGATAAATTTGAATGGTGGCTTTTGTACTACTTGTTTACAAAAAGGAAGGAAAATATTTTGTGGCTGAATTTTACAAGCATACAGATTTCCAAAAACAAAAAGGTTACTTTGCATACAACAGAACAATCCCACCTCATTTAGAAGCTGCTTGAGAAGAGAAGTCTAGTCTGAACTGGGAGGATTTAAAACTGAAACAGCTCCCACTTCCCTTCCTCAAAGAAGCATTGTAAGCATAAATTAAATCCTGACATAAAATACCAAGGTTTTCCTATGGCTCTATTAATAATAAGATACTCAAGTTCCCTTTTCATTTCTCAGTTTCTCTCAAGAAACACATTTTATAGATCTATATTACAAATACGCCATTAGGAATCCATAGATGCTTACATACAGCCACGACTGTGCCATCTCAAAAAAGACAAGACCTAGTAAATAAAGGTATCCATCTGCACAAAAATACAATCACATACCTGCTCCAGAGGTAAGGCATGGTTTTAATCATGGGCCCAGCTCATGGCGCAGCGGCTTCTTTAATCTTGGAGTTCCTCCCACACCCTCTCCCTTCCATGCCACTGATTGGCAGACAGGCCCTTTAGCCCTGCCACTTGCCGCTGATGCCTGGGAGGCAAAAAACAGTTTTAAATATGGTGCAGTTTTTGCCTCCTGTCTGGTCAGCAACAAGTAGTGGGTGACAAAAACCATGGAATATTTTAAACTGCAGTTTTTCTCTACCAGTCATCAGGAGCAAGCGGTGAGCAGCAGGACTTGCAGGGCCCTTCTGCCAATCAACAGCAGGGGGCTGCGCAAGGGGAACTCCAAGATTAAAGAAGCTGCTGCACCACAAGCTAGGCCCACAATTTAAACCAGGCCTCATCTAGAATCTGTCCTCTTCACGAAAAAGATTGGTGAAGGCTTTACACTTGGACTGGCAGGTGTTTTGATCGTTAGCTTTCCACAGCCAATAAATTAGCTCTACCTCAGCCAGATAAGGAGTGAGATCTAGCCTATGACAGCTACTTATAATAATATCTATCCAGTTTGTGTTAAATATTATTGGACTAGTAAGGCTGTAAAAATTTTAAGTTTAAATTAAAAAAAGTTGAAAAACTGGAATCCCATTTTCAGAAGTGATTTAGGCACTTATGAATTACTCAGTGCATCTACATGAGACACTGCACGGTAGCCTAATCAACAGCAGGACGGTGTGCAATGGCAGAAGTCACAGCCTGCTCCAGACTGAGTGGGGAACTCTCCCCATGCAGGAAGTTCCCAGCCCCCACTCCATGATCGCCATCTTCCACCTCCTGCTGCCCAGCTAACCAGGAGCAAGTTTGCTCTCAGTCACCCATCTACATGTGCCATACTACACAGTAACTAATCACAAGTTAATTTGCTACTTGTATTTACAGGTAGCAAGTTTACTCATGATTAAAACAAATTACTGCACAGTAAGCATCTGCATGTGTAGGTGACGATGCTTACTGCATAGTAATTTGCACTGATCTTGAGTAACGCATCTCGTGTAAACATGCCCACTGTGTCACTTCCACCAGAGCCAATTCTTACAAGGTGGAATTAATGGTTTAATGCAGTTTGCAAAGAATATGAAATACTACCAGCAATTTGTGTGCTTGAAATCATACACAGCACACAATGCATGCTTAAACTATGCAATCTCTTAAAACAGGGCAACACTGAAGATTAAGTTAAGTTTGTAGCTGAAAATATGATCCAGTTCACAGAACTTGTAATGTGGTTTGAAAGTTGTCAGGCTTTGATCCACCAAGCACACAACAAGTTGATGGATTTGCTAAATTGGGTTGAAGACATGAGATCACATCAACTTTCAAATTGTCAATATGAAAATCAGCAGAGACAAGAACGGTTCCAGGCAATAGCTGTGAAGTTGATTCAGTACTACAAGTACAATCAGTCACTACCACTGCAGTTTAAACAACTGCCTGCCTCTTTTTTTAAGTGCTGTTTGCATTTTTTACCCTAATCAGGGGCCTTTTCTGAGTTTTGACCATCAGTTACCAAAATCAATCCCTGGGTGACAAAAATAACATGACAAGGAATGTTCTGTTTACATGAACTTTGTCAAAGAATGACAGATAAAGTATGATGATATTAGTTGCAATTCGTATTGTGTATACCTTTATATTCATAATATAAACCTAAGTATTAAATGTAAATATAAATTGAAATATAATAATGTGGTAATTTGATCTTTCCGCAGACTTTGCTATTTCATTATGCTGCAGTTTTTGCCTTTCAACCAATTGGCAGCAAGGGGCAGGGCCACTGGGGCCCCGCAGCCAAACAGCAGCGAGGGGAGGTTCACCACAAAAAGACTGCAAAATAGGCTCTGCATGATCCCTTTGTCTCGCCATGATTTAGGTAGGTGCCTATCTATAAATCTGAGCAAGGTAGAAAATTTAGATGACTCGTGGTAGCAGATGCCATATGGAGAAGCATAAGATTTTAAAAGAAAGAAGATTACAGAAGAGGTCCAAGACACAGATAAAGAGAAATCAACTCTCCTCTCATTACTTTCCATTATCCAGAGCTATAACCCATCAAAATGAGACAAACAGATCTATTCTAGTGTTGGAACCAAAACCAAATCCCAGGTTCAGATCCAAGTCTCAAATGCAAATACTCCCCCATGCACCTAAATTGAAATTTAATATTTAAGGCTTTATCCCTTCTCTACAACATGAAAATGATTTTTGAATGAACTAGGCAAGTCCACAGAATTTTAGGTTAGTTCTCAACTCTGAACCAAAGTCTTAGGCAAATACAAACTCGGTTTGAACAAGACACTGTTTGCATCATAAATTACAAAACAGTACTGAGTGTAAACAGCCATTTACTACATTAGACGCATCTGAAATCACTTTGGAGAATGCAAGATGGAGAGAGTAGATATCATGGATTATAGATACTTAACATAAGAAATACAGCTCACTTTTTAATTATTTTTCCCCCACAAAAGCCTTCAGATGAAGAAAGTGGAGTGCTATTAAAATATTTCAGGCAAGATTTTGCTTCCTAATTTACACTCACATACATACTTGGCTGTTGTTGTTATTTTCTTTACAGGTATAAAGCTCAGCAGCTTCACCTGATAAACCTTAGTTGGCTTGATTCACCCCTGAATGTGATGTCTTCTCTTTCCCCCTTCCCCCAAACTGTAGAATGTTTGCATACTTGTAACTGCTCTTAATTATTACCTAGCTGAAAGTGATTTTCCCCAGCTCAGGCAATTTCTATAATTCACTGCAAGGAGATAAAACAAGGGCAGGCTAGAGATGTACCTTATAGAGTAAGCAGTACAGTACAAAGACCCAATCCTGCTCTACTTTCAATCAAGGGAAAATTACCCCAATTTCAGATTGAAATGTTACTACATTCAAAAGCTTACTGTGACTGAAGGCCTGTGTGATAAACTGATGAAAACCACTGCCCCCCCCCCCCCCCCAAAGTTCACTGTACCATCTATTAGACCATTTTAGAAAACACACATTTGGAAGTAGAACTGCCCTGAGTGCAAACATTTAATGCCTTAAGACCTTTGTACAATTTCTTGGTAAATAGTGTATTCTCCTAGGCCAGGGGATCACAGATCCACTGTGTGTCATGCAAACGCACAATGTCTCCAATTAGCTGGTAATGTTGGGGCATCAGCTAATTAGGCAATTAAAAAAAGAACTGATGAACTACTGACACAGTACCAAGTACCTGGTGATCCTAAGTCATCCTTTCTACAAAATGGGCTAGCAAATGGGACAACCTGACTGCCTCCACTCATTAGGACTTCAGGAGAGTGACTCTGTTTGTCTGTTGCCTTCCAAAATTCTATACAGATTTTAGGTATCCAGGTTGTAACTGTATTAGTCTAGAGGCAAAGGGAATCAGAACTTATAGTAGAGGTGATATCTTGAATTAGACCAACTAGATTTTTGCAAAAAAAATTCTTTAAAAGCTTTCAGACACAAGCACCCTTCTTCAAGCACAGGTGAAAAGACTGTAAATGTTCTCCTGGGTAGAAATGAAAGTTCATATTTCATAGGAGAGTTGAAGAAGTGGTAAAGTCTCCTGCTTGGAACAGTTCATTTTATATGCAGATTAGGCTGAGAGAAAAGTTGGAATAGTCTGTTTACCTCAAAACTGTTTGGTGGTAAGCAGGATAGAGTCATATTTCCTTCTGGTTATGGTGTTTTACATTTCACAGAGGAGTAAAAAGATGGAATGTTCCTCTGGGCAGAAATTTCTCATGTGGTAAGGTGTCTCTGGGCTCTGTTATTATGCAAATTACCTCAAACAAAGGCAGGAGCAGGGTCTCGGGTGGTCAAACTTGTTTCCTCCTGGTAAAATTATGAAGATTTCATCTTTTTAAAAATCGGCTAAAATTTGATATCTTCCATGTGTCAGGTTGTAGCCCAGAATAACTTGTACAGTCTTTTCTCCTATGCCTGAAGAAGGATGCTTGTGCCTGAAAGCTTGCAATTAAAATTTTTTTTTTGCAAAAATCTATTTGGTCTAATAAAAGATTTGGAGTGCACCAATAGAGACTTTGGGGGCTGATACCAATATCCGATTTTTAAAGAAGTATATCAGCCAATACTGATCTGATTTCTGATACAGCTATGTGCAGCTGGTAAGTCTGTTGTGGTGCAAGGGGAGAGGGGTGGGAAGGGGCATGGGGGGAGGGCAGATCAACGCCTCCCCACGTTGAGGGAAGGAGTGAGGCTGGGGCTGAGACAGGTGCTGCAGAGCTGGGGTGGGGCACAGGAGGCAGCTCCTGTTGCTGCGGGCACCCTAGGGGGGGACATATGCCCCTGGATCTGCATGGGGGAGGGGGGCTGCAGCTGCAGGCTGAGGCCAGGGCAGTGCCAGGCTCTTTCTGGCACATGGTGGGGGGCTGGGCTGGGCTCCCTCCATGCGCTCAGGGAGGGCAGTAGAGGTGCTGGGAGCAGGGGGCTACAGTGTAATTTTGGGTGGCTGCAGCCTCCCCACCCATAGCCCACTCCAGTGCCACGCCCCCCCCCTCGTCCCCCGAATGAGCCACGGCTCCATTCTGAGCCCCATCCCAGCTGGGCAGCTCCTGCCCTTACCCCTACCCCACTCCCTCCCTCACCACACAGGGCATTCATCTGCCCCCCCCATGCCCCTTTCCTCCCCGCTCCCCTTCCACCACAACAGACTTACCAGCTGCACGCAGCTCTCCAAGCTGCTGGGCTGTGCTCCTCACTGCTTCTGTGCTGCACTGTGGCTGCACACATGCAAAAGCATTTATCAGCCAAATTATGAGCCACATCAGGCTGATTTCTGATACAGTCAATTTTCTTTATATCGGTGCCAATCCGATATCAAATTGATGTATAGGTGCACCGCTATAAAAGATAACACCTCTACCATGAGTTTTGATACAGATTTTAGGGAATCTACTGGGTTCAGAAAGAAAAATCAACTCACTGCTTCTTTTCCAGGCAGCAGATTTGGAAGGAGGAGAAAGTTTCTCTCCTACCACTGAAGAATGTGAAGTGTTTCCTAAGGAGAACAACATAGATGCTAGGTTCCAGAGGGTTTGTTTGGTTGTTTGTTTTTTTTAAATGGGGGTTGCTCTAAGAAGAGAACACTACATTAAGGCTAGCAAGACCACTGGATTTTATTATTCATATAGCCAGGACAAGTGACAACTGAACAAAAGTAACTTAGAAACAGTGTGGGAGTTTGACAAAAACCAGAGTTCCCAGACATATATGCCACACGTACGTATCTGTGGGACTCCCAGCAGCATACCTCAAACTCTGTAACAGAAACCTGGCTCAGACAGTCTATCACATGCACATGATTTCAAACTATTGCTCAAGTGACCAGAATTATTAGAAATTGTCTATAAGATATGAAAACAGCAAAACACTCTCTGCTTCTTTATGGTTTATGGAAGGCATCCAAGGTTTCTGGAGCTTCATGTCTGAGTTGGACTTGTGGATTTCTGCTCCTGCATCCTGTATTGAACACAAGCGGTGTAAGCGCTTCTTATAAGCTACATTTTACATATACATTCGGCTTCCCCAGACAAGTCAGAAAGTAGTGATGCTATACATTAGTACGCATGGATATGCCAATGTACGTTTTGGGCATGTTCAAGTACATTTTTACTTCCATTAGGGAACTTGCCTATTGCCAGAAATCAGTGCAGATGAATCAGTTCTTAAGACAGGTTAACTGTGAGCACAGGCAAAACAACAGCATACTCGCAATCAGCGCTTGCTCGCTTATACCCATGGCAATATGCAATAAGAGAAATCTAGCAATAAGCAGTTTGTTGTGTGGATGGATCTATGCTAACTGGAGGGAGGGTCCAGGGAGGCCTGGGGACAGAGGTTTTGCTGACTCTTGTCAGTGAGAGCCCAGGGGCCAAGCCAGCCCAGCGCTTGGGCAGAGAAGAGCTCTGGCCTAAACTAGACTGCCATCCTGCGAGAGGGGTGAGCAGGGTGCCACAATGCTCCATGGGATACTGGCAGAATGCAACCTACTGTGAGTTGTGATGGGATGCAGTACCAGATGTTCATTATAATGCTCTAACCTACAGCACTGAAGTCTGATACCACATCCATCCTGGGTTATCTTAGAGCAGGATCTACCTTTTTATAGCACTCTGTGTGCCCTGGCCGTCTGTTCGCTTACAGCTGTAGAGTGCTTTCTGTGTGCTGACTGTACAATAAGGGTAACTTCTGTACCTGGCCTAAGAGTGCAATTAGTCTACCTTAAGAGTCAAAAGCTTAGAAAAATAGCTACTAAATCTAGAAAATAAACTCTATTCAAGAACACCTGTCATTACACATGAATCTACTTCATACTTTAAGGAACTGAGTTTATGATGTGTAAAAGGACAGTGGATTTAAACTTGTAAAATTTCTTAGTTTGAATATCAGAATATGCCTTTAAATTAAAGAGCACTATCATGATTTTCCTGCAGGAGGTCATTTTTTATACTAGTAAGGATGTTTACTGTATTAGGCGAAATCATTTAAACATTCTTAGATCAAAAACTTAAAAACAACTTCAACCCCTACCAACACTTGCCCAATACATCCAGCGCTAGGAGAATATTTTTGAAGAGTTTTATTGATTGAAAAATGTGGTTTCAGTCAGCCTAAATCTCTTCACATATTTGACCCAAATGATGAGCATGGCACCCTTTAGGAAGGGGAAGGCACGGCTTCAAACCTCCTAAGGCACAGGAAAACTTAAACCCAAGTTTTCCATAACCTCTCCTAACCAAGTGTCCTAATCACCCTATTACTGGAAAACTGATACCACCGGCACCTTCTGTGCTTTGTAAATAATCTCTAAGGGTAGCTTCTCACTTCCCACGGCCCACTTTTGTTTAATGTGCCAGAAGTGAAAACTAAACAATTTTTAGTACTTTCAGTGAGGAAAAAAAACAAAATTTCCATTTTGTTTTGTACTGAACCTTTTTTTCCAAGACTATTCGCACAGTCCTAGACACACCACATTTTAGGCCAATCAGTTTAGTAGGAAAATAAAACAGTACACTGTATCTAAAATTAAAAGTACTAGACTTCAAGACTGAAATCTTAGTCTCAAGCCAAAATTAGTTTAAAAAAAACAAACAAGCATTTTGAACATGCTTGAACATCTCCATGTATATTTCTACCTATATTTTCTTGAAAAGCTAAATGTCTACCATGATATTCTCTTATGCATCAAAGCATTTTTCACCTGAGCACGTAAAAGTAGTATTCAGATGAATTAATAAGCATGCATGTTCTCACAGCATCACCTGGTGGTGCTGTTACACAGTCACTCAGGCTTCCACCAGACATTGTTTTACTTGAGCTACAAAGGTCATAGTACACAAAAAAAATAAAGCGTGGTGAGCAACCACACATTCAAAATCCCCTGGTTTGAGTATGACAGAGGCACGCTCTCCTGCCAGAGGGGATAGTAGGCTACTCCATAGGGATCCAGCTACTGCTTAAATATCTAGCATGATACCATTAACCGCTCAATAAACACCTTAATCGCACAATAAATGTAAAGTCAGATAGGAGCGTCAAAATCTTTTTCAAGCAATGGTTATGTCTTAGGAAGTCATGTAACATGAACACTGTTTTTGACAGCTTGAAGGAAAAAAATCTTACCTTGCAACTGATCAGACATAACAGGTCTGGGGCTGCAAACCGACCCCATGCACCGGTCCAATCAGGCATGCTGACTTTGAGGCCAAGTGCTGGTTAGGCAACACCATAAGCCTGTGCAGCAGCCTGATCTAATGCACTGGGGTCTGATTGCAGATGGACCTCGCATACCAATCTAATTAGGCACACTGGGTCTGGAGCCAGGTGCTGAATTTGATCCTGTGCACCAACCTGATAGGGTGTGCGGGGCTACATCATCCAGCCAGAGGGGCTCCCCACTGGTCTAGAGATTTGGCAGTAGGGGAGAAGTGGCAGAGTTAATTGTCATGCCTCCCAGAACAGCTCTGGGAACCACAGCAATTAATTCTACCACCACTCCCCCCATTGCCAAATCTCTGGACCTTGATCTACATTTCTTGGGTATAATGCACACCCCAATTTCCCCAGATAGTTTTGAGGAAAAGGTGTGTGTTTTATGATCTAGTAGTTAAGCACCTTAAGCATAAGAAGGCCAGGTTAGTTTCCCAGGAGCTAGGGGTACAGAGGGGTCTGGTGCCAGACATGGAACTGGGAGCTACAGCCGAAGTCAAGACAGACTGAAGTCAGAAGCTGGAGCCAAAGGCAGGGTAAGCCAAGGATTTAACCAGGATCAGAAGCAGAAGCCAGAGCCAGAGGCTGAACCAGAATCAAGAGCAGAAAACTGGAATCAGGGGATACCAAAGGTCCTACTGGAATCAGAAGCCAGAGTGAGAGCCAGGAGTCAAAACCAGGGAACCAGCAAAGAAGCGCATGGAAGGTTAGGAGCAAGAACTCCTGGAGTGGGTGGGACCCATTACCTGTGGCTGCCCTAATAGCTTCACTCAACCCAGCTGGGGCCAGGGTGCTGCTATGCACTGGCTGCAGGTACCACTTGTTCAGTGGATGAATTTCTCCGATATTCTGATTGGGACCAGCTAGGTCCATGGTTCTGATCTGACCTCAATACAGTTGATAATAAAAGCCACAGAAACCTAAACTACTAAAACATATTCTGTTCCAGGCTCATAGTGGTAAAATCTCCACAATATTTTTTCCCCAACAGCTAATCCCACATTTTGATGCCTTGGTTGCTAGAAAGAAAACTAGGTCAATTAGGGAGTCAATAAGCAATTGGTTCATCATACATATACAGGTTTTTTTTCAAGCATTTCCATAATCCATACTTTAAATTAAACTGCAATATCAGACATTTTCTAAGACAGTGTTTCTCAACCTGTGGGTTGCAACCCAGAAGTGGGTCTCAAGAACATGTGAAAGGATCATGAATAAGTCTCAGAAAAACATGGGAAAGCACAGGTTCCACCTTGCAGGCTGGCAGCATTCTAGCTGCATGGCTGGGCTAGCAGCACCAGGGCCTGATGCCCATACTCGGGGGGCAGGAGAAGCTGTGACCAGGCTGCCTGGCACAACACAGGAGCCTCAGCCCAGGGAAAGGGGGTGCCACTGACCTCCCCTCCTCCTCCCTCCAGCCCATGCCAGGGCCAGACTAGCTCTGCTGCCACCTGCATGAGCTGGAGACGCTGCAGCCACCACACTCCAGCCCGAGAAGGATGGGGGCAGCTGGGGGCCCCCTCTGGCAGGGAGGGGTCATGGGGTTTGGGAATGAGAGGCACCAGCATGGTCCGGGGGGCAAGGGACTGTGGCTTGGAAGTGAGAGCATTGGCAAGGTTAGAGGTCTGTGGGTGAGGAGTGAGGAGTACCAGCAGGGCCAGACGGCTATGGGTTGGGAGGGAGGGGTACCAGCAAGACCAAGGGGCTGTGGCTTGGGAGTGAGGGGCACCAACAGGGCCAGGGAACTGTGGGTCGGGACTGGCCATTGATGTTTACACATGGGTCCCAGTACAAAAAAGGTTGAGACCCACTGCTTTAAGAAGCTAATTACACAAACAATTTCAGTAGTCTAAAGTTGATGCCCAGTGATCAGATGATAAATCATACCATACTGTGGTAAAGAAACCAATGAACAGTCAAGTTAAAAAGTATTTAGGTCCCCATACTGGGGACTGCACTCAGAATGTGCTTTGAATTAAGCGCATAAATTAGCCATGCTCTGAATTAGTTTTGTCAATGAGAACATGTATCAGCCAAACAAATATCTTTAAGATCAGATTGTTAAATCAATATTACCTTTATTTTTGGTTAAACCAAGCTTAAATAAATTAAGAATCAAGTTAAGCTAAAATAAAATAATACTGACCACACTGAGCCACTGGTTAAATTAAATCAGCATAATCACCATTTAAAGCAAAACTAGTGTATTTTTTTTAAAGTAGGCAAGGTTTAAAACTTGAATGGCAACTACCTCTTCCTCCTCTTCCTTTGAAGTGCCTTACTCTCAACTGCCTTAACACTAAGGAAACCAATTCAAGCAGAAGCTAGGTTACAGATATAGGCTTGTTGGTTTTAGTTATCAACAGCCAGAAATATTAACACCCTCTCTGTTGCTACTGTTGCAACAGCCAATAACCTTTGTTCAGAAGGTCATGTATGACTGAGCAAGAAGAAAAGGGAGAGGGGAAGGGGGAATTTCTTTGTCCAGATGAAAACAGAAAAAAAAAATTGAAAATATCTTCATAAAACACAGAAATGTCCTTAAAGGACGTTGGGGGAATTGTATCAGTAGAAAGAGAAAAGAAATCTGGTGAACCTTTGGACATGTGACAAGTAACAGCTTGTGTGCATTATTTCTCCTTCCTCTGCCTCCTGCATGCCTGGTTTTCCCCTTCTCCTTGTTCAGGTATATATTACACCTCTGTCTTACCTGCCACCCATTTATCCTATTCTTCAATTTCCTTGACAGCTCAGGATTTTTATTTGGTTTTCTTCAGCCAAAAAAGAAAATAGCAAACTGACTCCTGAATATCTTTTTTTAACCAAACAGGCCAAGTGTTTTGATAACTTATGCAAAGTGACTATGGAAAAGGCTGGATTTGCATGGCAATATCATCCTTGTATCATGCTGACTTGCAACAGTGACTAAAAGCACACTTCATTACTGTATCTAAAAATGGGTTTAAATCCTAAACTAAATGATGCATCTTACCATACCCTTTCTATGGATATGTCATTATTTGCATTTTGTTAGTCATAACATTATAACCTTCAAGATCAAGTGCAATTGTATATAACATGACAAAAAGTAGATATGTTCAGAAAAAAAAAACAACATTTAATTACAAAGAGAAGTCTCTTCTCTAGAAAAAAAACCAAACTCTACCACAACCTCAATTATTAGATGTAAAATAAGTCAGAAAATGGGAAAAATAATTTTCAAGTGTTATGGCAAATAACAATAATATTATTCCTCATCTTTAAAGCAAACATGCAGGTGTACACAAGAGCCTGAACCTCCAGCATTTCATACAATGTTAGGCTTTTTGCAACTCTTAAAACCGGTATCTCAACAAGAACATTTTAAAATGTACCTTATCATATACATTGATTGATGAAAATGTGAACACCTGTGGTACATAATCTACAATAAAAGTATATTATTTTTAAAAATACAGCAGGATGCTTTTGTGCCTCTCACAGCTGTGTCTTCTGCCACACGTACAGAAAACAAATTAATTTACATTAGTATTCTGCAGCTAAATAGGTTTCCATTCACATTAAAACTTAAACAGTTACGGAAGGCTTCTAGAGGCATCAGCCTAAAGAATGCAGCACTCACTTTGATTTGCCTACAAGCCACGTTCATCCCGCACACCTATGTGCAGGTGATGCTATAAAGGTTTATGTTGCCTTTTAAAAAAAGACTTAGAAAATAGGAAAATAACACTTGCAGTATTACATGCAATTCTCTGCAAGTATACAGCACCTTCTCCTTGCTGGGTTTATTGCTGTCAAAGAGACAGATCTCACCATTCTGATTTTCCCATTTTAGGTGCTCCAGGCACAATTATTAGTATTCATGTGTCAGAAAGGAACCTCACAACCAGAAACAACTTTATTTTAGCATAAAATGCAGTAACACAGACATACAAACTGAAGGAATTGCTTACCCTAACAACTTGCGACCTACCAAATTTGGGGCGGCTCCCCCTTGATTTTGTGATCCAAGCACAGGGCCGGTTGCCATTTTTGTAGCAGAGCACAGTGGGACCCCCCACACCTCCGATTGGCTGGAGGGCCCCGGAAGTGCTGCCCCTCCCCTGAGAGAGTGACAGATGGTCAGAGGCACCACCTTAAAGAATACAGCACTTCACTTTGATTTGCCTGCAAGCCATCTGCCAATCTCCAAGGTGGGGCCGGACTTCTGGGGCCCCTTGGCCAGAGGTGCGGGGGGGGGGGCAGAGGAGGGAGGGAGGGAGGTCACTGTGCTCTGCCATGAAAATCTCCTCCCCTTGCCCTCCCTCCATGGTTTAGGGCACCAGGGCTTCCCACCCTTTTCTGATTTTGTACTGCTCTTTTCCTTGCGCCCCCGCCCAACATGCTGCTACTTTCGTGCTTTTTTGCGGGAACCTACCAACTTCATGGTTTCCACAAAAATCACAAAATTGCAAATTCAGTAGGTCCCTACTAATGACTCTACCTTCCAGTGGCTTCCTGCTTAACTAAGGCCACTAAGGCCGAGTCGTACAAGCGTCAGACACCTTGCAACACACCATGATGCTCCATGTAGGCCACCTCTTGAACCAGAAGCAGCATAGCTCCCTCACATGCTTTGAGATGTTAAAGACTTAGATTAAAAGAATGGTGTGCAGCGTCTTGAAATCATTTTTTTTAAATACTTCTTCTGGAAGGGAAACTGTAACAAAAATTTCAGTGAATACGAATCTGATCTATGTTAAGGAAATAACTCACATAGCTTGCTGTACATTTTATGACAAATAATTCTGCTACTTCCTCACACAGCTTCTTAGGTAATGGAACACTGACTTATTTTTTCCAGATATAGGAACAATGCCTGAGAGAGCCCAAATGGATACTCTAAGCAAGCTAACAAAAGGGTTAGGAATGTACAGAGCATTAACAGATAATCAGGGATCCTGGTTTTCTCTGTTTAAAAACTGCAAATCCTCTAATTTAAAAAAAAAAAAATCATGAATTCTCTGAGTAACCCCCCCCCCCCCAAATCCGCAATTAAAATAAAATGCCACTATATACATAGGTATCAATTGAACACAATGTTTTATTGGTATAGTTACAATTATAAAGCAATTTGGAAGCCTAAAAGTACCTCAATCACGATAATAAAAATAAATTCTAAATACCTATAAATTTTGGTATTTGATTTTGGGTTTTTTATCATGGAAAAATCAGACGTAGGACCAAGCCGCTCACTCTTAAGCCACAGCCCCCCCAGCCCTGCGGGTGCTGTTCATTTCCCAACTGCAGCCCCCAGCTCTGCTGGTGCCCCTCACTCCCCACCCACAGCCCTCAAGACCTGCCAGTGTTCCTTACTCCCCATCCACAACCCCCTGCCTCCCCTAGCCCTGACAGAGGGCTCCCAGCTGCCAGGATTACAGGGCCCAGGACCCAGGTCCACAGCCCAATAAAGCAGCACTCAAGCTCCAGCTGCCACCCATAGGAGGCAGCAGCTGCTGTGTCCCCAGTGGCGAGAAGAGCATGGAGCTTGGTTCCCCCTCCCCCGCAGGTAGCATGGCTGGATTGGAGCTCATGGGGCATGGGTGGGCTGCCCACTGCAGGCTTGGGCTCACTGCCCCCACCCCTGGGGTTTCCACAGCCCAGTGGGCAGGGCCTAGTGCAGCAGAACAAAGTGGAGCCAGGCAGGGAAGCTCATTGCTGCTGTAAGCTCCGCACCGCGCTGGCAAAGCACTCCTGACCCGCTTGGCAGCAGCAAGGGGCACAACTCCACACCATCACCCCTGCTGCTGTCAGGTGAGCAGGGGGTGCCTCCCCAACAATGCAGCACAGGGCTTGCAGTGGCAAGGAGTTTCCCCACCCAGTCGCACTCTCCCCTCCCACACCATGTTCTGCCCGCTGGGCTGTGGAGGCCCTGAGGAAGGGCAGCAGTGTGGGAAGCCAGAGCCCACACAGGGGAACCTACACCTACCCTGTCACACACACACAAATCTGGGGGGCATGTGAGGGAACTGGAGAAAAGAAGACTGGAGAAGAGAAGACTGAGGGCATATTTAATAATAGCCTTCAACTACCTGAAGGGTGGCTCTAAAGAAGACGGAGCCTGACAGTTCTCAGTGGTATCAGATGACAGAGCAAGGACAGAGCAAGGAGCAATGGTCTCAAGTTGCAGCAAGGCAAGTTTAGGTTAGATATTAGGAAAAAAAAACCCTCTCACCAGGAGGGTAACAAAGTCCTGGAACAAGCTACCCAGAGAGGTTGTGGAATCTCCATCCTTGAAAGTTTTTAAGACCCAGCTTGACAAAGCCTTGGCTGGGATTATATAGCTGGGGATGGTCCTGCTTTGAGCAGGGGGTCAAACTAGATGACCTCCTGAGGTCCCTTCCAACCCTCATTGTCTATGGTTCTACTCATTAAGGGCACTGAGCACAAGGTTAAGTTGTTATGCTTATGGCCCTGGCCTCCTGGATTCACAGTGGAAGTGGCTGCGCTGCATCTCCTTTATTCTTGAAGGATCCCCTGCAACCCTCACCCCTCCCCGCTGCCGATTTATAGAAGGGCCCTGCTAGCTCCCAACTGGCAGGGAAGCAAAAACCGTGGTTTTAAACTTGGTGCCATTTTTGTCTCCACCACTGATTGGTCAAGGGGCCCCAGTGGCCCCACTGCTTACTGCTGACGGGGAGAGACAAAAACGATGCCATATTTAAAACTGTCAATCAGGAGCGAGCCATAAGTGGGGCCCCTCCACCAAGCAGTGGTGGGGGTTGGGGGAGGCGGCGGCGGCGCATGCAGGGGAACCCGCAAAATTAAAGGAACCACAGCACAGCCCACTTCCACTATGAATCCAGCAGGCCCATAGTTATGTTAAATAAAAAGAAAATTAAAACTTAATTTTATTGTAAAGGGAAATAGCAAGCTAATAGACAAACCTGGTCTGTTTGTTTGTTTACATTAAAAGAAACAGCCTTATAAATATAATGCTGTGAAAAGTGAATGTTTGGCTTGAAGTCATCATAACCTCTAGTGAAAGTGCAATTTAATTTAGATGGATCAGTGACAAACTTGTTCTGAACTACAAGGTTAAAACCATATAAAGTAGAAAAGGAATATCATCTAGAAAGGAGAAGAATGCATTTAAAAGGTTGTGCTAATAACTTAATAAATAGGTCTTCTGTCAATTCACTAGATATTCTTTGTTTCATGAGAAACAAAGCTGGGATGGTGTTTTTTACCTAAAGGAATAAGGCAAGTTACACACTATGATCACCCGAAGTGATATGTATATTATAAAATGATACCCAATTAAAAGTTAAATTTAAAAAAAACTATTATGAAGGTCACCAAATCAAACACTCAAAATTTAGGAAAACTTTAAGGTTGCCTGTGCAACTGTAATTAAGTCTCTGTGAGAACATACATAGCCTTTAACCACATAATCATCTGTCTCCATTACTAGAGGATCATTGTCTCATTCTATAGAAGGGGTGGGCAAAAATGGCCCATGGGTCAGATCCAACCTGCCAGGCAATTTCACCCAGCCTGCAGGCATCCACCAATAAACTGTACCCCGCCCAGTCCACATGCCTCGCTCCAACTCTTAGGGGTGGAAGGGCCCAGACCAGCCAGCACGCAGCTTCCAGGCAGGGCTGCTGCTGCCACTGCTGCAGCTGTCGAGGGATCTGCTCGGCTTCCCCAGCATCCTGCTTGCTCTGGGCACCAGGTAGGGAAGAGGTGGGAGCAAGGGGGAAGAGGGGGAGCTGCAGCTGGGCGGGAGCACAGAGCGTGGGGCTGGCAGCAGTGAGGAGCCTGCGCCCTGTGGGGGAGGACTGGGGGTGGGGAGAAGTGGGAACATGGGAGCTTGGGTGGGCCAGGTGTAGGTATGAGCTCTAGCCAGTGCTGCATGTGCTGGCAAGAAGAGCAGCCAGGCCAGCCTGACTGCCTTCCCTGCTCCCTGCTGTACAGGTGCCAGGACTCTACCAGGAAGCAGGGAATGGGGCTTCCCTCCACTTCTGGCAGAGTTATAGAACCTGTGCAGCAGGGAGCAGCAAACACAACCCGCTCTCTCTCTCAGGGCTTCTCCCTGAGACACGTGAGCTGCACATGCACCGTGCAGAGCCCCGTGCGATACAGGTGGACCAGCCTGGCTACGCTCCTCACTGCAACATGCAGTGCTGGCAGCAGCAGCACCTACACAGGCCACAAGCACTGCAAGCACTCACTGCCTGCTGCTGCTGCCACCAGCAGCAGGGGCTGTACACTATGGGGGGGGGGTGGCTTCATACCTCCCACCCTCCCTCACACCCAACAAACATGCCCTGCTCCCACAACCTCCCCACATATACACACAACTCCCCCAGCATACCCCATTCCCCCCACACATGCAGCCATACCCCCTCAGACCCACCCACACACACCCCACCATACACACACACACCCGCAACCACACCCCACGCCCCCCCACACAGTATACAAAACTAAGACTTTATTTTTTAGTTACTATACAATCACCTTTATATACAGTATGCAAACCTAAATCAAACGTTTATTACAAAAATATTTTTTGTAATAAAATTAAAATATGTTATAGTAGGTGCTTGACTTTTAGTATATGATTTGGAGGTTTTTCCTAGTTCCAAGATGGCAGCCCTTCCCTCCCAAAAGGAGTACTTCCATGGGGCAAGAGGAAGGACTTCTGGTGGCAAAGATCAGGCGTTAGCGGGCAGGACTTCCAGTCCCAAGACGGCGACCAGGGGGCAGGGCACTTGTCAAGGGGTGGGGCTACCCTTGCACCCTTCGGCAGCTTGCCCATACTCATTAAGTGGCCCTCCAGCCAAAATAATTGCCTGCCCCTGTTCTATAGTGTTAATTTAATAGCAATTATTCAATAATTTTTTCCTTATTCTTCTGAGTGTGTGGCTCCATGCACATTATTTTCTGCATGTTAGTCTTCTTTATTACATAAACCCAATTCATCCCAAAACCTGATCCTATCAAATACATGAAAGATGACAGACATGCTATGTGAAAAAAATTGCAGCTGACCTACCTGAACTACATTCTATTCAGGTTACGGTTTAGAAATGGAAGTCTATTTGAGATCACCATATGACTCTGGCTTAAGGTAAAAGAAACATCTGGAATATGGTCCTAATGGAAAGCTATACATAAGGATTCTGCTTCAGAAAGGTAGACTAAAGAGATAGATCAGTGGTGTCCAACTGGCAGCCCATGAGGGGTTAACATGTGGTCCCCTCAGGCACCACTACCCCCATTGCATTAAATTGCTCCTGCAGCAGCAGTCAGGGTCCCAAGTTTCACTCTCTCCTCCAGCTTCTACTTCCTGCCCCCACTCCAATGCATGGGGCAGGGTGGCATGGTACAGCACATCCCATAGTTCCAAGGGAGCCAGTGGCTCAGAGCACCCATGCAGCAGGGGAGCTGAAGTGAGCTGGGGACCCACCTGCAGTACAGCTGAGTGGGGGTGCTCACATATGGTATGCAGCCTGGGCGACCTGTACCCCTCAGTGTGGCCGATGGGGCAAGTGGTCCCCAGCTGCTTAGAATTGGACAGCCACAGTACAGATGATTACAATATAAATTGTATCATACAAGTTGTTATTTGCACCTTTTCAAACTAAAATTTTGCAGCACGAAAGAAAAAGGAATTATTAATCTCTTTGTTTCTTACGCTGAAAAAAATTAGACTGAAGATAGGACTCCCATTCAAATTAATATTTACCAGTAAAAGCCTGAGGGAATTGAGATCACAAGTACAAGCAAATATTTACTTATGTGGAAAGAGGTTATAGCCTGTTTTAAACTTCCACTTGAAACTGTTTTGCCTCCTGTCCTCCTACGCTGGTTCAAGTCCACTTTATACCAGGAAGCAAAGATTGAACACTATGCTACATATGCTTCGCTGCATACATTTTTAGAACAAATTCAATCTTAATTCTGGAATATTTTTTTGAAATTATATAGTGCAACTTGGTCAAGATGTGCAAGATGCAAGAGAGAGAAGAAAGAGATTATTAAATCTTATTTTCAGAAAAATCCTGTCCATTAAATCAGCCCTAGTCACCTCAGTGGACAGTCAATAATTTTGCAGGGGAAAAGAGTTCTCTGAGCTAACAGCGGACTGAAAATCTGCATAATGGTGGATCATCTCATTATTATCCACCTACTGTCATTCAATTAGTGCTCGAAGATCATGACATCAGATCCAAAACCAAGCTCATGGTTTATCAAACAGTTTTGATCCCCACTTTCTCTACAGAGCTGAGATGTGGACAATATACAGGAGACATCTCAAGTCACTGGAAAAGTACCATCAACACCGCCTGTGGAAGATCCTTTGAATCCAGAGTAAAGATAGACACACCAACATTAGCATCTTCTCGCAAGCAAACACCACAAGCATCAAGGAGATGATCACCCAACATCAATTTAGCTGAGCCAGCCACATCATCTAGATGTCTGACTCCAGACTCCCAAAGCAAGTTAATTTTCCCAGCTCAGTCAAGATGCATGCTCAAGAAGAGGGCACAGACAGCATTTTATCAAACCAACTCCTAACTAGTGCACAACCAACTGGCAATGTGCATGCCATACCCATCCTGTTGGCTAATCTACAGACAGCATAACAGATGTAACCCTACAAGTGAAGTGGCAGAGGTCAGAGAGACAGTGCAAGATCTGTAGTTCTAACCCTGCCCCTTACAAGTATAGGAAACCCTTTTTGGTTGCACATAATAATGGAATTCTCCCCATTTCCCCCAAGGCGTACATTTATTTTACCAGTAACATACTTAAAAACAATTAACAGTCGAGAGAAATCTGCAATAAAACCCAGGTTGCCTATATTTTAGCTAATTCTTCAACATTCCAATTGCTTGCATCACATAGCAAACAGTAGGCTTAAAGATAGAGTGGTATTACTGCTTTTAATAACACAGTATGGTCTTTCCTTACTGAGAAAATGGCTTCAGCCCCACTGGAAATAGAGAACAGTGGTGCTTTTTCATCAAGTTATGTGGAAGTCCCACCCTACTGATTAGCTCCACGCACACTACATTTTAGAAGCAAGAATTCTTGTAGGTGATATCTTTTATTGGACCAACTGTATGGTTGGTACAGATGTAGGCAAGCTTTTGGGTCTCACGTAGGCAAGCTTCCTCAGTACCTAAAAGCTTGCCTACATCTATAACAACCATCCAGTTAGTCCACTAAAAGAGATCGGCCAAAAGAATTTGTTTCTCATGTATCTCCCGGAGCATCATGGCAACAACATCCCCTCAAAATAATAAGAAAATAATAAGAAAATCTGGAAACTTTCAAATAAAGGAATTTTGAAAACAGTGGAATTGTGAGAAAAAAATAATCATTTTGTTTGAATGAAAATAATTCCTTCAAATATATGGATGTAATTAACTAGTAATAAATTAATTATATGGAATATGAAGGATAAACTAATCTTTTATTAGCAAAACATGTCAGGAAAAAGGACAAGTACCTTAAAGATCTAATTTTAATGGCTTTTAATTCAAATTAAGTAAAATATTTAATTGAAAATCCCTAGAAACTAAATCTATACCCAGAGGGTATATGCTGTAAATTAGGGAAATATGTATTGTATAAATGCATATACTTATACTCGATAAGTGCATCACGTCTATAATTTAAGCCCCAGGTTATCTTTTAGACAGATACACAAAAACACATCTAGACATCTAATACTGAAAATAAATCTATTTGATTCTTTAGTATAACAATGTGAAACTTTATTCAATAATGCTTAAACAGATGTTATCTAATAAATGATGCAGTTTCCCTAAGCGTATGAAAGGATCTTTGGAATGAATATCAACTAGATTTCAAAGTTCATATAAAAGCCCAAAGGAATCTTTGATAAGGAAAATAAATTCTTCTTAATTAGACATAATTTTTGGTTGCCAACACAGCCTGAAGCCATTCCCATTTTGGTGGATGACGTGACAACAGTAAGAAAGAATTTAGAAAATAAAAGTCAGTCAAATTAATTGTCTCAAAAAGAAAATTAATAAGGTCTTCAAGGACTAATGACAAATCCCAAGAAATGTATAATCTCCTAGGAGGTCTAATCTGCCAGAACAAAATGTGTGCCTCTTAATTCTTGTCTGCTGCTCAATTCTGCTAAGTAGACTGTGGGCACTGACAGAAGTGATATTTGTTACGTAATTGGCCCCCTGAAAGTACTGTGCAGCCATGCCCTGACAGAAGGGTTCAGATGAAGGCACTCCAGAGTGAAGCGCCTTCATTAGTTTCTGTTTGTCCCTGCTCATGAGCAGGGATGAACTGCATCAGCCCAGCCTCGCCTCCAGTGCTGTCTTCAGGAAGGGAGGAGGAAGCTTCAGTCTAATCCACGCCCCACCCCAAGCATAGGCTAGGCAAACCCCAGACCAGAACTCCATCCCCTGCCTTCTCCTCTCTCCCATCCTAAAGACAACACTGGAGCTGTGGGGAGGCAGGGGAAGGCTAGGTGAGAAAGGCTGCAGACATGAAGCCTGTCTCCACTGGATTAACTCCAAAATGGAGCTCAATCTCCCCCTTCCTCCACCAAAAGTTGAACATCTGTTGGGTCACTGTAACTCATGGCGCATTCAGAGAAGTGCCGTGAGTTACAGTGGGAAGCTGCACATCTCTCACATGTCCTGTATGTGCCAGTCCCATCCTAGGACATTATGACTTGTTTTCTGCGTGGAAAACTAAATTAAAGTTTCCACAGTTCAGCTAAGGCTTGATCCCAATTTCATGGAAGTCAATATAAAGTCCCCCACTGACTTCACCAGGTTTTAGCTCAAAACCTTCTAGGTTAGCATAGCAGGAAAATAAATGTTTTAATAGATTCACTCTTTACAACATAAATTAAACACTAGAAAGGTAACAGACTTTGGCATAGTATGACTTTGTCCCTTTCAGTCTACTGCTTAAAAACACGAGACGATTTTGTTATCTCTAAAGAAACAGTCCATTTGCTAGTGACATCTACTCAGAAAGGAAATACGACTCATCTAAATTAGGACAAATTACTCCTTTCCTGAAGACTCTTCTTCAAAAGGTAACATTACAACCACAGTTAGCACAGTTAGCTTATAGCTCAAGAATGTACAAATGAAAGAATTCATTTACAAAGGGCTGTGGTGATAACCCCCTACATCAAAGTGCATAAAGACCAATATAACTGTAACATCATAGACTGTTTTACAAGCCTAAATTAAAAAATTCTACCACGATATTCAGACAGAAGGCAGGCTGAAGGTGCACTATATAGAGTCAGTGAATCAGAGATGCATAAGCTTTCATGAGTAACATCTAAGTGAAAGCTTATGTATCACTAATTCAGTTAGCCTATAAGGTAACACTTCTACCCTGCCTTCTGCCTGACTTCACACTAACTCTAATAACCAAGATATTCAAAAGTGACTTATGTACCACTTCAGAATTTCTTATCAATTGAACTTTTCTACAAATCGGATCCCAACCTGAAGCCCAAAATACTGAGGTGTCCATAATCAGCTACTTTTAAAAATCTAGCCACCTGCCTAACATCCTTTCCAAACTTGTTTTTCCATGATTCTATATTTCTAATCCACATTTCCATTTGAAGGTGAAAACTCTTGTTAGACAAGAAACACTTAGGATGCCATAAGCATCTTTAGAGATATACATTTGTATATATTGTGTATTCATATATTAATCTTCAAATAATACCTGACTGATACCATCCTTAGGTGAATAGTAAATACTTTCTATACAACTACAGCAGGCTTATTTGCTGTTATAACTGGGTAACAATGCAAAAAGCCACTTGAGTAAAAATGTATTTATGGTATTAACAGGGGATTTAATTAATTATCTAACAATATTTCACCTGGATAGGTTGGACAAGTGGGCAGAAAACAACAGGCTGCAGTTCAACAAGGAGAAATGCAAAGTGCTGCACCTAGGAAGGAAAAATGTCCAGCACACCTACAGCCTAGGGAATGACCTGCTGGGTGGCACAGAGGTGAAAAGGGATCTTGGAGTCCTAGTGGACTCCAAGATGAACATGAGCCGGCAGTGTGACGAAGCCATCAGAAAAGCCAATGGCACTTTATCGTGCATCAGCAGATGCATGATGAATAGGTCCAGGGAGGTGATACTTCCCCTCTACAGGGCGCTGGTCAGACCGCAGTTGGAGTACTGCGTGCAATTCTGGGTGCCACACTTCAAGAAGGATGCGGATAACCTGGAGAGGGTCCAGAGAAGGGCAACTCGCATGGTCAAGGGCCTGCAGACCAAGCCCTACGAGGAGAGACTAGAGAAACTGGACCTTTTCAGCCTCCGCAAGAGAAGGTTGAGAGGCGACCTCGTGGCTGCCTTTAAGTTCATCACGGGGGCACAGAAGGGAATTGGTGAGTATTTATTCACCAAGGCGCCCCCAGGGGTTACAAGAA
Source organism: Alligator mississippiensis (assembly GCF_030867095.1). Classification (NCBI taxonomy): domain Eukaryota; kingdom Metazoa; phylum Chordata; order Crocodylia; family Alligatoridae; genus Alligator; species Alligator mississippiensis. The sequence continues at coordinate 193,134,523 of NC_081825.1, read as the reverse complement.
ACAATGGCCACAAGCTAGCAGACAGCAGATTTAGATTGGACATTAGGAAGAACTTCTTCACAGTTCAAGTGGCCAAGGTCTGGAACGGGCTCCCAAGGGAGGTGGTGCTCTCCCCTACCCTGGGGGTCTTCAAGAGGAGGTTAGATGAGTATCTAGCTGGGGTCATATAGACCCAGCACTCTTTCCTGCTTATGCAGGGGGTCGGACTCAATGATCTATTGAGGTCCCTTCCGACCCTAACATCTATGAATCTATGAATCTAAGCAATTGCTTACCAAACTCAAAATGAAAGAACCTCTTCAAAATGGCAAAATAAAATACTCTGATAATTACTTACACTTGGAAAAAATCTTTAAAAATCACTTCAGCTGTTAAAACCTTTAATATAGGTTTTAATACAAGAGCACAGCATTGGAGCACTTGGGGCCTTCCACATTAGGTGCAAGATAAAGCCTGGTTCCCCCGTTCCAGGCTAAGATCAAGCATAATTCCTGGATGAGTATAGTATACAACCTGATCTAATCAAGACCAAGACTGTCAAATATGCTTGTTCAAAGAAAAGCTTGATGATTCCTAAGTAATACATGAGGTCTTGTAGTCTAACCCCTTGCTCAAGGCAGGATTATCCATAACTAAAGCAGCCTAGCCAGGTATCTGTCCAACCTGCTATTAAAATTTTCCAGGGATCAAGAGTCCCCAGCTTCTCTAGGTAACCTGTTCCAATGTGTGAGCACCCTCATAGTCAGAAAGTTCCTCCTAATCTCCAGCGTAAATTTCCCCTGGGGCAGTTTGAAGCACTGTTCCTAGTCCCATTCCCTACAGCCACAAAGAAAAGCACATCTCCATCCTGTCTATATAAATCACCCTTCACATAGATGAAGACTGGTATCAGATTCCCTCACTCAGTCTTTACTTCTACAGACTAAATAACATTGTTTTGTTGCTCTACACTGGACTACATACAAACTGTCCACGTCCTTCTTGAAGTAAGAGGCCCAAAACTGGACACAGTACTCCGAGTGATGCCTCATCATGGCTGCATAAAACAGAAGAATTACTTCCCTTGATTTGCAAGTGGCACTCCTGTTAATACAACCCAGTTTGCTGTTGGCTTCTGCCCCCACAAAGCACACTTTTGGCTCATATTCAGTTTATATGAGCTGTAACCCTCAGGTCCTTCTCTGCAACCTAGCCAGTTAATCCCCAGTTTGTATCTGTATATACAATTATTCCATCCCAAATGCAGGACTTTGCATTTGTCCTAATTGAATTTTATTTGATTGACTGTGGACCATTTCTCCAGGTTATCTAGGTTACTCTGGATCCTAGACCTACCCTCTGGAATGTCTGCAACTCCACCCAAGTTGGTGCCATCTACGAATTTGCTAAGAATGTAATCAGTCCCATTCATGGCCATTTCTAAGCATGATGATCCAACTAGTTACCTACTACCTTACAATATTTTTGTCTAGTCTGTATTTCCTAAGCTTGTTTATGAGTGGGTTGTGAGAGACAGTGTCAAAAGCCTTTCTAAAGTCAAGGTATATCACATCCACTACTCTCCCTCATCCACAGAGCCTGTCATCTTATCATTGAAGGCAATCAAGTTGGTCAGACACAACATACTCTTCATGAATCCATGCTGACTATTCCTCATCACCTTGTGCTTATTAAAGCACCTATAGGTGCTTCAAAGTAAGATTCCTAGAGGACCTGCTCCATGATCTTTCCAGGTATCATGGTCAGGGCTGACTGGTCTCTAATTCCCCATATCCTCCTTCTTCCATTTCTTAACAAGATGGGCACCCTGACCTCCTCAAGTCTTCAAAAAGGAGAACCAATGGCTCTGAAATTACCTCAACAAAGCCCTTCAGTACCCCATCCAGCCTTGACAACTTGAGAGCATCTAGCTTCTCTAAGTAATATCTAACCTGTTCTTCAACTACTCTAGGCTGCATGTTCCCTTCCCCATATTTGTGTCAATTGTGCTCTTTAGCTGGGAGCCAGCTTTATTTGTGAAGACTGAAGTAAAAAAAAGGCATTAAATATTTCAGCTTTCTCTGCATCATCTACATTCAGTAAGGGACCTATATTTCTTTGGTCTTCCTTTTATTTCTGATTTACTTGTAGAAACCCTTTTTATTGACTTTTCTGTCCCTTGTCAGTTGCATTTCAAATGACATCTTGGCCTTCCTGATTTTCTCTCTGCATACTATACAATCCATATAATCTCTTCCTTAGTAATGTGACCACATTTCCATTCTTTGTAGGACTCCTTTTTTGAGTTTTAAATCATTTGAAAAAGATTGCTTTCTAGCCAAGCTATGTTTCTGTTGCAGCACTGTTGTGTTCAAAAATTGTATCAAGATAGCTTGCTCCTATACCATAAATATAGCCTCCTTAAAGTACAGCCAGCTTTCCTGGCCTCCTTTTCCTTTCAGACTTTCACATCATACTCCAGTCATTCAATTTAATTTCATATCGTTTCATTCAGGTCATTTCTGAATAATCCAAATGACACTATAATTCCATTATTATATTAAGATCACCATTTTTTACTATCCCCAGGCTTCTTGCATTACTCTGTAAACACTTCAGGTTTATATAATAACTGACTGTCATATCTTCTCCCCAAAACCTTTGCTTAGATTTCCACTATTGACTCCTCTTACTAGGTTTTGATCTTTGTTCCCTGGCTCTTTAATTATTTCTAAACTTTTGTCTCCATCTCTTAGTGAATTTATAGTCCTTCTCACTAGGTCAGCAAGCCTGTACACAAAGGCACTCTTCTTTTCATCCTATTGACCCCACCTCTTCCCAGCAGTCCTTCTTGGAACACCACTACACCATCAAAATTGATCTCCAAGATGCATTTGCTCCTACACAGGCCTTTACCCTAGACTGGAAGAATCAAATGAGAACACCACTTGGGCCCCTATTCCCTTCACCTTTGCACCCAGATCTGTGTAGTCACTTTTGATCTGTTCAAGGTCACTGCTGGCTGTATCGTTAGTGCCCACATGGAAGATCAGCACAGGATAGTAGTCAAAGGGCCATATGGGTCTTAGCAGCCTTGCTATGATGTATTGGATGCAGCAGATTCACTTTTTACATGAGGGATGGTGGTGATCAAGCTAACAGCCTTGAAATTTGCATAATGGTGTTAAAAAAGGTATGTGTTGTTGGCACCCACACTTTTTTCAGCTTCTTCCCCATGCTTCTGTCTCTCTTTGGTATTACACTCTTAGGACCCTGACAGAAGTTCATTTAAAGTTGTGATGGGATCTAATCTCTGATCCCAACAATTGCATTTCCTGACATGCCACACACACATGGCAGGAGGCATGATTTTGCAACTGGGGATCAGATCCAAATCACGCCATACTTGTTAATTCAGGGGGAGTCACAGATCACGATCCCAGGCTCCTTCTGCACCAGCAAATTGAAAGCCAGGTGCCTGACAAATCAGCTGATTGAAGGAACCAGGGTTTAGAACCAGCCCCAGTGTAGTTCCCACCAAGCTGTCAATCAGTTGATTTTTGGCTGGATACAGTGACTGCACCGGGGTCTGGAACTGGCCTCAATATGGGCCTGGACCCAGCAGGCCACAGTTGCTCAATGCAGAGTTTAAGTTCCCAAGAGAAAAAGCCAAGATTCCCTTCACTGTGAGCCTAAGATCCCTTCTCTGAGCATCCTGGACAGAGTTGCCCAGCACAGGGTTTAAAGTGCCAGCGGAGAAGGGGAACACAAGCTCCTGGCCAGTGGGAGCAAAGGATTCCTGCTAGAGACTTTAAACCCCATGTCAAGCAGCTCTGGCTGGGCACAGGGGCCCTGGCACAGGGGAGTCTCTGCTCCCCTGCACCTGGCTGGTGCTTCTTTCCACAAAGTTTAAAGCCCTGGTGTGGGGAAAGCCAAAGCCTCTGCCTCCCTGTGCTAGGCAGCTCATCCAGGGCTTTAAAGTCCCAAGCAAGGGAAACCTTTTGGCTACACCCACCCAGCCTCCAGCAGGGCTGAAAATCAGCCAATTTTCGGTCACACATTAAATTCAAGGCACCATCCAAATAAGCCAAAAAATGTTCCAAAGTTTTATAATGAAGAACATTTCTATGACATGTTCCTCATTTTATGGCACATTTAAATCCTACATGCATGACAACTCATGCTCTCAGCACTCAACTTATTCAACCAGCTCATCTCTTATCTACAAGCAAGGAAAGTGACAAGACGCAGCAAAGACTGCCACAAAATCTACAGGAATCTTCCAATCTAAAACAGGTTCTGTTACATTGCTGAGATTTCAGCATCCCCGACAAAATGAAGCTCCCAAAAGCACTGCCAAGGAATTAGTTTTCAATTGTCCTTTTAATAATTTTAATGGGATAATTAAATGCTTCCATTCAAGATACTAGAGCTTATGCTGTAAAGAGCCAAATTGTTTAGACTTCATACCTCTGGAAAAGACATGTTAACCTTGACTAACACAGAAAGTGTGCATTTAAAACTTACATATATATATATATTTTAATTTGCTTGCCTCATAACTGATTCTCAAAAAGGCTATTTTAAGCAACAGGTTTAAATACTTTCTTTGGCCTTACTGAACTTGTGAAACATTATTTTTACCTTTGCCATTTATAAATTGCTTCAGGTTATCCATGATAAACCAAAAAAGATCCCCAGCCCTTAAATGCCCAACTGTTTTTTTTTTAGCTGTAGTACACTGAGAACTTTGTATTTAAGCTTTTGGGAAATAAATACTTTGGTAAGAGAGTCCCCAACATGGCAGTCCCACTTTTAAAGGTATAATCATCCAGTAGCAGTAGAATAACTGATGTGGCAACCTGGACAGCAGCCCCAAGCACCGATTGATTGGGGGGGAGCGGGGAGGGGAAAGAAGGAGCAGAAAAACTAGAAGCTGCTGCTACAGCCACACAATCACGCCAACAGCAAAGCAGCAGTCGGAATCTGTCACTGCCTCCATTCATCACAGCTGCCCTGGGTTCCCAGCTGACTGGTTACACCTCTGCAATCTCTTTGGAAACTCCCTCGAGAGGCATAGGGCCTGGATACATAAAACATTTATACCTGTGGAATTTACATCACTTTTGTATACCAAGAGATCCAGAGCCACACAGGTATTCTGTGTTTGCAGCAGGCACTATTATAGCACCTTACCATTGGGTGAATGGGCTATTATATAGCCTGACTGCCTATAGCAAGCATCTACTGCCAGATATGACACTTACGCTGTTGTAGTTTTATCCTAATTTCTCCCCAAGGTACAAAAATTCTACAGTAGAATTCTAACATAATAAAAGCCTTAGTCTGTCTGGCTGTCCGTAATGCTTTTGCCCAACTGTGCATGCACTGATTGGCTGTGCAGGCTGGGCAGCTGGGGGGCACAGCCAGCTGAGTTAAAACAGGAACCCCTCCGCTGAGCCACCTCCTGTAGCCTTCAGTTCAGTGGCTTCCTCCACCCCACCTTCACACATGGCAAAAAAATAAGTTGGTACAAGCACTTTACAAGTGGCAGGGCCACCTAAGGAAAGGCAGGAGCCCTTCCGTCAGCCCCACCTCACCCTGCAGCCTCTGGTGCAGTGGCTCCCTCCTCTCCACCCCTACCTTCCCCCATCATTCTTGACAAGCAATTTGCTAATCAAGTCATAAGAGTGTAGGACTGATCACAATGCAAGCTTGTTGTGTGTTCAAGCTCATGCACAAGCGACTGTAACTATAGTAACCTTTGTTTATTGTGTCCCATTTTGTTTTGACTTTGTTTTTTAATTTTCTTTTTTTTAAAGTAAAATAGTCAGTTATTGTGATTAGTTTCATTCATCCTGCTCAGATAGAGTGTTATAAAGACATTTCAAGAATGACCTTAACTATCTGATATAAGACTGTTCTCTGAAGGTGCATTATTGTCTAAGCTCAGCAGCAAGGGAATCTATAACCTAGCTAAAATACTACATGTAGGAAGAGACACGGAGGCGCACAGGAATATGATAAAAATCACACCAGATCAGAAAAGAGCAATAGGTATCTGTCAAAAAAGCAGTAGAAGAACTTTAGCTAAGCATCAGACTGCTGACACCTACATGTTTTTAAGCCTCTCAAACTTGAATGGAATCCAGAAACTGCCCCTGTCTTTGTGCCACCAAGGTTGTGCATGCATACCTTCTGTGAAGTGTAGTGCTCTCAGCATGTATACCCTCTGTGTAGTGTAGCACATGCACAGAAACAAACCCTGAGAGTAGAGAAAGGATGGTCCAGGCACCTCCCCTGGATCCAGAGCCACAGAGTCCCTCATAGCACAAGCACACACTTTCCTGGAATTCTAAATCTCATTTGAACTTTAACTCTTCAGGAGCCACAAACCAGGTCAGATCAGTTTCCTAAGCATCAGTTACTCCAGGAGTCAGGAACACTTTCCAATGGGGGGTCAGAACAACAAAGTTCAGGTCAGAGGCAGGTGGGCATCAGAACCCAACTACTGCCACTGGTTCACTCTACTGCTATCTGCAGCCAGGCACACAAAAGCTCCCCTCTGTCAAAGCCTGTGCCACCCAAATGCAGCACAGCACAGCACAGACAGAGCTCCCCTTCCACTGGAGCCCCAAGCAGCTGACTGTGGTGTGGCACATAGAGAGCCTTTTGCGACTGAAACCAGTGCTGCAGGCTGGATCCAAAGACTCTGTGAGCCATGAGTTGCTGATCCCTGGTTTAGTCTGTTCTCCCAAGCCGCTTCCACTTCCATTAGTGACCCATTAATATTCACCATCAATGAGAGAGCTTCGTGATGCAGAGATCTCAGCATAATAGTGTAATACCTTGCGATCTCAACCAGAATTCATACATTGCACAAAGTCCCCAAAGTTACCAGAGGGCCAACATGCAAGAATGAATAGACAGGACATGTCACTGATGGGCCACAGTTTTTATCAAGAAACTTTAGTGAAGAAAACTGAACATGTATTTTCCTTGTTAAAGACACAATAAAAAGCACTGAAAGAATGGTACAGATCTTTTTCCTTTAAAATTCTCCCGGCACTTCCCAATTCACTGAAGGTGTCTCAAAATGCAACATCACAACAATCTATTGTAACCAATGGTAACTGTACTATCCCAGAATATATCATTCTGTGATGCCTGCAGTGAACCAGAAAGGATCAGGAGAATTTTACAGAGCAGAAGTTTTAAAGGGTTATGTAAAATACATTGTGCTGAGTGAATCTCTCAGCTTGGTTAGTTGTAAACAGCTGTGTATTTAATTCAGGTCTTCCTTTGTGGTTCACCTTTAAAAGAACCCAGACCCAGAAAAATAAAGTCCCAGAATTTTAAATCTAGTAAGAGATTATTCGAATCATATTTGGACTAGATATTATTACAAGTAACTTAAAATAAGCAGCTAATACATATTTGAAATGTCCATTTTTAATTGCTTTTAGCCTGGAAATCTTTTGAAAGGCATAGTCTAACCTGTAATGGATTATCAGCAACACTTTAATATTGAAACAAAGAATTTGTCAAGTACGTTTTGATTTTCAATTGTAATTAATTATTACCAGTTTTCTCAGCTTAAGAAATTAAACTGATTTTATATTCAGTTTTCCATGCACTAAAAAATACTATAACACCTTGGTTTCAAACCCTGCTGAGGAGCATTTTAGAGTTTGAGAACATTTTTAGGGGCATATTTTTAAAGTTTCATTGAAGTTTGTTTGTGTCCAGAGATTTGGTTTGGCTTTGTTTTTTAATGGTCAACCAAATTTTACCTGATTTTTCAACATACCTTTGAATTTAGTCTTTAAATTAAGTTATAGGATCCAATCTTCCCACTGAGTATGCTAGGCAGACCTATGTGTCTATGTGAAGCTTAACAGCAATATTCTATTTAGTAAGTATGTATAATATTCCTCTTTGAGGGGAAAAAGCCTACCTGCATGCACTGAATTCAATCACTATTGCATTAGTTCTATGATTGATGGATTCTAAATATTCACATCTGCTAAACTGGAAGCTTTCTCTCGAATGAATGCTGTCAATGATCTTCAGTATTTCCCAAGACTGACATGACAGCACATTACAAGAATCCCAAGCCCACACATGCGAATAAGTTACCTCAACAGATTTTCTAAACCCTGCTTTGGTATGTAGTGCTGAAACAGAGTTGGACAGGAAAAGCTATACCAACAGCAATACAATTCCTCACTCATTCAAGACATAAAACCACTAAATCAGTGGGGCCCTAAAAATAATTTCCTGACTACCTAGGGAATAAAAGATGGTAAAGAATGAAAGGTGTAGTTATACTAAAGTTATTAATAAAAATACATTATACAGTTTATAGTTTTATGATTTTCTAAGCAAACAATCATTTTTCTGTAGTGAAAAAAATGAGTGAAAACTAAGAGCTGGCATTTTCCAAGTGATGCCTTGAGTCTACTGACAGGTGCTTGCAGTCTATTAAGGGGTATCTGAAACCTAAAAAAGCCTGAGAAACACTGATGTAAGTATTTTCACTTACAGTGAACTAATTGTCTATTATGGGCTCCAACATAGAGTATTTGCAGACTGAGCATTACAGCATTCTTCTAATATAGGAGAAACCAAAAGCAGGCTGGGTTAAGTAAAAAGCATCCAAAATGAAAAAATGTGGATGCATGCAAACTGAAAGAGTAGGTTAATGTTAAGGTACTGAAGATACAGTAATCTAAGACACTGGCTGGAGGTTAGGCCTAGATCCAATAAGAGCAACTTAAGCAACTGAAACCTACATGCTGAAACACCTCACTTTAAGGCACCGGGACCCTGGAGTGGAATCCAAAACCCAGGGTTAGACACCTAAGTTCCGTGTACAACACATAAGAAGAGGTAAATGCCCCAGAAAGGTGATCTGAAACATCTCATGTTAAGGGGGAAATAACCTAGGACTAGCCAAGAGGAAACATTAAACGCTAACACAATGGTTAGTATGTCTCAACTACTGTCCCCTCTCAGGATCTAGGCTTGCCAACCATCCAGGATTGCCCAGGAGTCTCCAGGAATTAGAGATAAATCTCCAGGAGACTGCTGAGAGTCACCCAGGAGATAAATAATAGGGCACTTATTAAAATAAATATTACATGCTGAATCTGATTTATACAGTTGTCCAGCGGGTTTTTAAAATGCAATAGTAATGTGCACTTGCTATCCTGATGTAAAATCATTAATGTCATTATTACATCATGTGATGAAACCTCCTGGAATAGATTCAAACAAAGTTGGCAACCCTATCTGGAGCTCAGCTGCCTAAGCTAGGGCAGTGTCAATAAGCTTTACATGTAGTTTACTCTTTCAAGAAGAGGAGGGCTCCGTGTTTTCCTTTTAAAACATGGCTGGAAGAGGAGGTGGTGGTTGTGCCCACCTTGTATCTGATAGTGCACTGGACTCCTTCTGAAAGCTATTCCAGATGGTGGCACCCTTCCACCCCTTCGCCCCCATTACATCTGTGCCACCATACAAAAATAGTCACCAAGCAGAAAGCAAGCAAGCAGTGTTATACTCTAAAGCAGGGAGTAGGAAATCCTAGCTTTTTAAAACTGCGGGGGAGGGGGAGGGCAGGGCAGCAGGGGTACTTAAAAGCTTGATGTCTCATTTACAGGGCTGACATTTCTCATATTGTAAACGCTGCTTCCCCTTTTACAGTAAGCGAATGCTTCTTTGTTAGATGCAGATTTATCCATTCCACTCCCAAAGCTATAAAACTCCCAAAAAGAATATTTTACAGCTTTTCTGTTTTATCATATAGTACTGACTGTCTCATTTTTCTCTCCATATTTCTTTCTACTTTCAGAGTTAAAACCAATATTGTTCCTAAACATCTACTGCTAACTTTACCTTTTTTGCTGGGTTCTTCTCCTCTTCTCTTGGTATGCAAACTTCTTGGCCATGAATCCCCATTTTTCTCCAACACAAACCAGACCACTGTTGACACATTCCTACATTTCTTCTGGATTGTTACTGAAAACGGTATCTCCACTGCTTTTTCAGTTGATCATAACCCAGCTGACTGAATGGAACCTATGAGGCACACATAATGAGACTTAATTGTTCTTCTCACGTGATCTAATTCACTTACACCACACAAAAAATAAGCCCAGTAATTTACTACATAAATCTAAACTGTCCTAAATACATGTAGTAGTGTGATAAACTATGATGTTAAAGGAGGTAAGCCAAGATCTACATACAAACACATACTAGTTTTCCAATTATGGTCAGTGATTCAAGCAAAAATACTATTTCCTCTTAAGTCTACAAACCAGTACAGATTTAAGCTGTAAATCCCCAGTGAAAACCCCCCGGGGGGGGAAGAGGGTTTAGGAGAATCAGCTACACCATTCTGAACTGACCGCAAAAAATAACAGATAAGAAAGAATTTCCATTAAATTCTTAGAATGGTCCTGGTTATCAGAGGAACTGCCTCACAGCTGCATTCTCCACACTTGTTCATACAGTCTGGATGCTCTTACTGTTAGTTTCTGAAAGTCTCCAGGAACAAGCAACAATAGTAATCTTAGCATTTTCAATCTACTGACAGCACAAGTCCTTTCCTTTGGTATCCATTTCCTTTGGTGTTCACAAAAGTCCAAGACTAGCAAATTTCAAAAGGATCATACACAATACACCTTATTTTGACTGAAAGCAAAAATGCAAACACTAAATTAATAAAATAAGTTTGCATATCAATGCCCTACTGCTAAATTTATATATTAATTACTAAATAAGATTCATTTTCAGAGAGAAAATACTATCAAAAAGGCAGCTGAGCTATAAATAATTTCTTATAACTGTTATCAAGGGTTTCAACACATCACCTGTTATTTTAGCTAAAATAACCGCCAAATGGGACTGACTGAAAAACAGTCTAGTAAGTGCAACAGAAACACCCACCTATCATATTGTGTTTGCCTTAATTTGTTAGGCTAACAGTCGCACATGATTCTGTGCCAAGAATAAAGAGGATGTAAGAATGGGTAAGGGAAGAAAAAAAAAAAAAATCAATAGGCTCTTGGGATCATTATCAAAGTCAACTTACATTGGCTTTACAGTCTGTACAGTTTCTAAAACTTTGTAGCAGATACTTTACAGATTTTAAAATATCTACTTTTAAAATTAATCTACCACAAATTCTTTGAGACCTAGAAACTCCTAACCAAGCAAGGGAAATCCTACTGTATTTTACAGAACTATTCTCTAAAAATGACCATCTAAAGTTAAAAAAATGCCATCTACACAAATAGTTTTCATGTTAAAAAGACTTTTTCCCCAACCAGACCACTGCATTAGAGGGTCACTGTCCCAGGGGGACACAAACGGAGGTCCCGGAACACCCTCCCATGGTGGGACCCAAGGCTGGAGTGAACTGCCGGAAAGAAGAAACAAAAAGCCCTAAGGAGGGGGCTCACTTACCTTCCATAGGAAAAGCCCTGTCACGTTCAGAAGAGCCACCGGCACGGTTCATCAGTGGCTTTTATTTGCAGCTGGTAGCGGCGCCAGGGGATGACATCATCAGAAGCCACTGCCTGGCTGATTTAAAAGACAGCAGCAGGGAAACAGGGCGGGCAGCAGCTAAGCCAGAGACAGGAGGCGAGGCTGCTCCCCAGGCCACTCGACGACAGGATCCGCAAGGGACCGGACGAGGACTCACAGGAAGGGTCCTGGCACCCCTAAAGGGCTACGCACCTGGCCCATCAGGACAGCCAGCCCAAGGAGGACGGCGTCAAGGGATCCTGACGACCATAGATGCTGGATCCGTGAGCGGGGTGGGCTGAGGCCCGAACCCCTACTGTCCTTTTTTTCTCTGTTTTATGTTATCACCTTGAAGGGCACCCAGAGCCCGAACTGGGAAGGCACCCCCAATCGACCTGCAGGGTCAAGAAGAGGAGCAGAGGCAGCTCCATGGAACGTGACGTCTCAAAGATAAAGTCAGGGTGGACATTAAGACAGGACCGGTCCCACACCCCATAGACACCCAGGGCAAAGAAAAACGCTGAGGGACTGGCAAGAGAGGACAACAGCAGGAGGGAACATCAAAGAGACAGGCCAGCGAATCATCACCTGGTCATCCTGAGGGCTGGCGTATGGCTGGTGTATAGGGAAGGTGGAGCCCCAAGGAGGCCTGCAAAGGGCAGCCCCCAGTCCACGAGATTTTGTAAGGGAGAGTCCCACTACTGAAGGGAAGACCAAGTCATGGCAGGAGAGTGTCGGGGCCTCCCTCGGGGGTGAACACAGCCCAACACCCAAGTCCTGGGGACACACCCCGTGGTCTGAACTGGGCGTGCACTCTAAGGCCAGAGAATGCCTATACCAAACCAGGTGGGTGCAGTCGCACAAAAATAAGACACACAGCTATGTTGTGAGGCAACCATTTCATTGACACGCGCTCATCATTAATTCTCACCCCAACCACCACACTAGGGGGGAAAAACAGTGATCTGCTGTTGATCACCTCTAATGTCAATATGTGCATGTTGCCAACATTAGATTTCCCTAGAATAAGGCAAGCAATTACAGCATCCTGACTAGCTATAAACTGATCAAGCTACTTGAAGAAAGGATATGGGCTCTAGTTAGATGCTACTACATGGTGTGGTCATTTTCAAAGCTAGAGTTTTTGCTATGAAAATAAATACAGTAATCCCATAAATAAATTTGGATACACACCATGCATCCAAACAGAAAGTAAAGGTGTGGGAACAGTCAGTACTTAAATTTCTGACACACAACAATTCATGAATCTCTCTCCTTTTTTATAAAGTGTAAGAGGGAGGAGCAACATTTCAGAGATAGTACCATATAAAAAGTCACTTGGCACCTTGATAAATTTTTAAGAACAAGATGCAATACTATGTATGATTTACAATATGTTTATATATCATGCAAGTGTAATAAATTATTTTTCAAGGTAAGTCATGTCTCAAATTAGGAGAGAGTTTCTATCAATGAAAGAACACACTTAGCATATAAAGAACTGATAAATTTGAGTTGGGAATAAGTCCAGCAGTGAAATTTGTTCACCAAAGCCGAAAGTGAATGTTATTTAATAGGAGACAAATATCTCTGATATTAAAAAGTTTAAGTCTTCCTGCATTCCACCTGTTTTTGGAGAAACACGTTCTAAACCTATTAGAAGTTAAACATCACCACTATTGCTGAAGTGTCACTCATACATACCATACAGGAACCTTCACTGTCTAGAATGAGAATAGATTGCAACCCCAATCTCCTACAGTAAAAGTAATATATAAATAAAGCCTCAGGGTAGCTTAACATAAAAGACAAAAAGATTATAGAAACAGAATAAAATATTAAAATTAAGTACAATTTCCCAGCAAAAAAAGTCCTCCCTGATCTCCTGACCAAAAAGAATGTCCCCCATCCAACCCAGCCTCATTCCTCAATGCAAACCATATTTAATACCTATGTCAAAGAAAAGAATTCCCCTCTGCAAATATTCCCTTCCATTCCTACCCACTCTTACTCCCACACCTCACATAAATGGGAATGCCCAAACCCACTAAGTGTTCCCTCCCAAGCCATATTCATAGATTTCTGGGGCCGGAAGGGACCTGGCAGATTATTGGGTCCGACCCCCTACTCCAGGCAGGAAGGAGCACTGGGGTTAAGTAACCCCAGCCAGATGCCTATCTAATCTCTTCTTGAATACCTCCAAGGTAGGGGAAAGCACCACCTCCCTTGGAAGCCCATTCCATATTTTGGCAACCCTCACCATAAAGAATTTCTTCCTTATGTCCAATCTAAATTTATTCTTCAGTTTGTGGCCATTATTTCTGGTAACCCTGAGGGGCACCCTGATAAACAGAGTGCCCCCTATTCCCTGCTGGCCCCCCCAATGAGTTGGTAGACAGCCACAAGATTGCCTCTCAGCCTCCTCTTGTGGAGGCTGAAGAGATTCAAGTCCCTCACTCTGTCTTCATAGGGTCTTACCTGCAGGCCCTCAACCATACAAGTAGCCCTCCTCTGGACCCTCTCAAGGTTATCCACATCCCTCTTGAAGTGTTGCGCCCAAAACAGGGCGCAGTACTCCATTTGTTGTTATGTCTCAGCTGTGTGTTCTTGGGAACCCTAGCACAGGACGCAGTCTGTCTGACTCACAAGGACTCACCCCGCCTCCCTCCCTTCCGCTACATAAATGAAACTGATTAAGATGCAGTGAGAGACATACCTAAGACCCTCAAGATAAGGGTGACAAGAGTGAACCAACTGCCCTAGGTCTCATTTACATCTGAGATGGAACCAGATGACCATTCATTTACATGAGAGATGGAGAACAGAAAGCCTGAAGCAGAGACTGCAGTGAATTCTGGGACCAGAGAAGCAGGGGAGCACTGCATGATGGGGAATCTGTGCTCTAAATGTTAATCAACCCATGTTCACACACACCCAGCTCAGCATTTATCAGACCAGTTCTAATCTGGATTTACTAAGGACTTTCCCCACCCCCCAGACACACACACACACCTCTAAGTTTAATAGGCATCTCGGGCCGTACATTCCCCGGTCCCACTACAGGAGGCCTATTTAACTTGATTGACTAAAACTCGGTTGCCGGGTTAGGGAATGCTGAGGCAAGAGACCGAGTCAGAGGGGATATGGTCAACATTTGAACAATGGTTAAGGGTTCATCACAACGTCCAGCCCGTTGGAACCCTAATCACAGGTGTTGTCGTACTTTTCCTGAGACGACTGGTGGGAGTCCTCTCCACAAAAGGTTATGAGCACCCCAATAATTGTCTTAAGTCTGTTAAAAGACTATTGTAAGATCTGGAAAAGTCATGCTAAGCTGAGGCTTGTGCACAACAAGTAAAAATCCAAAATCCTGATTCTGCAAGCTATTGTTTCTGAAGAAACCATGAGATATCCCATCAGTATATCTGCCATCCATAGGAATTCCAAACTGGCTCCCAAGTATTTGGTTACTCCCTAATCTTAAGTGTTTCCTGATTATCAATCAGTTTCCTGAGATGTTCCAAACCAGATAACCCCTTGTCAATAGAAAAGACAATGATTTACACAATTAAGGATGCTTCGAAGCAGCTGAACTGAAGGTATAAAAATCTGTGTGCGCTTCAAGAAGAAGAAGAGAAGAAGAAAGAAAGGAAGAAAGAAGAAGAAAACTCCTGTGCTGACACCATCCCCTGTCGTTCTTGGGACACTGGAAGAACAGATCGTCTCTCTCTTCAAGAATTGTGCTACGAACTGTACCTGTCAGCTCTGCAGCCTGAGTACCTTGAACTGGTGAGATCCCAGTGCTCTCTCTCTTTCTTTCTAGGCATAAACTTCTGAACCTGAACTGTATCAGCTAAGCTTGAGCTAAGTTTCCCCAAATACTTAGTGAAACCAGGGTAGTACTGTAATTGTTTGTGTTTGTTTTTCTTTTGCATGTCTATTACTATTAGTACCATTATATTTATTGCTAAGTATATGAAATATGTAACTTTTATAGTCAAACTGGTAGTAACTGGGTATATTTTTCCTTCTCTGCTTCTCTTTCCTTCTGTGCTCTGCAGCAACGCTTCTTTTACCTAAGCTAAAGATCCCTGTGAAGCCCAAAAATATTGTGGGGTCTGCTCATCAAGAGGCCAAAGATTGGGACGTGCTGAGTTTGAAACACATAAGGGGATCAGCTTGTACAGGCTGATTGACCCAGTTTGACTCAGACGTGCCCTTATGAACTGAATGCTGGCCCATGAGGGTGTCAGCTGGACACCCAGTCGGATTCAGAGGGATTCTGTTTACCTGCGTGCTTGTGTCTGAATGCATTTTATTGTTGCTCTTATGAACTGATTCTTGGCATATGAGGGTGTCAGCCTGTCCATGCTGATCAGCCCGGCCAGGTCAGGCGTGTCACATTAATTTGTGTGTGTTTGTGTGTATGACTGATTTGGTGACTGGAGGAACCCAGTCCCATTGAGATTGAGTCCTGCAAGATAGCTCCATTGGGGGTGAGGGCTTGCAGAAGGGAGAGATACAGCTCCGTATAGTAACACAAGCAGCACATTGACAGAATCACCAAGATCCTAGAAACTATCCCTAATAAATGAGCACACCCCAAAGTAATGGGCAAATTTGGTAACACTGTTGCCTCACCAATGCCGCACAGAAGGGAATTATCACTTCCCTAGACCTGCTCATGATGCACCTGCTGATGCAAGAAAGAGTGCAGTTAGCCTTGCTTGTTACCTTGTCACACTGGCGGCTCATGTTCATTTTTGTGTCAACCAGGACTCCAAGATGTCTTTCCAATGTTGTGGTACTCAGTACAGTACCTCCCAGTCTATAGGTGTGTTGGAGCTGCTTTCTCCCCAGGTGCAGCACCTTGCATTTATCCTTGTTGAATTGCATCCTATTCTGATCTGTCCACTTCCCCAGTCTATCCAAATATGCCTGAATTTGCTCCCTGCCCTCCAGTGTGTTAACTGTACCCCATAGTTCAATGTCATCTGTGAATTTGGACATGGTGCTTTCAACCCCTTCATCCAAATCACTGATGAGGATATTAAACAGCACTGGTCCAAGGACAGAGCCTTGGGGGACACCACTGCCCACATCCCTCCAGGGAAAAACCGACCCATCCACCACCACTCTCTGGGTGCGTCCTGTGAGCCAGCTTTTCACCCACCTTACTGTGAAAAAATCCACATCACAGTTACTCAGTTTGCTCATAAGAACTGGGTGTGACACTGTATCAAAAGCCTTTTTAAAATCCAGGTAAATAATATCTACTTCCACTCTTGCATCTAAGCACTTTGTGACCTGGTCATAAAAAGAGACCAGGTTAGTCAGGCAGGATCTGCCTGCTATAAACCCATGCTGGTTGCCCCTTACCATAGTGTGACTCACTGGCCCCCTGCAAATGTGATCCTTTATGATTTTTTCTAAGGTCATGCCAAGAATAGAGGTGGGGCTAACTGGCCTATAATTACCTGCATCCTCCTTCCCCCCTTCTTGAAATGAGGTACTATGTTGGCCCTTTTCCAGTCCTCTGGGACCTGTCCCGAGTGCTCGAACAGTAGTGCCAGTGGTTTTGCTATGACATTAGCCAATTCCTTTAGTACCCTTGGGTGAAGATCATCGGGGCCCGCCGACTTTAGGTCAGCGCTAACCGTTGGTGGATTGCTATTACTCACACTCGAGACTAGAGACTCATTGGGAGGTGTATTTGTATCTGTGTTCAGGAACACAGAAGCAAAGAAATTATTTTAGAGCACTGCTTTTTCCATCTTATCAGTTACAAGTTGCCCTAGTCCATTCTGTAGCAGCCCTATGTTACCCTGAGCCTTCTTCCTGCTCCCTATGTACTTAAAAAAGGATTTTTTGTTTTCCTAAATCTTCGTTGCCAACTTGAGTTCTGTAGCTGCTTTGGCCTTCTTCACTGCTTCCCTGCAAGTATGACAAGCAAGTATACTCCCTCCTTGGTGGCTGCCCCCTGCTTCCACAGCCTGTAGGCCTCTTTATTCCTCTGAAGGCTCTCCTGGATTTCCCTGCTCAGCCAAGAAGTTTTTTTGCCTCTTTTGCCTCCCTTTGTGTGTACTGGGATGGTTCCCCTCTGCACCTGTAGGATCAATCCCTTGAGGAACTCCCACTCTTCTTGGACTCCAAATTCACAGATGTGATTATCCCTCAGTCCCACCCTAACTAATCCCCTGAGCTCATTGAAGTTGGCCTTCCAGAAGTCTAGCACTACTGCCCTACTACTTGTCTTTCCCACCTTACACTGGATAGTGAATCCTATCAACTGGTGGTCACTATCCCCTAGGTTACCTTGTACCTGTAGATTCCCCATCAAGTCCTCCCCTGTGGCCAGCACCAAGTCATGTAAGGCATCTCCCCTAGTGGGACTACATACCTCCTGTGTTAGATGTAGGTCCTGTACGCAGGTTAAGAACCTACGTGAACGGACAGACCTGCCCGACTGCTCCTCCCAGATGTCTAGGTAATTTAGGTCACCCATGACAACTAGGTCTTTTGAGCATACTGCCCTTGAGAGCTGTTTCGAGAATTCTAGGTCTAACTCTTCCTCCTGCTGTAGGGGTCTATAGTAGACCCCCACTACCAAGTCCCTTTCTCCCCTACCCCCTTGTAATCTGACGCACATGACTTCAATCTGCCCTTCTGTTCCCATCTTTATTGCAGATGATGTATAATGTTCCCTAACGTATAGAGCAACACCCCCCCACACACACCTTTTTTCCCCAACCGATCCTGCCTCTATAGCCTGTAGCTATCAATGCCCACTGCCCAATCATGGGTAGGGTCCCACCAGGTTTGTGTTATACCAATCAGGTCAAGATTTTTGTCTGGAAGCAGGAGTGCAAGTTCCTCCTGTTTGTTTCCCATACTTCTAGCATTAGTGTAGAGACATCTTAGTCCCCTCGATAGGTGACCTTAGTATTCCCTTATCCTGATTCTTAGTAGGCTCCTTAGTACTTACCTGATCAATTCTAGCATGTGGTTTGTGGATTGGCCTCCCCAATCTCATCCTGAAGTCAGCATCCCCATCCCCATGCCCTCTCTCTCAAAGGGAAAGGCTGTGGCTGTCCCCAAAATCCACTGTACTCCTTCCCTACAAGCTAACGTTGTTAAATTAAAACACCCCTTTCCCCACCAAAGGGCACAGATGAGTGTCATATGAATCTATACCAGCCCATGGACCAGAACTGGCCTGCAGTGCTCTGTCATCTTGCCACGGGGACCCCCATGATTCCAGTGCACAGAGCCTGGGAGCCCAGTCCCCACATGTGATGCCAAGCAGAGGCCCCAGAGCATGATCCCAACATGTTGGCCATGCTGGGGCAGTCTGAGATCTCGGGGGCCTAATCCCAGCAACACAGGACCAGGCCGAGGTAGCACGGGTTCCTGGGACCCTAATCCCATTACACAGGGCTGAGCAGGCACAGCACAGAACAGAGCTGGGCATGTGGGCCTGATCCTGACATGCAGGGTCAAATTTAGCCCATGGACCAGTCCTGCAAGGCCAAAACATTGAGCACCACTTATCTATGTTATCCAAGTGCTTTACCAATCTATTAAAAGTGAACACAAGATAGAAGCACCTTCACAGGCCTTCCCTACAATCTACTAGTCAATTATTTTGGGGTATCTTGTGTAGGACAAGTTCCTACTAGCTGAATCGCTGAGAACCCTTGACAGGCTAAAACCATGATATCAAGATATGTGATATGTCCCAATTCCACATGTCCCATGTGCTTTTTTCCCCCACCATGTCCACTGACATTAATCTAAAGGCAAGAGGGTGAGGAGTTATTTGTAATGGTGTTTTTATACCTCACCTATGCTGGCTTTTAGGCTTTCTAGAAAAAGCTGTTTAAAACAATTTAAGGTTTTAAAGTGTATAAAGACCTTTTGCAAAGTGCTGGATTAGCAAAGACCTACATCCTTTATCTAACCACAGATGATTACAGTACAGCAAAGGAAGTGCAAGCTCCTCCACACTGACTTGCACATACAATTTATCATATTAAAAGAGTAATATCTATGATGAAAATTATTCAATCACCACAGTCACTTTATATGAAGCTCCTGGTACGACTTCTAAATATAATACCAAATTAAACACTAATTCCAGCAGTAATTTTTATAGAAACATATCTCCATCAATCTGAACAGAGAAAGTTAAACACAGGCTGAAAACATTTAGCCTATATATTCACTTTAGTTGTGAAACAGCTCCTGGGGGCTAGAAATACCACAAGGACGCAAGGGCAACACTCCAGTCTCCAGAGTTTACATTCTGACTGTAGTCTACAAGCCAGAATAAATCATGAAGTTCATCAAAGCACAATTAGCAAAGAATACTAACCTTGCAGAGTCATAGATAAATGATGAGGAACAGTCCCTATTTTCAGTTTTAAGTGTTGACCTAGGGAAAATAAGTTCGTCCCAATGTCCGAAATGCTGTTCTTAGTGGTAAATGAGAAGAGCAAGTTATAACTATTTATGAACCCGCAGATGTACCAGTGCCTCCTCTTTCACTGCCACAAGGTTCAAGTATTTATCAACAGCTTTAAAACTAAAACATTCTGTTAGATGTGCGCTAGTCCGGAAGCCTGCTACCCCGCTGCAAAATCTGTCTGAAAGATTCTTTTTTCAGCATCCATTCAGTGATCTCTCATTTCTTCTTTCAATATACTTTACAACTATAGTTCACATTTTTCAAAATCAATAAAATACAATTTTTTTAAAGGGCAGCATATAAGAAACAGAGCTGTCTAGTTAACAGACAAAAAACAAATCATGAAAACTGGCAGATCATGATGTAAAAGGGCATTATTGTCAGGCAAAAGAGACAGCACAATAAAAACAGAAATTTGCTTCTGAATTCAGTAACTACACCAACAGCCGAAAGAATGTCTTTCCCAATGAACCTTGCCAAATCTGACTAAACAGCATTATCAAAAACAAGCATCTAGATTACTTAACTGATATAAGAAAATTTAGTGCCACACCAGCTTTCTGCATGCAGTATTAAATACACTTAGAACATCCTAACAAAAAAAAATATGAAATCTGTGTTACAGCAGCACAATTGCTTATTTTCTTAACACGCAGCAAACTGTTGAAGGGTACATATTTAGTAGAAACAGTTTCTTGACTAGAAAGACATAAGTATAGAATAGTTAAGTATGTATTGGAAAATATTAATTTAGCACAACGTTAAGAAATCTCAAATGAATTCCTGTAAAGTATGCTAGAATCCCCTCTACCCACTGCAAAGAAGAATACTGAGGGAAATAAAACTAAAAAATTTGCTAAACTGAACTGTTAACCAGTTATTTCGTTAATAAAAACATTTTAAAATTGGAAAAATATTACAACTTGATGCATAGCTTCACAGTAAAAGCAATGAAATACTTTACACTTTAAAATGAACACAGTAGGAGAGGGCTATATTAAAAGGTTTCTGAATTTCTCTACAAATACAATATAGAAGTTGTCAAGGTTCCAAAGTGAAGTTATCTAAAATTAAATATTTTGTTGCATAGTCCCCACATGCTGCATTACCCCTAGGGCTAGGGACAGAAGTTACACATAACTGGTTTAAGTGATCAGACACTGGTTTAAACCTGTAACAGAACAGAAGCTCAGTATACATAAACTAGTTTCAAAATGGCTAAAAGTGGTTTAAGATAAACCTGGTTGAATGTAGTATCAGACTTCACTGATTTGGGTCAAACCAGTTTATGAAACTTCTGTCCCAGACTCCTTCCTGATTCAAGTTAAATCACAGTCCCCCAGCAAGCTTTCCAACCCTGGGCTGGGCTGGGCTGGGCTATCTGCTCCAGAGAGCAGGGCTGGCCCCGCCCCGCCCACTCTGCTCCCTAGCTGGAGCAGTGAGAGCTGGCTGATGGGTGTGGGGGGCAAACCCGGATGGGGGTGCAGCCCAGCCTGCAAGCAGGGACCATCTCCCCAGGTAAACCCTGGCTGGGGGCTGGGAGGGGGGTTAAACACCCCTTTCCTTGCTCAAACTTACTGCTGGCTGCAACTGTGGACTACAGATCCCAGAGGCACCTGGAAGCAGAAAGAGGAAGTGATGAGCAACCCTGCAGAGTCCTGCTGCCGTCATTCTGGACTGCAAATCCCAGGGACCTCGGGGGCAACAGGAAGAGGAAGTGACCACACAGCCAGAGAGCCGTGCTCTAGCACCCCTCTCCCCAAATTACAAAAGACGCAACAATTTCTTAGGGTGATATCTTTTACTGAGCTAACAACACAGTTGGATTGAGTTAAACAAGCTTTTGAATGTCTTGCAGGTGGTCCAGGAAAAGATATCACCCTAAAAAATCCTTGGCTCTTGTATACTTTACTCGTCACATTTCTTTTTTGTTCTTTTTTTTTTTTTTAAATCCAAAGCCAAAGCAAGCATATAATATTTTCCAGAAACATTAGTCAAAAATAACTGAGGTTCTGTAAAGTTTATGTACACCACCTCCATGCTGCACTCAGAACAACTGCAGAGAACCAGGCCCTAGACACTCAGCAGTTACCCTCAAAAACTAGGAAAAAAAAGGTAGAGTAGCCACCTTAGTATGGCCCTAGGCATATGCCCCAGCACTACTTTGAGGCTCTCCATTTCAGGCATGCTATTTGGTGCATATTCAAGAGCACTCAGATGGCTACGCTGCTTTATTTCCAAAATCCATTATACACATAGCTGGAACTAGTGGGCAGGGCAAGCTTCTGTCTCAAACATAGTACAGAGGCACTGTAGGCATAGCCCAAATTTCACCTGTTTTGTGGTGAAGGTGGTTTTACACAGCTTTCAGTAGGTATGATGCTCTTTAACCCTTAGCCTGCCAAAAATGACAACAGTGCAGAAGTTTATTTGCGAGCATAAAGAATGCCTTTCAACAAAGGGCAGGTCTGAATTACCATACTCGTTCTTGGGCACCAAAATTTGGATTCTTAGCAAGACAGAAAAAAGCTTTGAGCCTACAATGTGGCACCATTGAGGCTGCATTCTTTAACAGATCACTCTTGAGTACATTTTCATGCAACTGATGCCAATTCAGACAATTTGGCAGAAAGCCAGATTATTCATGAGGATGGTGACTAAAGAGCCTGTTTCCAGAGCCTTGTTCCTACACAGTCTGCCCTGAAAGGTATTACTTGTTTTCCCTGCTCAAATACTCTTTCAAGTAGGAAACAAGTTTTGTGACCACAAAATACTGCATTTTTGCTGCCAATTTATCTACACCAACATATATATCTATATCTATAGATATATATATCTATCTGTAAAAGATATCTGTAGATATATATCTATATACGTGCGTGCGTGTGTGTGTAAAACCTCTATATTATATTACATATATAAAACCTAAACTCTTTAGTAGTGGTATGCACATCATCAATCAACAGAATGATGAGTTAAAGATCTTTTTCCAAATGTTAATATCCAAGAGCAAAACCTTTCAGCTGAACAAGGGAAGTGTTCTATGCTAACATAACTCAACTCTGGTAATTAAAAAATTCTCAGGATCTAAAGTTCTCTGAAGTCATCAGCCAAAACCAAAAACACATTATAAGCCAGGTTGGCAGTGATCAAGCAAAGGTCATCAAAATATTTCCATCTTAATCCCTTATTTTCAGTAGCTCAGATCTTTCTAAAAAATTTCATTTTCAGACTGAAATCTTCTGTGTACAGTACCAAAATTATTTTTTTCCCAAAGAAGTTTTCAGAAAGCCAGTTGCAGAATTCAAATAAGAGAAAAGAATGAAAATACTGTACTTCCATCATTATGAAAAACAATTGCAATCTTTTTGAATAAATCTAACAGCCAAGTACAAAGCTGAAAACTGACAAGAAACAGCCCTTACAGAGAAGTGTACCTAAATATTCTACTGAGAACTGACTGCTATTTTGGTTGACTTTTAGGTCTTTCAGAGGCATCATCTTGTGCACACACTATTCAGCTGAACTTGTTCTTTGTGTGTTTTATATTAGGGTAGCCCTTAGAGAGTTTGACCATGGATCAGAGCTCTACCATGTTCAAAACTGTCACAGCACTTTTTAAGTGATTTGCATCATGTGCACTGAATGTGACAGGAGGGCTCCTCAAGACAATGCCTTATTCACTGCACCACAAGGCTACACAGACAGCCCAGGAACTTCATATGAAAGCTGACAGATAACTTTTACAAACTGACTGCAAGAAGAGTGGAAATTTGGCAGAAGGCAGGGTAGAGCTGCACCTTATCGATTAACTGAATGAGAGTATGGGATTGTAGTAAAGTTCCACATTAAAATAGAAACATCTACAGCACGTAGGTCTCACACTTCCCCCTTCCAGTAGCAAGTACAAAGATTCAGTAAGGTTTCAAAGGATTTAGTTTTCTAAGCATGCGTATACGTCCTTTAATCCAAAATAAATAAATAAAAATTCAACAAAAATGTCTTTGCCTGTTCAAGATAGATTAAATCTTCACCTTCTCTGGACCAATTCAATCCTGCCCTTCCAGCCTCAGAATGGACTGTACTTATGCTGTCCTCCTCAGTAGCAAGATCCCAGGGGAAAAAATAAACAATCCAGACAGAACTTCAATACAAGCAGCTGATAGCAAAATCCAAACCACCGGAGCTTTAGCCAGTTGCCTGGCTGTTCAAAATTCACGTTCTCCAGCCATTTATGCTAACTCCCTTCCCTAAAGCTCCTCAAGATTGTTTTCCAGTCCTTTGTTACTACTAAAAGTCATTTTCTTCACAACACCAAATAAACTTCAAAACAGTTTTTATGTACTGTCCCTCAAACACACAGATGCACTCACAGAGATTTGCTTCTAATCTCATCTTCTCTCTCTGATGCCTGACAGAAGGGTGAAGAAGAATAGTAGGATGCTGCTGGCACAGGACTGATCGCTAAACCAACTTTCCTTTGACCCTCCCCCCACCCCCTACCCCAGAACTTTTTCCCATAACCTAGCTTGGGCCTCTACAGTTTTTCTGCAGCTCTCTTAATGGAGAGTTCACTTCCAAGACAGGTGTCCCTGGAGAGCCGCTGTGAGGCAATTACTCAGGCATCCTGCTCCTGTAAGTCTCCCTCTATTGAGCCACAAGTGTCCTTTATTCCCTGCAGCTGGCAAGTGTCACCTGACCCATGCATGAACTAACTCCCCATAGGCTTAAAGGAGCAAGAGGTCCCAGAAGGTCTGCTCTTACAGGATCAAGCTTTCAGTAGACTGTACTGTTTCACGGCATATCTTTTGGACTGAGAAACATTATGCATCTACCTAAGAGCATACAAATATTTAAGTCACTGCTTCTTAAGGACTAGAAAATGACTGGCTAGTCTCATTTTCTAGTGGCAGCACTGAAAAGGACTATTAGAAGCCTTGAAAAAAAAAAGAAAGGAGGTAGTGTTAGGGCTTCTAATGCCACAGCACTGGTAGGCCTGTGTGTTTAATGAGCATCTTACTGCCCTGTCAGTGTTGCGATATAGCAGCTGTAAAAGAGACTAAATCTTATCATTTTAAAGGTCCTTAAAACTCAACTGTGACTACTAGAAATTTTGAAAATCAAGAAAGCTAGTCATTTTCAGGGCTGCTAATACCACAGCACTGACAGCACTCTAAGCAAGGCTAATTAAATACATAAGCTGATAGTGCTGTGGTATTAGCAGCCCCTCATTTTCAAAGGTCTCTAATATTCAGTTTCAGATTTGCCACTAGCCTTGACAAAGACAGCAGCCAGGAAACTCACTAGGCTCGTGTTATTTTCAAGGCTTCTAACAGCAGCCCTTTGACAGCTGCTTCCCCTTCATTGTTTCTGAAGTTGTTTATCAGAGTACAAGTAAGTCACAAAATAGAAAGTGGGGCTGCAAACTGCTCTGTAATTTATTAAGTGTATAAAACACTTTGTAACAAATTCTGGTCATCTTCATTGTTAGCTATAGGGAACAAATTGGGACTGGTATTGTTATGCAGTTAAACAATTTATGCACTGAGCTAGCGTGCATAACGAATACACTTGGGTTAACTTGATCCTGTGGCTTAATTCACCATTGTTTAGATTCCCTCATGAGCATTTCCCCAAGCCCAATTATGAACTCCTGATAACTGGCTACTACTAGATACTTCACTATTATCTGTTAATTTCCTTGGAATGGCAAATTAACCAGTCTGCTTGTAAGTAGACTACACCGTATCACCCAAACTAGCAATATATCATCAGAACCAGTGCTTACTACAAAATTAATTCCAGTGCTAACTCCAGTGTTTCCTTTGATAGGTTAATTATGCAGTGATGGTACCATCTGAAACAGCAGTGAAAGGACTTACGCCAGGGGTAGTCAACCCCCCGGCATGGGTGCCAGGCACTCAAAGGCATTTTCCTGGCACTCATGACTCGGGGCAGATGGCAGGGAAGGGGTCAAGGCTGTGCTTCCATAACAAGAACTGGGCCAAGCATAGCTCCCCCACTGTCTGCCCCAGCACACCAACCAACATCTTACAAGTGGAGGTTACGGGTGTTTCAAGCACTCTGCCCAAAAACATTGCCAACCCCTGACTTACACCACTTCTTAAATCAAGGGGAGCCTATACATGAGGAGCAAGGCTGCTCCAATGCGCTGGAATTACAATCAATTAATCATGTCTGCTGGAACATGGTAATTACCATGCTCTAGCAGACTCTAGCATCTCCTGTATCAACATCCCTGTGCTTAAAAATAGTGGCAGGGGTGCTTTATCTAAAGCTCATTCATCAAGATACATGAGACACTCCAGGCCCTTTAATTAGAGCCCCACCCCACCCCGCTAGAATGTGTATAAACACCCAAGGTGTCCAATCTTTAACCTCACAGATTTTTCTCCTGCTGTTGGAGTAATTTCAGTTGTGAACCAGAATAACTTCCACAGGAAAATATTTTGTATATGAGCACCTAACAGTTCCCACAGATATAAAGTTACAGAGAGACATTTTGCTATACAGAGAAGGAAGTTTCCTTTCCTAATAATTTTCCACCTTACAGGGCTCGTTAGGTGTAACAATTTTTCCCTCGATGGGGGAATTAGTCTATTTGTACATTGTAGGCTAGATATTCTCTGAATAGTTGTTCCATGATACAAAGTGGTTAGCCTAGTGGTTAACCCTACAGTCAACCAAAGGCAGTGATTATCAAGTGGGGTCCTGCAGCCACTTCCAGTGAAGGTGCCACAGCAGCTAGATCAGGGGTGCACAAAATGCAGCCTGGGGGCCGGATGTGGCCCGCCAGGTCATTCTATCTGGCCCGCGGGGCCCCTAAAAATTTTAGAAAATGAATATTTATCTGCCCCTGGCTGCCTATCATGCAGCCCTCAATGGCTTGCCAAAATTCAGTAAGCGGCCCTCTGCCCAAAATAACTGCCCGCCCCTGAGCTAGATGGAACTGCCCCACTTGCCTCTTGTGGAAGCAGAGTAGAAAGCAGCCATGACTGGAACCCACACTCTTCCTGCTGTCCTTCCCAATTTGACCTCACATTCCCTTTCCAGAAACAGAGGCATACTGCACAGGTGTGACTATCCAACACCCCTCCTTTTTCAAGAGAAGCACGCGAGGTCAAACCAAGAAGGGCCGTGGGCAAGAGCACGTGTTCCAGTTGCAGCATTTTGCATCACCCAACCAGAAGGGTCAGGTTGGGCTGAATCAGCCCTTTCCACCACCTGGCTGGAAGGGTTGAGTGCAGAGACAGGGAAAGCACCCTTCTTCCCTACCCTCCCAGCACCCATCCTCCTGCCCCCTAGAGGCACAGAGATTTGCCCATGGCACAAAACTCATTATTTACACCTCTGTTCCTGCCTGCTTTAGGTTTATCAGATAAGCCTAATTCATGCAGGAGTACATGGCAGCATCCTGGTTGAGAACCACCAAGGTAAGCTGAGGCAGCACACGAGTAGTTCTCAACCAGGAATCCCACCAAATTAAAAAAAATAAATAAATTGTGGAGGGATGCCCTAACTAAAAAAAAAATATGGAACCACTGACCTAAGGTAAATCACAAAACCCGATTCATATGTGAAAATAAACTATTGGGCTCGGGACAGAAATTACATGCAAACTGATTCAAACCTGTAACACAACAGGGCTGAGTACAGGGGAGGTTAAATTGGGTTCAAAATTGCTGCTCCATTTAAACTTAGCTCATTCCGGTACCAATCTTACACTTACAGACCCCATCTCAGTGACTGGCAATCTGTCTAAACCTGTAACTGTACAGAAGTTTTATATACACAAACTGACCTAAAAATTGCAGAACCCAGTTTAAGATAAACCTGGATCTATGTGGTATCGAACATTTAGATCAAACCAGTGCATGGAACTTCTGTCCACTTCCCCTGTACAGCCTTGGGGCTGGGAAAATCCAGCCACTGACCTAACCCCAGGGCTGCTCTTCCCTCCCTCCCCCAGTCCCTGCATTAGTTTATTTTTTGGTCCCCATTCTTCAACCCCCCGCAACATCCAACCAGCCAGTGCTCTCAACCCCACCCCACAAGCCACTCCAGGCACAACCACTTTTATCAGCATTTGCCACTGCCAGAACCAAGCAAGTAAGTCCCAGTGGGGGGAAGGGCAGGAAGGAGGGGAGTATAGGTTCATTGGGGGAACCACACCCCACTACACCCAGGGGTTGCATCTATGCCCCCCACCCATAGGATGCGCCTGTCCCCCCCACCCCTCATGGATCACACCTGCCCACCTCACCCACAGGTCACACCTGCCCCCCCATTCCCCAGCAGACCCCTGATCTCCTCCAGCCTTCTGGAACCCCAAACCCCATATTCACCACCCCAGTGCACAAAAAACACTGAAATCTATTTTAGATAAGCCTGGATGGATGTAGTATCAGATTTAACTGATTTAAGTTAAAGTAGTTTACTGAATTTCTGTTCCAGATCCCCTCCAGATTCAAGTCCCCCAGCATCCCAGAATGCTTTGCACCTCCCCCACAACCCTCCCCCCTCACAAGGTGGGTGGGCTAGGCTTGACCCAAGCTGTCTGCTCCAGCTGAGCAGAGAGGCATGCTCTAGCACCCCCAGCTTCCGGCCTGAGCCACTACAGACATGTGGCTGCACTTCCAGAATCAAAAGTGAATGTTTGTTCACTTGCTTATTGGTTCTATCTACATAGTTTAGACTAACCTGTAAAGATTGACTCGATTCAGCCTCAGGCTTTTTGACCATCTGTACTTAGCTTTAGTGATCATTCAGACCAGGCTCTACACATACCTTAATTACCCTGAGTTAACTGGAAGTCTAAGGTCTTGACTAACTGGTTAAATGAGGAAATTACTGAGAACAAGCTAGGGGATAAATGTACAGAACCCTAACTCTCCATGCAGCCACTCTTTGTGCACAATCAATCCATTTTTTTTTCAAACTGAAGTAAAGACTTAACATACACTTCATGCTAAGAGTGTCCACACAGGGCATTAATAAAGAGCTAACATGTTGTAAATTCCCATCCTAGCTTACTTAGCAGTACCTTTCTGTTGTAAACTAGTCATATAATGCACTCATGCATTCTCAGTGCAAACATCTGCAGCACACTAAAAAGTAAAGGTCAACATAAATTGAATATCAAATTAATTACCACAGAGAGTGCTACGCTAACTAAATAAAATACAAAAATGAACAATACAATTAAATAGTCTAATTTTCTTAATATATTGGAAAGGGTCACAGATCTCCCAAGGTGCTATGCTACAACATTGCAGAATCTAGAAGGCTTGCCACAGAGTGCATAGGGTCTGGATAGAGATGATGAACTACCGCTATGCTCCGTTTTATATTGCACCTATTTGTCTTATGAAATGCTGAAATTCACTGGGAATAGAAACTTTAGTGCATTTATCTGGTTCAATAAGTTTTCATACATCCATTAAATTGACCAGATAGCATCTGGAAAACTTGTGATTTGATATTAACAGGATTGGTGAAAGGAAGGGGTAAGGGGGAAAGATGAAAAGGCACAATTTCATATCTTTACAACTAAGAAAAAAAACTAAACACAGATAGGCTGCTACAGATTTTTTTTAAAAAGCATTCCACTGCTATAAATGAATTTGGGAGAGGAAACAGTACAGGCATTCGGCCTCCAACTGAATCCTCCCCACCCCCATTCTTTGCATCTTCCTGAAACCGAGATGACCCTGGTCTATGAAAAGCATACGGAGCAGCACCACAAAATCCTTGCCTGCTCCTCAGACCTCCTCTTCTTTGCTCCTGGTACCCCTACAGGATACTCTTGCCACCCCAACTGGGAAGTAGGGGCAGTAATCAGAAGCTGATAGAGGCTGGGAATGACTTAACAGACAGACAGCCTCCCTGAACCCAATTCCTGGTCCCTGAGCTCTGCATCCAGGAACCAGATTGAAAGGGGAGGGGAACAGTGGGGCAAAGTCCCAAGCCTGATCCCCCAACCAGACAGTCCCCAGTTTGGGGAAGAATCAGAGAGAAGCTGTTGCTGCTCCCCTCCCAGACCAGACCAGGAAGGGAATGTATAAGCATTCACTCAAGTGAGAGAAGCCTCTCACAAGGAAGGTCTTCCAGGTTGAGACCAGAAGGAGCATGTTTCCCTCAACAGAAATTCAGTGAGCGTTTATATACTTGTCATTTCTACCAGAGAACCATGATTCTCCATGTCAAATAGACTACCATATTATAGTGTCATATCTGCACTTGTCCTTGTTAAACTGCATTCTATTTCAGATTTCTTTTTCAATTTGACAAGACAAATCTGAATTCCAGTTTTGTCCTCTGATGTAACTGCAACCATTCCCAATATGGTACCATCATCAAATTTAGTAAGCATCCTCTCTTGTCCTTCATACAAATCATTAATGAAAAACTGACTAGATCCAGACTCAGGAGAAATTCCTGTGAAACTCCACTTGATGCATCTTTCCAGTATTAGGACAAGCCATAACTATTCTGAATAGTTTTTCAAAAAGTTGTGCAACCACTTCAAAATAGTTTCCTTTGGACCATGTTTTCCTTGCTTTCTTATAGCAATGTCATGAAAAATTCTATAAACCTTTCTGAAGTCAAGATACATCACAGCTACTGTCTCTTTCTTATCCAGAAAGGCTTGTTACTAGATCATAGAAAGAAATTAGGTTGATTTGATATAACCTGTTTGTGACAAATCCACGCTGGCTGTTACGTATCACCTGGTTATCTTCCAAGAGCTTAAAATTTGATTGATTTTTATTCTAGTAATTGAAGTGTCGCTGACTAATTATTTGTTTCAGTAATTGTACTTTTGCTGACTGGTCTGTAATTGGTTAGGTCCTCTTTTCCCCCTTTTAAAGCTGGCACTCTGCCCTTTTTTCAATTTTCTAGAACCTTGCCCATCCCAAGATAACCTAGCTCAGAGCTTGCTTCTGCCAACTCTCAAAATACTCTAGGGCAGTGGTCCTCAACCTTTTTAAGCCTTGAGGCACCCCTCAGAAAATGCCAGCTCTTAGCTTTCACTTTTTTTTTTTTTTACTACAGAAAAATAATAAAAGAGTGTTGCTGTTGCAAAGAACTCAGAAAAACCACAGCCATGAATTTCTATTTGAAATCTCTGGGTTTATCTTGTGAATCACGTTTGCAAACCTAACAGATTTAACAATGCATGGCACCCTGTGGTACCCTTGAAAGGATCTCAAAGTAACCCAGGGTGCTGTGGCAACCTGCTTGGGAATCATTGCTCTAAGGTAATTTTCATAAAGCCTTGCAAATTTAACATCCTCCACCTACTCAAAGCTGTTCTAACCCATTCTTTCTCTATTCTTACCCACTTGCTGCTCATACTAATTTTATTAGTTGTTTGATTAGTTACCCCTTTTAGCAATGGCTTAAGTTAAAAAAAACACAATATACACTTCAGCTTTCTCAGCATCATCTGTTCTTAGCTCTTCCTCCCTGAGGAGTAGGGAGCCATTCTTCTTCCTTGATCTTCCTCTTAATACTTAATAGAGCATACAATTAGCAATGGACACAGTATCTCATTTTGTGCCTTGGCCTTTTAATTTTTGTCCCTACATGCCCATGCTATTACATACATCTCTTTTATTATTTGACAAACTTTCCACTTTGGCTACAATTTCTTTTGGACTGTCAGATCACTGAAGAGACTCAAATTTAGCCAAGTGGAGTATTACTACTGCCTATCTTTCCTCTGTTTTTTCCTTTTTTATGTGTACGCGGGGATTTTCAACAGGCCCATCACCCACTGTATTCTGGACCTCAGAACAAACATACACCCTTGATATTAAAGGTGCACTGATATATTGGTTGCATATCGGATCAGCACCGATAAAAGGAAAATTAACGTTATCAACTATCGGCTTTTTTTTGGCTGATGTAGCCAATAATGTCACCAATAAATGCTGCAGCATGCATGTGGCCAGGAATGCAGACTGGCAGCATGAAGAGAAGCGTCCTGTTGGTCTGTGGAAGAAGAAGGGGAGTGGGGGAGGGAAGGGGCATAGCAGAGCAGATCAAGACCCCCATGATGAGGGAGGGAGTAGGGCTGGGGCTGGGGCAGGCACTTCCCAGCCAGAGCTATGAATGGGACCCTGAAGCAGGGAACAAGACAGAGCTGTAAGCGGCTTGTGCAGGGGTTGCTGGGGGTGGAGAGGGGGGGGCAGCTACTCACAACTGTGCGCACCCCTGGGGGAGGCATGGGGGGCACGTGCCCCCCAGATGTGTGTGCAGGGTGGAGGCCAGCTGACCACTGGGTTCTCGGGGCACCAGCCTCTTCCCAGTGGGGGGGCTGGGCTGGGCTGGGAGCAGGGGAGGCTCATCTGTGTGAAGTGGGCAGTGACGACACTGGGAGGGGTGGCTATGGGGGGGGGCTACAGGGAATTTTGGGGTGGCTATAGCCCCCAAGCCTCCCCTGGCACCACCACTGCTGGGGACACTCTGCTCTGCTGCCTTTTCCTTGGGAGCCTTGTGCTGGCCATGCATCCCCTTCTCACCCCACAGTGTGGGGCTCCCAAGAGAAAAGCAGCAGAGCAGAGTGTCCCAAGCAGAGGCGGCACTCGGGAGGGTTTAAAGGGGCTATAGCCACCCCAAAATTCCCCATAGCCCCCCAGCCACCCTTCCCAGCACTGCCGCCACCCACCCTGTGCAGCTGAGCCCACTCCACTCCCTTCCTCTGCCCAGCCCCCCCGAACAGGAAGAGCCTAGAGCAGTCCTTGGGCCTGAGCCCACAGCAGGCAGCCTGCCTCCGCCCCACACACAAATCCAGGGAGGCACATGCCCCCATGCCTCCCCCAGGGGTGTACACAGCAGCAGGGAGCCGTGCCCCTCCCCACTTCCCTGCACCCCCTGGCTGAGCTGCCTCGGGTTCTGTCCTGCTCCCTGCCCCAAGGTCCCATTCACTGCCCTGGCTGGACAGCACCTGCCCCTGCCCCAGCCCCACTCCCTATCTCACCACCAGGGCCTTTATCTTTCCCCCCATACCCCTTCCCCCCAACAGACTTATCAGCAGGACACTACTTTCGAAGCTGCTGAGCTGCATTCCTGTAAATCAGCTATCAGATCAGTATTGGCCAATAGGGCTGGTTAATAATTGGCTATTGGTATCAGCACACCCCTACTTGATATACAAAGCTATACCTATGCTACCTTCTCTCCTCTCCTTGTCTCCAGCTTTCACTTTGTTTTCGTTCTTTAGATCCTCCTATTAAGCAAAATCATTTTACAACTGAATTGCAACTACTTCAGACTAATGACATCCAACTCTCCCTTTTTATTATACTCTGCACTTATATTGCTTTCTCCACCGCTTGAGTCAAATCGTAACATTTCATCGCCTGAAGATTAACAAGAGAATGACACAGGGCACATCTAAGACCTTGTATTCACCTTTCTGTAAGTTATAAGACACCCTATTATCTGGCAGCCTGAATCTACCACTACCCTAGGCTGGAGAAATGAAATTACAAATTGAAGTGATCTTAGTTCAGTGGCTAACCAATTCAGATGATCCAAAGCAGAAAATTACACTGAAAACAGCCATCAACTCAATTTCCTTCTAAACATCACTGTAGCACAAAAGGCACTAAATAGAATGCAGGATTGTGTTTTGTTTTATTTTTTTTATATTCCCTGGGAGATATACCCTCTGGTCTCAAAAGAGATCTGTTCCCCAGCTACTTATAAATTCAGGGCTGTTTAAAATATACTAATGGTATCATCAGCATTTTTCACATCTAAAAATTCTCTCTGTCCAAAATGCAGCATCAAACCCTCTAACCTGAAATAAGAATATGTTCACAATCGCCATCTTTTAAGAAACTCCTGTTTATTCCCTCCTCTTGTCTTTAGGATAACCTTTCTTTTCTGAATCCTACATATTTTTACCTCTTCACCCCTATCCCCACTTTATTCTGCCAATTCTGATCACATCTCAATCTTTGCTCTGTGAAGTCAGTTTACACAACCTATTTGAAGTAGTCCAATTATCTGCCTGTGCAATCGTTTGTATGCTGGCTACAATAAACAAAATGCAAACTAGCTCCCCTACTACTAGCACCCTTCTATGCCTCTCATAGCACTCTGTGCCCAAAAATTCTGTTTTAATGGTTTACACTACCTGTTATTGAAACTGATGTACATTCAAGGAATTACCATTATAATGCAACAGAGTACAGACACGGTAGGTAACAAGTTCTTTTGATAAACAGAGAAGAGATCTAATCAAGACTTGAAAACTGCATCCATGGTCTAATTTAAAAGCCAGATTTTTCTCTCAGATGAACATTATTTAATGAACACCATGAAACACTATTACATAGTCTGAGACGCTCTGCAGCATTTATTGGGTCTGAGATTAGAATCTGTCTTTACAAGTACATCTGTTTTAGATTAGTGAATAGGATTTTAGCAGGCTCATGGTAACTAGTTAATTCATCTGTGGAAAATAGCTTGATAAACACCTTACAAACCATAAGTATTTCATGATTTGCTCAAAAAATTGTAATTGTAAACAGAAAAGTAACCAGACACTTGGCGTACCCAAAATACATTTTAATTAACAGAATAACTTTCCTATACCAATAAGGTTCTTGTGGGAGACAAGAAACCAATTCCCATGATAGTTGCAGCCTATGATATTTTCTTGTCTGCATTCTGACCTGTTCAGGTAAACTGTTGCTGTGGAATTACAGACCCCAACACCATCCCTATGAACATGTAAAACATGTAAGAACATGTAAAAAATTTTAATTCAATCTTAAAGCAGTTTTAATATTTTACAAATACATTTCTTAATTTGGAACGGCCCTCTGCGATTGTTATATAAATCTGAGGATCTAAATAGATGCCTCAGAATCTAAATAGATACTTCTGCAGCTATTCACTGGAGCACATGCAAAAAATATCAAAGTTGTTATGCCAGCTCATATTTTACAATTGTTCTCCGACTGAAAAGAAGACAAACCACTTTCAAGGAAGACAGTGGTCTATGCTATGAGCACCATAAGAGCAGCTTGGCTACACTCACATTAGAAACAATTGAAGGTAAGAAGCAAATCTGAAAGAGGACATTTTACTAAGTGTAACTGGTGGCTTTGCTCCCCCTGCCCCACACTCAGCACCACTTTGTGATCCTGCCCCACTGCCAGCCTGGGCCCCACACCGGCTCCAGGCTTGCTCATCAGGGCTGCACGTGGTGACAGCAGCTGCAGCCCCGCATGGCACACCAGGCAGTTTGCCACTGCCACCTGTGGGCTGCCCAGTGCGCAAGCTCTGGGCGGGCAGCAGCAGCCAACACTGCCCAGTGTGGCAAGTGGGGGTGCTGTTGCTGCTGCTGCCGATAGATGAGCCCAGAGCCAGCTTGGAGCCCAGGCTGGCAGTGGGGCCAGGTTACAAGCTGGTGCTAAGTGCGGGGAAAAGCGGCCCCTTGCTCACCCCATGGCCAGTGCCCCACACTGTAGCCGCTTGCAGCCCGTGTGTGGCTGCCTGTGCCTGCTCCACACAGCCCCGTGTGGGCTGCGAGCGCCTGCAGCAGGGAATGCCAGCAATGGGGTGGGCAAGGGGCCACTTTTCCCAGCACTCAGCACCAGCTTTATCCCTGATGGCAAGCAGGAGGCATGGGGCCTGCACCAGTGTCCCAGGGCCAGTGCCGGCAGGGCCCAGAGCAGGGCGGCCCCTACCTGTACCGCAGGGGTGGGGGGGCACTGGGAGTGAATGGGCGGGGAGCCAGCAGAAGCATGGGGCCTGCACCAGTGTCCTGGGACCAGTGCCGGCAGGGCCCAGAAGAGGGTGGCAGGAGTGTGGGGTCCCAGCTGGCAGGGGCTCTATGGAGCCAGGCCAGCTCCCCCCTCTCCCTGCTGATGCAGCCCAGCCCAGCTCCACATACCCCTGCCAGCCTGTGCCATGCTTTGGGCCCCACCAGTGCTGGCCCTAGGACATTGGTTCCAAGACATTGGGACACTGGTCCCAAAAAGGTGACCAGGGGGTGGGGCACCTGTCAAGGGGCAGGGCACCTGTCAAGGGGTGGGGCTACCCATGCGGCCCTCAACAGCCTGCCAAAACTGGGTAAGCGGCCCTCTGCCCAAAATAATAGCCCGCCCCTGCCCTAGAGACTGCAGTCTGGCCCTCCCTCTTTGCAGCTGGGCAGGGAGGGCTACCCTGGCAGCCATTAGTGTCCCTATGCAGCCAATACAAAATCCCTATGCTTCAATTCTGGTGCAGAAATCAGCTTCCCCACTCAGGATGCACAAACCCCAATTTTGAATGGCAGATCTTTGGGAAAAGGTTGTATGTGATATCTGAGTAAATATGGTATAGTCCAAGTCTTAAAATCACGTGTTGAAGAACAGCTGAAAGACGGAAACATACTAACACTAGTCATAAAAGTACATGCTACTTTCAGTGTTGGGTTCAAGGATATTGCCAAGTATTTCAACCCCTCCTCCACTCTTAGTTGCTTCAATATTTCTTTAGAAGCTTACAGTTAGACAGTCCTCTAATTGTAAATTCAAAGAACTGGCAACATTCAGGAGCAGGGAGCCAAAAATTACCAGCTTGGTCCCTGGTAGGCTGACCCTTCCACTACTTCTGCCTACTGCCCAGCCACTGCCACTTCTCTCTGCTAGTGACACCTGGCCACATCATGCCCCCAACATTGAAGCACTACAGAAACCAAGAATGGGCTTTGTGGGTGACACAGAATGGCTCTTTATCCAGCCAAAAGGCTGTAGGATGTCAATCCCTGCTCTAGTCTATAAATGGAGTATGGAAATGCAACTTTATCTAGAGAAGTCTCAGTTGTAAATATTTTAAAAGATGACCATTTAAAAGAGTATGCATACACACAGACATGTGCACATCCCTGGAGGATGTGCTCTTGTGGATTCCCTCTGGATTAAACAAAGTGAACTTGAGGACCTATCACATGATGACCCTATAACTGAACTACATTTTTCTTTATTGGCTGTTAAAACAGTATGTCAGAGTATAATCCAATTTGTCCAGTTCATCCATTATGGAGAACCACAAGGCAAGTGATATTATTATCCATTTGATTTCTGACGACAGTTAAGCAATCAGGACTAAACAGAAATACCTAAATTGCATCTGTCACAACCCAGTGATTTTGGTGCCTCGGCATGGTGGAATTTTCCCGCCACATGAGAGCCTCTTGCAAAGTAAAGGTTTTCTGTTGCAGCAGAAACCCCCCGGTGCAAGAGAGTTCCCGCCATTCGAATGCAAATTTGTGTCCCGCTATTGGACAGTTCTAAATTATTCCTACGTGGCGGCTAGTAATTGGCTTGCTAGCCGTTTAAAAATTAGCGCGACTTCCGCCCAAGTCGGAGAACTTTGAGCACGCTGCAGAGTGCCTCTGGAGAGATCTGACTCGTGGCTGAGCTAATCGATAGACTGATCACCTATCGATTCTTCTCCCCATCGCCGAGCGCAATCCCAGACGTATCCTTTTCCCTGCCGGCTTGATTTGTAGACGGACGTGCTGGCCTGAGCCCTGCCAGCTGGAACAACTAACGTAGTTGTTCAGACAACCGGACCGTTTTCGTCGCAACCACAAGCGATGTAAGTAAAGTTTTACAACCATAAAGCTTTCTCGGCCTCTCTATTCACCAGCCCGCCCCGACGAACGAGCAATTATTAAATCACCTCGAGTCGGCTTTGGCCGTCCGAGACAGCATCTAAGCTCACCTTGTAACTGGCTAAGAAAACAAATCCAGCTACATACAGATAAGTATCATGCAAGAACATAAATATTTTAGTTGCCTGAAAATAAGCCTCAACTAGCAAGTATGTCTGTACAAAATCGGCAAAGTGCAAAAAGAGCAAAGTACAAAAAAAAATTATGTAACCTTGAGGTCTTTTTTTTTTAATCATATCCAACTTTACCAGACATCATATATGCAAGCTGCATAAAAGATCCTAAGAACAAAAAGATTTGTTGCAAAAAAGGAAATAAGGAAATAGTATGGTCTCATTTAACAAGATAATTACTTCAAGCCTCAAGTAAGTAGCAAATCTTCATATTAAGAGAGAGCTGGCAGGATGCTGAGTGCAAAACAAAACAAACTGACCTGAAGGGAGACATAGGAATGGAGAGATACAGAAAGCCAGGGGGAAAAAAAAAAATAAGTGTTCACCTGCTGGATATAATTTGCTATATTAAAACCATTAGTTCTTCCTCCGTTCTCGGTAATCCTGCTAGACTTTATATGATTGCTGTCGTTGCAAGGAGCCCTGGAAAATCCACAGTTATGGGCACAAGGAATAGTATCCTGTGAAGTCATTGGTTCACAGAAAATGACTAGCAGAGACCTAAGAAAATGTTTTTTTCACCTCATTACATACAATTTTATAGCTGAGTGTTATTGTTTGCATAGCTCTAGACACAGCTGAACACAGCTCTGACCACCCTTTCATTCTGAAACAACTGTTTTCTTTTGCCAATCTTACCTTCCCATCAAAACAGCATAATGATTCCTGATCTTTAAGAAAGTATGAAGGAAATGCTGTTAATGTTGTTTTACTAGTTAAGACAGAAGGACAGTCTCCCTATTGCTATAGTCCTAAACTCACATGCGATTGATCTTTCTGATGAATTAGGTGAAACAGATTTATTAGTATAAGGATTAGAATAAGATAAAATTCTCCTTCCCTTTGATCCAAAGCAGTTTTTGAACTCAAGCATTCAGAGGTCACACCTGCACTGCATACACTTAAGTATTCAAAACCAGCTTAGAAAGGCATCCACTTTAAAAATAATCATGTCTGTTTAAATATTTTTGCCTACTAACATTGTTATTTGATATTACAACTCTGTAATACATCATCTCTAAATTTCTTCCCATGTTGTTTCCTTTTGACCCTCCATACAACTTCCTTTGACCCTTTGCTGTTCTGCACTATTAAGACCCAGCTCTTAAAATAGTCCGTTTCCATTGTCTGTGTGAGTTTTTCATATAGCAGCAAGGGGGGGGGGGGGTGTGAAAATCACTGAAAATATAAAGAAATACAAACATAAAATAAATAAATAAAAATATGGGCAGAAGGCTTATGTGGCAGATGACAGTTAATTTCACATGATCAAATTTGTCTCCAAAATAAAACTGTGTGGTAAAATTCAGTT
Organism: Alligator mississippiensis; assembly: GCF_030867095.1. Lineage (NCBI taxonomy): Eukaryota > Metazoa > Chordata > Crocodylia > Alligatoridae > Alligator > Alligator mississippiensis. The sequence goes on along the minus strand of NC_081825.1, from coordinate 193,095,356 downwards.
TTCTAGTTTTGTATTTATTGTTTCTCAAAAGGTAAAAAGGTAACAGCTCACTTTGCTTCTTAGTGGGGCTCTAAACTACTACTGTAATCAAATATACAGAACAGAGACTAATCTTTATTTTCATTTACACAGAGTAGACTTTCTTGGGGGCTGGGCCTTGGGGATGTGAACAAAAACAAAATATAGCACTTCACCAGGCCACTGTAAATAAATTACATATAATCTGAAAGGTTGCGCTACTCAAGTGCCTTTACCTCACCATAGTAGATGAAACTCATTTTTAGTCCTCCTTAAAATTAAAGCCAAAGCCCACATAAGCCAGAGGAAAGCAGGTATCAGATGTAGAGGATCTAAGGAAGAAATGCACCTACCATTTATTATCTTAGTAACCAGTTTTTGCACCTGTCTAGACTAGTCAGTGATGCATTTGCCAAGTACTACATGGCACGGCAGACAACCAGAAAAAGAAGGGATGGGAGACTAGCCAGATTCTTCTAGGGAGTCAAAGTTGTTTTTTTCTTAATAATAAAACTAGAATATGAAGTTGTTTCTGAATGCAATGTCTCAAGGCAATCTTGTAAAACTGTCAATCGTAGCAGTGTGGGAACAGGAACAACCAAAGACAAAAAAAAGATGTATTAAAGCAACAGGCTGCCTTTTAAGTCCTGACACTTCCATTATTCCAGGCAAGGCCTATGCCTCTTACTTGTACAGCAAGTAGCACACTATGGGCACTACTTCCTGTATCATACTAAAGATCACATTGTAAGTACCTAGGACGGTGGTACCCACCACTTACTTGCTACCAAATTTCCAGACCTGTGGGAAGCTCTACAGGCTAAATGTATTTGCCTCTGCAAGCTGGATCTGGCCTGTGGGCCAGAGGTCATGCACCACTGATCTAGGAGGACAAGATACCCTAAATATGTTTTTAACAGTAAAATAAGCTTCATGTTAACCAACAGAGTTTATACATTTTTTTTTAAATCTGGAAAGCTTCTTTATGCACCTGTAATAGAATTCTAACAAAACAGTAACCACAGGAGAAATTAGACTGGCATACCAGCATATAATATTAAACAATATCCGAGGAAAAATTAAATAATGTTTGACATTTAAAGTTTTGCTTTTATTAAATATGTCTTCTGTACCAGAAAGTATCTGACCTAAAAAATTATCACCTTTGTCTGTGGGATAACAAACTCATAGAAAAGTAAGCCCGGTAAGTCATCTGGTCCAAACTTTTCTCAAGGCAGGATCATTCCTACCCAAACTATCCCATACAAGTCCTTGTCTAACCTATTCCAAGAATTATAATCAACCCTGTTGCACAACTGCATGTTCCCCAGAGATACCAAAACACTCTAACCTGCCACAGGTAAAGAAAGAGTACAGGAATGAAAGCTGTCAGTGTCCCACTATTGTTAAAATGCATTCAAGAGATCCAAGCAAAAGCAACCTCTCCTCCCTCCATTCTTACATGTATGTGTATATATTAGTGATCAAGAATTTTTTTAATCCATCAATTAGCCAGTGAACTCTGTCACAAGGGCAACTAAATTAAAGGAAGTACCTATCTGCAGCCAATTATATTATAAGTGCAGAAATATTTTATGTAATACAAAGGGAGAAACTAATAAAAGTCTGAGTTAATGATTCATTGCTCCTACTTTGCCATAAAGTCCATCTTCCAAAAGAGTCCTACAATACTAGGCAATTTTACCAAAAGCCTTACTGGAAATTGATGTTTTCCATTAGTGTATATTAAGCATTCATGATTTCAGCATTGTAAAGACCAATTCAAGGAATGCAATGTTCTATCTGTATAATATTACATTTGTGTAATACTATGCAAGATGAAATGCAACGTTTTACCATGAAATAGGAATAAAATACTTTAAAACATCTTATACAAGTGCATCTACATAGCAAACTATCATACAAATAAATCATATACACATATTTATACATTAGTATCAGGATTAGGTAACTTCAGCAAAAAAAATTGAGAGAGTCTTTCGTGATCAAGATGTAAGCTGTTTTCTGCTTAGAGAAAGTCAAGGTCAGAAGAGGTATAGAAATGTTTTTACAAAACTTCAGAAAAACCATTATAGTCCATACAAATCATTTAAACTTTCAGTGGAAAGACAAACTATTTTGTTTTCTTGTTCCAAGGAAGTATAGGCTGCTTGAAGAACTAGATTCTACTTCTGCCTTTGTGACAGAGCTCCTATACAGTACTAGAGATGTCAATTAATTCAAAAGTTTAAAATAGGCTGCCATTAATTATGACTCTTCATTTTCTGACTGCTCAGTTTGAAATACTGGGGTCTGCTCTGCAAAAATGCTCAGAGCTTACAACTACAACTGCTGTCAATAGGAGCTGTGCCTTGAACATGCTGTTAACTCTGTTGCCCAAAATGTGAAGCCGGTATTGGTGATTTATGGATTATTTCTCTCTGTAAATAAAACTAATGATCAAGCCAAGCATTTCTTTGGCACAGTTCTACTTACCCACAAAAAAACGTACTCAACAGTCCTTTTCTTTGTTCAGTGCAATTAAATGCCACAAGGCAGTGTCCCTGTTCGGAAATCCAAGCCTACTTTTCTAGCTTATACTTCTCTAAAAGCACACACAGGTACATTCTCCCCGCTTCCCACATTTCACTCAGAGCTATTCTATGAATGCTTCTCTTGCTGTCTCCTGTTTTTCTGCATGTTTTCTGCCTGACTGTGACACATGCAGCTCCCACCAGCATCCAGTCTGGTCTTTGAATGATGGCTTCCATTGTTTCAACTCTCAAAAAAGAAACAGGCATCTGAATGTTCCCTCAGTTAACCTGAATAGACAGCAGTTAGTGTGTCCATCAACTAGTAACTAGAAGCCACATCTCCCATCTCAGTACTGCCTATTGCCATTTTTATGTCCCAGACAAAAAAAAATACAACTTATTCTACATACATTTTTACATAGTGTTTTTCTGTCAAAGTATTTTGGTATCACCAACATTTATCCCCTTCCCAAATCTCCCTGAAAGCTTTTCTCTCCCTATTGATTTCCTTTCAGTTAACCAGTAGGGACTTCTTTCTAAAGAGTCCCTAAAGACAGTCTTGTTTATGTGGTTAGCACAGTCTCTTATCCTACTGTACTCCAACAGTGAACTCATCTGTCACTACTTTTCAGGTCTCCAATTTCACAGCTAGCTTCTCTGTTTCTAGGGACAGTCATACTGAGCTCCTTCTCAAATGATTCTTATGGATAAGTCTGGATTTAAAGAGTGTGTATGATTGGGCTGGAGCCCAGGATTAATCAGGCATGTACTATATAAGGCTCCTTCCCAGGTCTACCTAGTTAAGGGTACCTACACTTCCTCACAAGATTGTGCAAGCAAGACTTTCTTCTAAAAGTTTCTCCATAGGACCTTACATCTTAATGCCCTTTCATTTTACCTATCATCATATTTTCTCTAGTAAAAGTCATGAACTTTTTCAGCTTGGGATTTTAGGGTTTCCACACTGCCCAAAATCCTTTGCTACTTTCCAGGAATTCCATCACACAACCCCACATTATGATTAGGGTCTACCTAACTCAAGGAGGAAGCAAACCAAATTTGCAGGGAGATCACGGGGCCGTCTGCCATATTCACAGACTGATCACAGCGTCCCCCCAGCCTCTGATTGGCCTAGGTACCCCCAACAGCCCCACCCCTTGCTACTGATTGGCTGCGAGACCTGCCCATCATATGACCCCACCCCTCATCCATTGCTTTTGCAGACAATGCTGGATTTCGCAGTTCCACAGGTCCTTAGTTATGATCCTCCAACCACACAAAGACGTGAACCCCTGAATTTTGTTCTATAAGCTATCAAATGAAGGGGACAACACTGATCCCAGTAACGTTCTATAAAAGACAGAACAACCAAGCCACCAGAGTTGGGACTGAACTTTCCTATTATGTTCATACTCCTGCTAAAACAGTTCGCATTCAGAGTTCCACCTTGATCTTCATGCAACTTGCCTGGGATATCAAATCCAGGGAAGAATTTGTTCACTACAATTTCTACAAGCGGTTCCTTACTAGATTAACTACAAGGTCATGTTGTTCAGCAGCCCACGGCTCTTAACAAGTACTAATTACCAGCCCCATTCCCAAAGAGATATGCAAGCACATCAAGGACAACGTCCTCTGCTGGTGTCCCCTCGAGTACTTGCAACACAGACAATTGTTCACCTTAGGAAAGCCCTTCCTTATAACACTGGCACTACATTCTTGCCTGCTTTTCACCCGACAGAAAAGTTTTCTAAGGTTGGCTAAGATTTCTATACCCCCAATTTGTCCAGAACTAAAAATCATGACAAAAATGTCAGGACCTCTTTTTTTCTCCAGCGTAACTGGTTCAACCAGCTTATCTCTACTCATCATACCTTGTTCCCCAACTCCTACTCATTATTTCATCTTTAAATGTCCAGCTTTCTCATGGTTATGAGAATGGTTATAGTATATGAGAAGATGTTACATCCCAGAGCAGTACATACTATAAACCAACACTAAAATCCTCTTTGGGAAGCTTTTAACTGTTTTGGAGTCCGTTCCTGCAACCCCACATTTACTATTCCACTGCATGAACCAGGAACATTTGTGTAATATGTGTAACAAGCACCAAAGTGCATATACCTTGATGCAGAATGCTCCATGCCAGGCAAAGCATGGCTGAAAGCAGCAGAGGTTTGTCCTGCCTAAGGCACCATAGGGAGCACTGAAGTTTGTCCCTTTAAGGACAGCATACTAAGGGCAGATGACAACCTGCTCCAGCAGAGACATCTTGGAAGAGGGAAGACAGGGGAGAGGCTGGTAAAAGTGCCCCTCTACAAGCCTGTGGAAAATCTCAGCCTCCCGATTGGCTGGGAGGGATCCTTTAAAGGAGAAGGCGCGCATGCAGGGCCACAGCGGGAGAGGGGCAGATCCACCACTTGGGGCAGCCCCTTACAGGGGCAGATCCACCCCTTGGGGCAGGAGGAGCTCATGAGGGGACCTCTGGAGGACCTGGGAGCATGCAACCCGGAGCAACCAAGCCAGGATGCAGGACATGATAGGCTGATCCCTGCAGGGACCCATTCCCCAGGGACTCATGAGCTTTGTGTGGGTTGCAAGGGAAGGTGAGACCAGAGGAGATAGTCCAGGGCCCCTTAGGCATCTGCAAAAGGCTGGGCTGACCTGAGGGGAAGTGGGTATCTGGTGTCACACAGGAAAACTGTGTGATAAAGGAAACCCTACAGGGGGTGAGCAAAGGGCTGTGGAAAGGCCCAGAGGGGTTGGGAAGTGTGGTGGTTTTAGTATTGCTTTGTTTGTGTTTCCCTTTGAGTTAAGATTTATACCAGGGCAGGACAGCATTGTGTGAGGGTATTGGAAACCACAGTCAGCTACAAGATGAGCCAGAGGGCACGGCCTCCTCTTTTGGCTGCTGCCTACAAGCCCAGATGAAGACCTGGTTGTGTGTGCTAAGCCTAAACAGACGGGGGCTGTGCTTCTGCTGACCACTGAAAAGCTGCAAAAGGCATTTTATTGTCACCCTGAGCATTGAGGTATTAAGTCATTCACGTATGTAAAGTGTTGTGTTACTGTGGAGTATAGTATGTTGGGGTCAAATTAGTAAATGTTGGGCTGTTTATTGTTAATTGGTAATCCGAATTATTAGCTTAGTTATACATTTTCCTTTTTATGTTATTTATAAATTCAAGTGCCTATAATTATTGTGCATGTGTGGCTGCGTGTGTGTAATAAACATATATATAGGTTTAAATAGTGTTTTGCGCTAGAGGAGGGGAACTCGGGATACTCTGCTGCTCGGCTGCTACCATTCCTTCGATGAACTGGGAGAAAGCTGAGGCCATTGGCACCCCAAGAATCTGAGACTGGTAGTATGCCACCCCTAGCATGGTGGGTCAGGGTTACATTTGCATTTCTAAAAATTGTTGAGAAGGAAAGGCAAAGCCAGTCAATTCTTCCTAGGCACGCTCAACTTCTGAAGCAATCAACTGCTTGCTTTCACGCTCAGGGAAGCAACTGAAACAAGGCCCGTCTGGACACGGTAGTCACATTAACCAACTCTTGACCATCTTTCATTTGCCAAAAAATGTACTGTAGCACATAGGTACTACTATGGTTTTTGACCCAGTGGGAGAGGCAAACCATATGCCTACACATTGTTTGTTTCACCTGTATCACATGTTTAAAAAGAGCTTCCACAGAACATATTTATATGTGGTACATATGATGGTTACTAGTCTGTAACCGTAACTAAACTAGTCTGCACCCAGTCAGTAAACTGATTATTAGTCTGCCTACTCTCTTCATTATTCAGACTTCTTGCTCAAATTCCAAAGGTCTAATTTTCAAATCCATGGTTCATTTATGGATCCGCTATTACTTAGCACTTTTAGAATGTCTGACCTTACAACTTGTATTTGCATCAGTGTTCACTGGTATCAGACATTTCATAGACTACTCCCACTATAATTATTTAACTATCCATGTCTAAGCAAAACCTGTGAGGCTGAATCTTGCATCTCTAAATTCCCCTGCAACTTGTTGTCCCTTCATTTTCCGAACTGAGAAAAAAACCTGTCACCAGCACTTGTAACTACCATGACCCAAAGGTCTGATTTTTTTTGTGCGCTTCGGCACTCAAATTATCCCCGTGGGTTTACCGCTTCGTTGCACGGAGGAGTTCTGCTGCGCAGAGAACCCGCGTGCAAAGGAGTGTTCCCGCCACTTTGCAGCGATCTTTGCAGGGTGCATTTCCTTTGCAGCACAGAAATGCACGGTGCAAAGAGTTCCCGCTTGTCGTATGCAAATTCGTGCCCCGCAATTGGCTAGTTCTAAATTATTCACACGTGGCGGCTAGCAATTGGCCTGCTAGCTGTATAAGAGGCTTGAGCAGTTTCCGCCCAAGCCGAAGAGGACTCCGCATCCATCTCGTGGGGACTCTGGGTGTGCGCGGCAGGGTAATAGAAACCCTGTGTGTCGCTCAGAGGGGTTTGGCGGCCTGATCCACCGCCCACCTCTTCCCGTCTTCGAACGGAGCCTACTATAAGACATAACAACGAGTTTAATGCGCGCCTGTCCTGGACATCCGGAGTTTGTCTGCGTGCAGCCTAGCAAGCTCCACGTGATTGTTCGTGTTCTGTCTGCGTGCAACCTCCACGTGTGTTTGTGTTTTCTGTTGTAACCGCAACTCAAGCAAGTTCTCAGCCTACACCATGACCATCTCGGTGTAAGTAAAACAATCTTAAAATCAACCGTTATGTGTCTGTGCCTAATTCTAGCTCGGCGTCCACCCTCTCCGACCCGGCCTGCCCGGGCTGCTGGCCACAGCCCGTGTGCAGAGCGACGAAAGCGACCCGGGGTCAGACCCGGCGCGCACATGGCGACGAGGATGGGATCGGGATCACCGCGACCCATGATGGGATCCGGCGAAATCCTTGCCGCGCACATGGCGACGAGGATGAGCTCAGGAGAGGGCTCGCTAGAGTTAGAATTAGTTGAGAACTGCCCTTGGAGAAGTGGGAGATGCAGCGTAGCAAGCGTCGGAGAACTGGAGGCGCACCTCGCGTACCACCAGGCAGGCGGAACGGGCAACAGATGTGTCCATGGACACCTTTCGTTAAGGGGAGAAGAGGGAACTCCAGAAGTTGGAGCCCTGGAAGGGAAAGAGATATATCTTCACCCCGCGGCGTTCGGGTGTATCATGGGCGATGAGCGGGTCCTGTACAGGCCCCTCAAAGCTGTGACCCTTGCCGAAGTCGACCCGGCGAGCGCAGTAAGCCCGACCCCCACCCGGGATTGTGTCCGTTGCTCGCGGTGTGCCCGAGAGATGGGAGAGACGATGCCAATCGGCTGGTTTTCCCCTTGTATGGTGCCTAGACTGAGGGGTCCAGATCGCCCGTCCAAGCTCCGCGAAGACCCAGAGATGGAGGACCACACTGTAAATGAGAGAGTGGTCCTACGGTGCGACAAGGGGGGAAAACTAAATGCAACCTTTCAAACTATGGCTGATTTAATGAGTGAAACTTTAAGCTTAAAGACCCAGCTGCATATGGCCGTTCAAGCGGTCGGAGAAGCGGCTGAGAAAAGGGATCTTGAAAGGCCCCAACAAGATGGCGCCGAGCAGAGGGAAGACCGCGTGGAGGAGCCGGAAATGAGGGATGGAGCTTCGGGAGAGCCCGCAAGGGTTCAGCCAGTAACTCCGCCCAGCGACGCAGCGTCGGTTCCGCCGACCACGCCCCTCTGCCGAAGGGAGGGGGAGTCAAGCGGAGGAATGCATCCGCCCCTCCCGCCTGAAACAACAACAACCCCCACTGTAACAATGACTGCAGCTCCGACAGAAACAGCAACGACAGCTCGCAAAGAAATTAATCAGCCTGCAGTATCAAGCAGCCCAGTCATCGATCTGCAGAGTGCAGTTCAAGCTACCACCTATTACGCTCGTTCCAGAGCCGAACTGCAGAATTTGTGTAGAGAATCCAGGATCCGATCCGACGAAACTCTGGCTGTGTGGTTGGGATGTCTGGTCATGGAACTTGGGTCCGACCTCCTGGACCAGGAAGAGGCAAGCTTCTTGGTGAGACAAGCTTCATGGAGTAGGGGACATGTCACTGACATCGACATGGTGGCGTTTAGCGTCCACTGGCCTATTCCGATTCCAGCGCTTGTGGCAGGAGTGATCGAACAGAAGGCCCACGCATGGCACGACGGACGACCAGAGCACACTGGTGCAGAACAGCTTGTACTGGCTATTATCGGAGTTTCGTATTGCGCCTGGAACCCAAGAGAATGCACGTTGGGACTAACACCGCTCCAACAAATGCGACCGTGGCCTCATCGTCTCCTGCGAGACCCTGGAACCGTTCCGGTGACTCTCGACAGTATAGGTAGTTGTCTTAAAGTTTATGGGCAAAGAAACATCGTGGTTCTGCGAATTGTGCTGAACCCACTGGTCGATCATCCTGTGAGTAGTCTCCTTCATCAGTTGTTAAGACTGTGCGTCCTAATGGAGCCAAGACTATCCAGTGATCGGGAGTGTCAACGCCTGACTGAGGCTCAGAACACGAAACACCGCGAATCCGAGCGTCCAGTATTACGCCAGAGAACACAGGAGGAGAGATATATGTTTGGATACCTCCTGCAGCGTTCTGGACTTAATAAGAGACAGCTTCGGATTTTAGGAGACGCGGGACAATGGCAGCTAGCCTACAAGTTAGGTTTTCACTATCTAGAAGAAGGCGACGATGACTCATCGACGATTTCGTCGAGTTGCTGAGTCGGAAAAGAGAAAGAGAGCTGTCCAGTATAAAATCGTGTTTATATATTTGTATTTAATAGGGATGATAAGTTTAATCGACTGCATTATCGTGCGGTCCCGTGTGATTTTGTAAATAGTAGTGAATAACCATTTTAAGAGAGTTCTTTTACAGATCTGGGATTCGGAGCGCGTGGTGGAGAGGCCCCGAGAGGGACAACCATCACTGAAGGGAACGAAGGCATGACGCGCGATTCCACCATGACGCCCACCGAAGTCATGATCGTCCAGTTTTTTGTTATGAATGTAATTTTATGTATATGTGTGTGTGTGTGTCGGTTATTATTTGATTCGATCCCTTGAGGACGAACTTTTATTGTTGACTGATTTTGTTTTTGCTCGTTTAGTTTCGCGAACCATTGACAGAGCTATGAATAACCCAGATGATAGGTTTGAAGTATAATTCTATTGTGCCTTCAGCAAGGGGGGATGTCATGACCCAGAGGTCTGATTTTTTTTGTGCGCGCTTCGGCACTCGAATTATCCCCGTGGGTTTACCACTTCGTTGCACGGAGGAGTTCTGCTGCGCAGAGAACCCGCGTGCAAAGGAGTGTTCCCGCCACTTTGCAGCAATCTTTGCAGGGTGCATTTCCTTTGCAGCACAGAAATGCACGGTGCAAAGAGTTCCCGCTTGTCGTATGCAAATTCGTGCCCCGCAATTGGCTAGTTCTAAATTATTCACACGTGGTGGCTAGCAATTGGCCTGCTAGCCGTATAAGAGGCTTGAGCAGTTTCCGCCCAAGCCGAAGAGGACTCCGCATCCATCTTGTGGGGACTCTGGGTGTGCGCGGCAGGGTAATAGAAACCCTGTGTGTCGCTCAGAGGGGTTTGGCGGCCTGATCCACCGCCCACCTCTTCCCGTCTTCGAACGGAGCCTACTATAAGACGTAACGACGAGTTTAATGCGCGCTTGTCCTGGACATCCGGAGTTTGTCTGCGTGGAGCCTAGCAAGCTCCACGTGATTGTTCGTGTTCTGTCTGCGTGGAGACTTGCAACCTCCACGTGTGTTCGTGTTTTCTGTTGTAACTGCAACTCAAGCAAGTTCTCAGCCTACACCACGACCATCTCGGTGTAAGTAAAACAATCTTAAAATCAACCGTTACGTGCCTGTGCCTAATTCTAGCTCGGCGCCCGCCCTCTCCGACCCAGCCCGCGTGCAGAGCGACGAAAGCGACCCGGGGTCAGACCCGGCGCGCACAGTAACCAGGGCAGATTTGATTTAAATCAAATCAATTTAAATCATGTTTTAAATCACTGGCCAGGAAGCCTTGATTTAACCATTGTTTTCTACAGAAAGCGTATTCTTGTTTGATATAACCTTAATACATATAACTGACAACTCAGAAATAGATGTAGGTTTCATTTTTAGAAGGTAGATACTATGCATATGAAAGCAGTGACTTGTTTTGATATTTTTTCAGATTAATTTTGCAGCTATATCAGAAAACTGAATTGTGACTTGGTTATTTTATTTACCAAAGCTAATCAAAGCAGATACTTGTGAAGTCATTGGGAGGTGAGCTATCTTCAATTCACTAGATTAATCATGGATATTTGGGGGATATTTTTGCCACACTGTAGGAGGACATCAAATGAGTGCTGCAGTCATATGTCAACAGCTTGGGACTTTCTTCTACATTGCTTCTCATCTTTGATTTCTTCTCTCCTTTATGGCCTGGCAAGCCTGCTGCAATGATGGATTTTTTCCCTTCTACTATACCATTCTCTCACTAGATCTCAAATCAATGGAAAGGCTATACTCAGACACTTATCCCTCAAGACTTCTGGAATACTCTACTCAAAATGTTTATCTGTTGTTTCTACTGCCCCTCCTTACTTGCATTTATCTCCAGACACCTCATTCTTGCCCAGATCTACTCCACCCCCAACAATCCTCTATTCATTTAACTTCTTGAAACTTTGCACTATTAGAGAGATGTAGGGGCTTGACTGTATATACAAACTTGCAGAGAGACAGGAGGACTGATGGGTAGGTAATCAGGTCCATTATATCTCCTCTGCATATACTGCTGTTAACTCTGGAGACACAAATCGACAGTTTGAGAACTGAAACTAAGCATCACAGTGAGCATCACATCTTCTAGACCAAGCACTGAGTTCCATTGGGCGGGGTGGTTTTCCTTAATCTTTACTAATCTATAGAGGAGTTTCTAATATAGTCCATGGCCTGTTGTGATTTATTTATAACATTTTTCTAAAAAAGTTACATAAATATATTGTCTCAAATAGTATAGAATTAGAAGTTATAATCACTATTCCAAGATGATATCTTTGAGCTTTAACATACCTTAAAATACAACTCTTTATATAGGGGTTTTTTTTTTTTAAAAAGCATCTTAACAAAAAAAAAAAAAAAAATCAAAAATACGATTAAAAAAAATCTGATTAAAAAAATCCAGGGGGGGGGGGGTTAATAATTGATTTTTGTCCACCCTGCTTGTAACACACTATCCTGGCCAGTCTTAGATTTATAGAAATCCTTGTTATGGCTTTTTCAGTACAAGTCCTTTATTAAACTGTTTACCTTACTGTTTATATTATTACCCATTTTCTTCATTTCAAACCACATTTATTCTCATAGTTTAAAAGTCCCCTGTACCAAACTGAAATTCCTTTTTCCGCCTAGGTGTAAGAAAAAATTTTAGTTAAGTGGCAAATTTCACAGCTGTTTACAGAATGTCCTTGATCTCCTTTTAAAAAGCAACTCCCACTGAGATGAGCACCTATGAACTGATTTACTGCCAATTTATATCCATGCGGTATATACATGTATGTATATAACATGATACATATCATGATATATCATCAGATACATCATGAAGACAAGTTTCCCCACATTCTCTTCCTGTTCTGGTGGAGTCTTTTTTTACACTACCTTCTAGCCCTCAGCTGTGCTCTGACCAGCTCAGATTAACTGCTGGCTTCAATATAAATATCAAGGGCTTGGAACAGATATGATCAATTGGTCATCTCTCTTGGGGTAAGAGCTGCATCACCATTACAGCTAAAACACTCAGTTTGGCCACTAAAAAGTCACCCACTGGCATGCACTATACAGAGTGCTATTCATCTTTCCAGCCATTTACATGGCTACAAAGTTGAACTAAGTCAAAACAAGCCTCCTTTGCAACCTTTACTTCAGAGTGAGCTTTTATACTATTTGAGCTTTGACAACCTGATCTTTCCTCTCTGGACCTCTGCAGCTTACACACAAGTTAAAAATGTATTGTCAATGCCCTACTTTAACCAAATTCTCAGAAGGTATATCTACATGTGCAGTTAATGTGGCACAATAAACTCCGGAGCAGTTCAAGCCTGAGAAAACTGCTTCTGGATGCAGCATCTACATGTGTGCCTGGGAGAGCAGCAAGTCGAGCCGAAGCGAAGCAGGCCTAGGCTGGCAGGAGGTACCAGGGGGTCAGCCCCAGGCTCTGGGTGGCAACACTGGGTGGTGGAGGGGCTGGAAGGAGGCAGAAATCTGGCACCCAGCTGGATGGACTGACCGAGTACAATTTATGGTCACAGTCACTGTCTTTATGTGCTTTTCATCACAGTTAATCTGCTGTACTGTAGAAGATATTACTATCTTACAGCAGAGTTAATTAGTTTACTATGCCCTAATACTGGCACGCATGTAGATAGTGATGCTTTACTGTGGAACTGATTAGTCTACTCCACAGTAAAGCGCACGTGTAGATGCACCCAGAATGGCTCAATTTATCAAACAGGCAGCTGGACTTCCACTGTTGTTCATACCCATTTACTATTTTTCTCCTGAACCTAATTTCGTTGCTCCTTAAGTCTCCATTGCAGTTCACCTCTTGTTGCCAGTACCAAGTCAGTCAGAATTTTCCTGGTTTCTTTTGCTTTGTGGAAAACCTTTGGGTCTGTCAATCAGGATGCTCATCAGTTCTTCATCTTGTCTGATGGAGACTTTTGCTGCCCCCATCAAAGATTCTCTCTCTTTAACTGCAAGTCATCTTTCTAGGAAGTTTTCAGATGGTGCTTGAATCACTTCTATCAAAGTCTTACTCTTGTTTTACTTCTCACTTTAAATTATTATGTGAAGTCTTGAATACCTGTTTTAAATCCTTTTGGTTACTCTTTGGGAGAGCATCACCATTATTTCTTCAATTTTGGTTCAAGCTCATAAACTTTACTCTTTGGAAACAATATCACACTCCTGAAACTAGCATCACCACTTTGTCCTGAATAGTTGAACAATATTCAAGAGATTACTTCCATTAGGAAGAGAAGCTGATGAAGCAAGGATTTCTTAGAAGCAATCCTATTTATTTACAAAGAACGTGCAGAAAGTACTTTTACTCTGAACACAATAGGATCATGACAGGAGACAGCTCACTTACCTACAACTCCAAGCCTCCCTTTCTAGGAGCAGCCTCCACACAAAGTAAGTACAGTCAATATCTTTCTCTCAGGACCACGCTACAAATATTTGTCTTCACATTTTACCCACCAGCCCTGCTACTTGTATTTAGCCTAGCCTTTTGGTGGTAGCTTCCACTGTTTCAGCCATCACTAACTGTTCCCTCATTTTTCCTGAATGGAAAACCAGTGAGATAAGATTGAGAGAGACTTGCCAGTACTCATAAAACAAAGATACACTTGCGGGCAGCCACTCAACATTCAGCATAACAAAAAAAATGCTATATAATGTTAGGTACTGTATTCTGAAAAAAAAAAAAAAGAATCAAATCCTCTGTCTCTCAAATTGAGCACCCAAAATTACTGAACACTTAATATGCATCTCCACTGACTGCCTGTAAAATGGGGATAATACCACACTTGCTCACCTCGAAAGAATGATGTAAAGATAAACTAATTAAAGTTTTGGAGGACTGGGGTATTATAGTGAGTTCCACAGAAAACAGCATGAAGAAGTTAGTCATTCTGTACTTACAGCAGGGTTTCAATAGTATGCAGTAAGACAGACCACCAAATGAGAAAAGAAAAAGAGAATATTAAAATAGGAAGAGCAATCAAAAGACCTCAACAGATTTTCAGAGTTAGCTTGACAAAATTAATTAATGGTTATAAAACACGGTTGCCTGTGAAAGCAGGAGAAGTAGACTAGGTGATTCAGGAGGTAGGTTCCAGACATAGGTTCATTAATTGCTCGTCAATCCTCTTGTGCAACGAATGAGCTTAAGGTCCTTTGAACAATTATTAAAGGCTAATAATAATGCATATACAGAAAGGGTCAGATTAAGGTTACATAATACCCCCTTAAATGGGACATTTTCCAGTGTTTTGAATACTTGCATCAGCAACCTTAATTATGTTCTTTTAACATAGGTTTTTGAATGTGTGTGAGAGCATGCAGTACTTAGTAAAAGGTAGGCATTTCTAAATTCTCAAAGCATGTGCCAGATACACGATTTCTACAAACAACAAAGTACTAAAGATATATCAAATAACTTCATATATGTTATAAACAATGACATTTTGGCTGAACAAAATCAAAGACACTTCTGATTTGATCAATCTTGCCTAATAAGTCAAAATTAGTACATAGCCCAAAAATCAAACAACTGACTGGCTTAAGAAATAAATCAATGAAGAAATAACTTCATCTATTTTGAGTGTTGGTTTCCCACCATTTTCTCTTTAATTTTCAAAATACCGAGGATAAAATCTGAGCACAATATTACCATAAATCAGTCCTATTCACTGACGCTTCTGAGATTGCATCAACATTATTTTAACATGGTTACAATGTTTCTCCTGTGTTATGCACACAATTTTTTATATTGCCACGAGTCAAATTAAGCCCTGTTACAATTATCTAACCCAATGTATTGGCAGAAGAGCTATTTACATAGATAGACATCTCAGTTATTTTAATAAACTATAAAAATGCAACAAACAAATCATTCCAGAACTTCCAGTTCTTGTTCTAGCAAAAAGTCCTTCAGATGACTAGCTGGAGGCACTAACTTAGTGAAAACAGTTCAGATGGCAAGCCTAAGCTTAAATGCATATGTATATATAATGCTTTTTATTAACTATTTTAGCATTCTTTCTATTCACCAACTTGCTCCCAACTGGGGAGTTTGCCAAGGTACCTCACCTCTTTCCCACAAGTAACTCAAGAATCTGAAACCAATTTGAGCAAAAAACACCTCACACATCTGCTAGTACATCTGCAATTTACTCTCATAGGCCCAAGGGTCCAACTGCTATGACATTCAGGCAGAGAAATATGAGTTCTAATATAGAGTCATACAAATTCAGCAAGTTAATTGCGACACAGTTTTGACCCACACAATGTATTTGTTTAATCAGTTTCAATCGGCTAAACCAGAGGTTCTCAAACTGTAGTCCACAGACCACCATTGGTCTGTGAGCTCCCTTCAGGTGGTCCTCAGAAAGGTGACCTAAGGCTAAAGCTGACAAACATTACACCCAACTTCCCAGAACTTCGCTCAAAAAAAAACAGGCACATCCATTGCATTAAAATGGTTAAGACTACTGATATTAAAGTATGAGTTGTGCGCTTTGATTTGTAGAACAAAAGAAGTTTATTAAGTGGTCCGCTGAGACCCTCAGCAATTTTCAAGTAGTCTGCGGAAAAAAAAGTTTACTGAGCTAGACTTTTGAAAGGTATTCATTGTCTTAAGATTATGATGCAGGGGTTTACCTAACAGCATGTGCAACTCATGAACTGGGCTGGCCGATCACTATGCAACAATAACCCTATGAGATGAAAAATATGAATTTGGCTTCAAATATATATTTCCCCTTTGTTAATTCAAAATTGAGCTGAAGTAGTATTTTCTAGGGCACAACCAAAACAAATAACTTTGTTTCACTTTCACTTAGACCCATTATTGCTAGTTAGCTATGTGAAAGCTATCAACAGGCATGAGTTTTTATTTTGTATTTCCTCCCCGCCCCCCTTTTTTTAAAGGAAGATTGCTTACTGTTAGGGATAGTTATTCACTGGAAATTGTACATAGTTTGACATTAAGGAAACACTTGCATTAAATAGCTTTAAAACCAGGTACAAAAAGAAAATCCTTTTTCAATTGTTCCCTATTTTCAATGAATGAAAGTGTGACAACATCTATTACATAGCTTTCATTTAACTGTATCACCCAGAAAAGGCTCATAAGAAAAATCTAAGGCCCCTTCTACACATGCAGGTAAAGGCACAATAGGATCCAAACCACAGGTGTGGGACTGATCCCAGGTTCCCCCTGCACCAGCAAGAAGCAAGCCTCCTGCAACTGGGAGTGACTCCCAGATGTGGGGAAAACACATGCACCCCTACAGCTGAGAGTTGGAGTAGCAGTGATCTCCCAGCCTCAGAGGAAAATTGCAGCAGTGCCCTATGACTGCCAAGACCCATCTGAGTCCTGGTACTGGGAGGCACACAGAAGGGACACAGCATCTGCAGCTGCAGGTGCTGCCAGGACCCAGAGTTGGCAGCTGCTGGGGCTGGAAGTCCCCTCAGTTGCAGGACTCCAAGAATGGTGCACCTCTACAGCTGCGAGCCCCCATCAGGTGGGGAGACCTTACTACCCATACAAATTAAAGCTCAATAGCAACCAGCTACAAAGTTAGTAAATATTTTTGAGGTCTAACTTTATAGCTGTTGGAACTTTTTATGGCATGATAGCTATTTTGCATGTGTAGCTGGTCTTAAGGTAATTGTGCAATTATCCAATTAATATACCATGTAGAGGAGGCCTAAGTGTCTCCACACATTTCAATAAATGCTCAGTAAGAAAAAAAAACTGTTTGTAATTCAAAATGAAAATACTCATCTGGGAAATTAAGTGAGGAATATTTAGTTGACCATACATTCATACTTTGGCTTACTCCACACTAACTTCCCTACAAAGCAGACACCCAAAAGTGTATTTTTGCATAATAAACAGAATATGCACAGTGAAATATCAAAATATCCACAGGGTGAAATATCAAACCCTCTTCTTAGTCTTAAATCAAAGTAATCCCTCCTTTTTACCACTTTTCAGATTAAGTTTGAGATGCAAGATGTATTTGATATGCAGCTCCTACTACATTTGCCACTACATTGCACAGCATCTAGCATAGAACAGAGTGAATTAACTTAAAGGAGTTCAAGCTATTGCACAAAGCAATGAAATATTATACATGGTAACAGCAAGCAGGTTTTCTTATCCTAAGATATTTCAAGTTGTAACAGAAATTAAGAATTTCCAACACAAGAAAAAATCTAACTTTCAGACAGGTCACTAGTGAGCAACCAATGAGCCTGAGAGAGTTTTAAATGCATTTCTTTGCAAAGTGTACACTTAGTTAAAACTTGTGCTTTTGAGAAAGAAGAGATAAATGAGGTAACATAAATGAGAGCAAAAAATGGACATGCTTAGATGAATTAAACTAGGAAAGGAACATGAAAATATTATGAAGCTTGGGGAAAACTTCCTGAAATAAAAGCCAGAAGCAAGTTGTACAGTTTTTAGGTGCCACAATATTTTGCACAGAAAAAAATGGAGTGAAAAGAAAGAACCTCTCTCCATGGAATGACCACCTAGAAACCCCAGCTGCGTCTCCTGTCTCTTCCCTCCTCCCCCGAACTGCAGCAAATTCCAAATGGCATCAGCTCCCACAAATCTTTAGGCTCTGTATATCACTACACAGGTAGGAGGACATGAAATAAGAGCAACTTTTTGAAAAATACCTGGAGAATGAAACTGCCAAAACATAAATACTCAATCCTGCTGAAAAAATTATATTAAAAGCAAGATAACCAAGACACCCTGTAAATATCAAATCCAAGTACAGAATATTTTACAACCAAGCTTTCAAGGTCCTATGTCACACTGTAGAAATAAAATGACAACTTTTCTAGAGATGTTCCACCTTCCCAAAAGCCACAGAACATGCAAGAGGGCATCTCATCTTCTGAGGTTTTCTAGACACAACACTTTCTTCCTATAAACCCCCCCTCCTTGCTCCTCTGTTCTCAGAAACATGCGTCTTTAAAAATATAAGCTATCATTCCAGATGAAACAGAAACCACTCCATCGGTCCATCTGACATAAAGCCTCCAAATGACATAATAGATGGAAAATATCTTTCCTTAACCTCCAGGATCCTGGAGCTATCAATCTCCCATCATTTGTCTTATTCTATGCACTTATACTTAGCAGGTAACATCCACAGTATTTATGTTTCAACTAGAAACTAACTAACTCAGTATATTACACCATTGCAACTTTTCAATTTTGTCATTCATTTAGGGACATTTCCTTCAAGTACAAGAAAAGAAAGTAAAAATAATAAAAATGTTGCGGAATTAACAGGAATGGGATGGAGGGAAGAATAACATAACTTGTGCACAAGATCAATCCAGATATTTTTTATTGTAGAGCTGTTATGGCAGTTTCAAGTATTTGATTAAGGGTGACAGGAAAGTTGCCCTAATGTGCAGAAACAGACAAAAAAAGTTACACAAGTCTGCTGTTCTAGTCCAAGAATTAAGAAGTGGGTAAGGAAGAGGGGGAAAGGGAGATCAAGACTGAAAGGGGAACATTTTAGCAGAGGGAGGTTACTTACTAGTGTATTTTCTCAAGGATCAGTCTTGGAACCAGTCTTGTGTACTATTTGTATTAATGATCTTGGCACAAAAATTAGGGACATGATAATAAAATTTGGCAATGCCAGAAACTTGGGAATTACCATCAACAAAGATGAGGCTCAGAACATCAGGCAGTAAACACTGGCTGGGATGAAAATTAATAGCCCCAAACAAAGTCATGCATCTAACAACAAAAATTTCTACTATAATAAGAGACAACAGGCCTGGATGTATCAGTCACTTACAGGAACATTATAAGCCATCAAATAAACACGAAGCCTTGAGAAAGGCAAAAGAGATTCCAAGATGCATTAGGGGAGTTGTTTCCTCTAGACATAAGGAAGTACTAATAACACTAATAGGACGCGTCCACACGAGCACGGACATTCAGTTCCCCAGGGACAAGCAGCAGCAGTGCATCTTGTGCCACTGCTTCTTGTTCCCAGAGAAAGCCCATGCCACATGCACTTTGGCATGTGGCAAGTTGCCCTGGGTGGCACAGGGGAGGTTGAGGCCAACACTGTACTGGCCCCAGCAGCCTTACCTGGGGTTCCTGGGGGCTCCCGGAGCTGCAGCCATGGTGCTCCTGTTGGGTGAAGCCTAGCTGGCAGCCACAGCACAGCTCCACTTTTTAGCAGCACACGCTGCCCAAGCATGCACTGGTCCATTTTTGTTCCTGAGGGGGTTTTTTGACCCCTAGATAATCCAAGGGTAAAAAAAAAACAAAAAAACAGAGCAGCACATACTTGGGCAGTGTGCCCTTGCAGTGCAGAGAACACCAAATCGTGCTGTATGTGGCACTGCAAACGTGTTTGTAGTGCCACATACAGCACAACCGCGCTTACCTGGACACACCCAGGAAGTTTCTGGTTAGACCTTCATCTAGAACACTGCTTACAAGTCTAGTCATCCACATTTGAGGAGAGTGAAGTCAAATTGATGCAGGTGCACAAAAGGGCAAGCTGAAATGATCAGGGGGTTGGATGACCCATCTTATGAGGTAAGACTAAAAAGAAAGTGGCTATGTTGGTCAATAAATAACTTGGGGGATGCAGATGGAGAAGAGCTATTTCAGCTCAAGACAATGTTGGCTCAAGAACAAATATGTATAAACTACCCACAGATAAAATCCTCCTCATCCTCATAGACTCGCAGAGAAATACAGCTGGAAAGGGCCTCAAAAGATCACCTAGTCCAACAAATTAAGGTTGGTAATTCACAAGAGTCCTAAAGCAAACAGGTGGGAGCTTCTGAAACAGCCACCCCATTTGGTAGACTAGGATTTTAAAAAAAAAAGCTAACTAGTTTTAGGATGCAGGTTTATCTGCTTCCAAAAGGGATTGTATGTGCTGGGTGGTCAAATAAGTAATTGGACTGATGCTTCTGGAGACTGTTTTCAGTCCCAGGAGGCAAATCAACTATAAATGAATGATCTACATTTATAAACAATGTTGGCAAGTTCTTTATGGAAACCACAAACCAAAAAAACAAAACCAATACTGAAGACACTGGTGTGATTTATCAGACATGCTGGGCAGATTCCCAGCTACTCTGGCTGGGATCTCTTGGACATCAACATTTCACAGAAGCAGGATGTTGCCTACTGCCGTTCCCCTGGGGCAGGTTGGGGCATTAGGTGTGTGCTGTGTCAAGGCTGATGGTGGTTTTCCAGAGAGTTTAGATGACAGATTTGTACAGGATGCTTGGGATGGGGCTAATCAGGCCTGGCCCCAGGCAGGGGGTTGGACTCGACGACCTCTGGAGGTCCTTTCCAGCCCTACTTTTCTTCTATGCTTCTAGGACAATGGTTTTCAACCTTTTTTCATTTGCAGACCCTGCCAAAATTTCAAATGGAGGTGCAGACCCCTGTAAATTATAAGTGTGGGTATTCACAAACTTTTCATTGATCGTAGTCATCTTTCGCAGACCCTTTAGACATAGTTTGCAGACCCCCCAGGGGTCTGCAGACCACATGCTGAAAACTACTGCTCTAGGATACTGCCACGTTCACCCAGAGCCTTGAAGCTCTTGGATTTGAAGTCATGCCCCAAAAAGCCCTGCCTCCTGAGCCAGACTCTCCTGCAAAGCTGGCATTAGGAAGCCTCCTGACAGAACACCCCGTTTCTTAACCCAAATCCCTGAACCCCATGCCGAATCCTGGTGCCAGAGAAGCAGCAGCAGCCGGATCTCCACAGTCTGCAGGCAGCCCAGTGAAGTGCCCCTCCCTCCCTCCCTCCCTGCTGGCTGCTACAGTGTAAACACCACAGGGAGGAACCAGGCTCCCTCCTCCCCTTTCCCAGGTGGAACTCTGCTGGGGGGGGGGAGTGTGTGTGTGTGAGAAAAGAGATGTGTGTTGCTGCTGGGGAAACAAATGTGTGTGTGTCTAGGGGGGCTGTGTGTACGTGTTGCTGCTAGAGTAGGGAAGGAGGGAGGGTGTTGCTACTAGGGGGACAAATGTGTGCATGTCTGGGGGGGCTGCGTGTGCACGGGCGTGTGTTGCTGCTGGGGGAGGTGTGTGTGTGTGGCGGAGCCCGTGCCCCGCGGAGGAGCGGGCGGGGAGGCAGCCCGCGCCATGGCAGCCGGGCCGGGCCGGGCGCCGAGTACTCACTCGATGAAGTAGCTGGCGCCCTCGTCGGAGAAGCCCTCCTCCCAGCCGCGGGGCAGATCTGGGGACACACGGGGGGGGGGAGGGGTGAGAAGCTGCCCCGAGGTGCTGGGGGGGGGAGTCCAAGCACACCCGGGGCAGAGGCGGGGGCGGCCCCAGCACCCACCTGAGCGGATCATGTGTCCGGAGTTGACGGGCTCGCCGCTGCGCGGGTGCAGCCAAGTGGTGGCGCGGGCCAGGTCGCTGCGGGGACGGGACGTGCACCTGTTAGCGCGGGAGCGGCGAGCGGGCGCGGACACCCTCCTCCCCCCCCCGCCGCCGCCGCCGCCGCCGCCGCCTTACTCAATGAAGAAAACGCGGCCGTCCCTGCACACGCCGTAGGACCAGTGCTCAGGTAGTGCGTCCCGCGCCACCGCCGACGCCGCCGCCGCCATGTTCGCGCCCGCCGGCCCGGGCCCGACCCGACCCGCTGCCAGGCCGCGCTCCGCAGCGCCCCCCGCGTTGCTAGGGGCGCGCCCCGCCCCGCCCCCGCGTGCACATGTGAGCCCGGCAGAGCCCGCCACTGTGCGCCGGTCAGCCCGGGAGCGAGTGTGTGAGAGAGCCCTGAGGGCATGTGCGAGCAGGAGTGTGAATGAGAGCCTGTGTGTGAGCCCACGTGAGTGTAAATGCGCGTGTGAGAGTCTGAGCCCGTGTGAGTGTGCATGCACAAGAGTGAGCCCGTGAGTAAGTGTGTGAGTGCCCCTGAGTGCCAATGTGTGAGCCTGTGTATGAGGGCCACTGAGTGAGCAAGCCCAAGTATGAGCCCTTGCATGTATGCAAGTATAAGCCCTTGTGAGCACATCCATGTATGAGAGTCCATGTGTGTGTAAGTGTAAGCCCATGTGTGAGTGTAAGTCCATGTGTATGCCCCTGTGTGTACAAGCCCATTCATGAGTGCATGTGTTCATCCCACCCCCAGCTATGCCGCCGCCTCAAAGGGAGCAGTGAGGCTCACTGTGACATTCACCCCCTCCCATGTCTTCTTTCCTTTGTTGTGGCTGGGGCTCGGGGGCGATGGCAACGGAAAGATCCCTCTGCCCAGGGACCAAGGGGCTGCTGGCCCAGAAAGGGCTGCTTGGAGCTGCCAAATCTCCTGTCTGCTGCAGGACTGAAGTGCAGCTCCCTGCAGGTTGGGTGGGCAGAGTACTGTGGCAGGAGTGGGGGGGAAGTGCACTCCACTGCTCTTGGGAAGTGGGGGTGCCTCATTTCCACTCCTCCCCCTGCCAAAAAAGCCTACTGGGTTCGCTTGGTGACCATTTCTGTGCCTCATTCCTCTCTACCCCCCAAAGAAACAAAAAAGAGAGAGGAACAGAAATGGTACCAAATGAACCCAGGAGGAAGTCAGTTTTAAAACGAACCACAGGGACAGTGGCAATGTGTAGGGGGGGCACAGGGGTGCATGTGCACCCCCTGAGAGTGCTGGTGCACCCCCTGAGAGACCGCGCTCCCCACTTAGGCAATGGGCAGGGTGGGTACCAGTGCCAGCAAGAGAGGAGGGGCACCAGGTGAAGCGCCGCTGGCACTTCTGGAAGCACCACACCTGCATCCCGGTTGGCACAATCGGCCATGGGGGGACAGCCCCCTAGTTGGCAAGACTGACCATGGGGGACACCCCCTCCACCCCAGTCCCTGACTGGTTGCTGGGGGGGCATGTGCCCCCCCCCCCCCAACTCAGGTGGCACCAGTCGCCCATGCACAGGGAGGTTTTTTTCCCCACACAGCTCAGTTATGCTGCCATGGCCCAGCTTGTCACCAGATATGGTGGAAGCTGACAGTCTAACCCGGGCATGCTCAGCCTTCACCCTGTGGGCCAAAGGCATCGGGCCTGTGTGGCTCCTCACACATCAGGAAATTTGTTGGTGGGGGAACAGTGCCCCTCTCCACTGCCAACATCCTGGCCCAGAGCAGCATTTCAGAACTGGACCACAAACCTCCCCCTCACACAGCCAGATCAGGGCTTGGCCAAGCTGCCTTTCTCCACAAGGCTGGATTGGGACCAGGCTGCCAACTCCCTCCACCCCCTCACCCCTGCACAGCTGGATAGGGCCCCACGTTGTGTGCCCTGAGTGCCAGATTGGGTCCACTGGCCAGTTCCAGCCTACAGAGGGACCCAGCACTGCCCATCCAGCCGTCTGCAGAAAAAGGTTGAGCACCACTGGTCCAGCCAGATTCACAAAGGGATTGAACAGATTCTTAGAGGAAAGGGCCATCAGGAGCTATTGAGTATAGGAGTTAGGGATACAGCCTCTGAATCAGAACTTCTTAGACCTTAAATCCCGGAGGCTGCATGTGAGTATCAGTGGAAAAAAAGTCCCTCATCATATCCAGTTCACTCTCCCTTTCAACATTCACTCTTCTGCCACTATGACAGGTCTATTTGATGTGTTTAGGGGGAACTTGGGCCAATGCCCATCAAGTAAAACTATAAGTCCCTCTTCATATGGGAGGCCACTAAGGGCACATCACCAGATTACTGGCTGTGTGACACGGGCCTGTTTGATGGGAATTGGGAGCATGGGCCATTGCCCACTGAGAAGAGCTAAAAGACCTCCTTAAGCTGGGAGACCACAACATGCACACCAAGTGATTACCAGGGACAACTAGAGAAGAAAACAGGGACAGAAGTGAAGGTTCGAGTTTCAAAATGAGTGCACCAAGGGGGAACATGGAGCAGCTGTGTGACACAGGAAACTGGGTAAAATATGGTCTGACTTAGTAAGTGGCAGTTCTTATGTTAGGGGGGTACCCATGCAGCCCTCAACAGCTTGCCAAAACTGGGTAAGCAGAAATAACTGCCTGCCCCTGCATTACACACGAACCGGTTTATGTGATCAGAAACTTGTTTAAACCTGTAACAGAACTGATGTTTAGTGTGTGGTGGGCCAGTAGAGGGTGCTTCTGCGTTGACCCACCCACCTCACTGCTCCCGACCACCTTCCAGGCTCTGAGTGCCTCTCTGGGGGTGCCTCATGTCCAGCCGACCCTCTTCCTGGAGCACACCTACAAGCCTAGGGAAACGCTGCCACCACCCAGGGTCTGGACTGATCTTGGCCCTGTGCCCACTGGGAAACACAGGCCTAGTGGTCCTTGAGTGTACTTCACTCACTGCAAGAACTTGGGGTGCTTCCCTCAGTCTGAAGCACAAATAGTGGTCACCCTTAGTCAGCCGAACCAAGGGGACCCCAAAGCATAATCTCGACCCTCTCCCAATAAGTAGCCCATGCTAGGTACCAAGGAGAACTTTATTGGTTACAAGGAGTAGGTTTGGAATAGGGTACAGGGTAGAGCAATATCATAGAAATCCCTTAAAGCAAACAGTGGCATGGTAGCCTTTAATTACGCACCTGTGCTACTGCAAGCTATATATCTAGTTAGATCTCAAGTAGCTTACTCACAAGTATCATCCAGAAGCAGGTGGAGATTCCCTCTGGAGGCAAGTGGTTCATTGACCATGAGTTCAAGAGAGAGAGCGAGTTTCAGATGGTCCAGCTTCTCTGAGAGTTTTCATCATGGCTGCTGCCCCATCTCCTGGGCAGTCCTTAAATTATATAGATTTATGACTTCATTTACCTGACCTAATGAAGGCCAGCACCTGTTGGCTGCCAGCCAACCAATTTGAAATGCATCACTGGGTGCTGGGTAGACTGGCAAGGTCTCTAGCCCCCTCCCAGTCATGATGACATTGCTTGGAACAATAGGGTGTTTAAGCCCCAATCCAGATGTGTGAGGTCAATCACGCAGGCAGAGGGAGCAGGTTTCCACCTCCAGCTCAGGTTACAACTCAGGCTTACCTGAAGCCAGTGGGGCCAGGGGTGTCTGCCCTCTGCAGTGACCATGGTAACCAAACTGTCAGATTGGTAACCTGCCTGATAATAGAGTTTGGGGAGAAACAGAGATGGTATTCTGCCACGGTGCACATAAATCTGTTTGAGAAAACCGTGGTTGAATGTAGTATCAGACATAACTGGTTTGGGTCAAACTGGTTTATGCAATGTCTGTCCCAGACCCCTTGCTGGTCTAAGATAAATCAGACTCCCCCAGCATCCTGGCATGCTCTCTGGGCTGAGTGGGGCTCTCTGCTCCCTGGCTACAGATCTGGCAAGACTGAGTTGCTCCCTCCTCTGACCCCCACCACTCCCTGCTAACCAGGAATTCCTTCCCTCCCCTCTGCTTTGTGGAGAGGTGTATGTATATTATCTAGCAGATCATATGCTGGCTAGCTGATAATGTCCCTCTATTGTTTTCTTAATGGGGTGATAAACTGTTATCAAATTCCCTGCTGGACTAATCAGAGCATCCTACCTGGGATTGGCCACCCCCTCCCTCCCCCCCCACCCAGCTCAGTTCTATGCAAGGAAAGGGAGGGCTGCTCTAGCACTCTGGCTTCTAGCCTGAGCCACTGCAGGCATGTGCTGGCATTTCTGGGATGTCTGCACACAGTTACAAAGTGATTCAGCTTAGCCAGGTTAGACTAACCTGCAAAGATTGAATCAATTCAGGCTCAGGCTTTTTGAATGCCTGTCCCTAGCCCCTACGGTTGCTCCCAAGCACTTTCTTCAGCTCTCTGAACCTGTGCATGTGAACATTACTTGGGGGGGGGGGGGGGGGGTACAGTGCAAGGCAAAAGAAAACAAAAGACTCTAAGAACTCTAATGGCACATCTACATGAGACGCTACTGTGCAGTAGCGTTGGCAGGCACTAACTCTGACAGGATGTTACTACACAGTAGTAATGAGCTACTGTGCAGTAGCTTCTGAAAAAACCTGTGCAGCAACAGTACTGTGCAGTAACAACTGCACAGTCCACCGCTCATGTAGACGCAGCCTAAGGGTAGTAGTATTGGAAGGAGACCAGGTGCATGTTGCACACATGAGCAATCTGGGCTTTGATTTTAGTGATCTGTCAAGAGCTTAATAAGTAAACATCTGTGGTTTGATTCACAGTAAATTAAGATAAAGCACATATACACAATTGTTCTTTACTATACTAAATGTTCTCTTCTATTTTCTTAGTTATGTCTTAATTTGCTGCACTGCATAATCCCTCTCCCTAGCTGATCACTTCTCCCAAATCTTAGAAATATCTGTACCCCTGTTCTTTAGTCATCAGTAAACCAAGATTTTTCTAACCTTTTCTCTCGAGTTAAGCTTCCAAAAATCAAATTCTTTTACTGGGTTTTTTTTCTGAATTCCCACCTAATTTATCAATATCTCTATGATGAATCAGTGCTCAGAAATTAGTAATTATTGCTGGGACTACGCACTGTAATGGCAACAAAAACACAGTTATTTACTTCCTACTTAATGCCAATAAAGTGCTTAAAGCCATATCAAATACATAAAAAACAGTACCTTGTCCTGAAGAGTTTAATTTATTTTTTTGTATTGGGCCAAACTTTTCGCACCTGATTAACTTCATGAGCTAATGAAATTGGCTTATTATGCCCTGGCTTTCCCACTTGACTCCTTTGATCAGATGAACTTGTATATTTATAATAATAGTCTTTGTGTAAACTATTACTAAAAATCATTTGAGGCTTGTCTTCAGTGACATAATAGAAAAATATGTTCAAAATCATTGAAATGGAATTTAACTTCCCCCACATTAAACCCATTTTGGATGCCTGATGCATAAGCAACCATAACATTTTTTTGAAACATTCTATATGTCTAAGAACATATATTCCCTCTTTTGATTACAGCTCTTTAATCTGCACACTTAAGTCCTATTTTCATCCCTGTAGGTAGGCAAAAAACAAAAACAAAAACAAAACATATATCGTTAGAAATATGTTAAAGTGACATAGACCACATATAGAAAAACAGAATATTGTATTATAGTTGAACAGGACCTATGTTTCCATACAAGATGAAAGTCACTTCCTGTTTGGAGCACTATCATTCCAGATTAGTGATCTTCCACCCAAGTGCAGTGTCACCAGGGGGTGCCTTGGGATCCATTCAAGGGTGCCATGAGGTGCCATGCAGCTTTAGCACTGTTAGGTATGCAAACACGATTCACAAGATACACCCAGAATTTTCAAATAGGAATCCATAGTATTAAAAATATTCTGGCTTCTTGTGATCTTTCTGGGCTTTTTGCAACAGAATTGTTCTATCATTTCTCTATTCAAAATAAAAGAGTCAAAACTAAGAGCTGGTGCCTTAAATGATCGAGGGGTGCGTGGAGTCTAAAAAAGGTTGAGAACCCTTGTTCTAAGTGCTTAAAAATCAAAAAACTAGCTCATTAACTTAAAAATTGCTGTGACCTCTGGTGGTGCAGGATAAGACAAGTAGTCTTCGAACCAATAGTTTTCCCCAATGATTGTGTGTTTACAGATTTTCCTACCTTGTGCATGTATTCATATACTCCCAGTTTTGTAGATGATGCTCAGATTATGGCTCTAGTATGGATTATGACTCCTCGAACTGATTTCAGGTACCTAGGATCTCTGCGAGACCATGGCACTTTGGGATAATATTGAAGAAGTTATTCAGAGTTACATTAGGAATTTCAGTAAAAAATAATATGAACTAAAGAGAATGAAGTATGCATGTGCAGCAAGTCTAAGGGTCTATTAAAAACTGATGCTAAATTGTGTCCTCCACCTTTTACCCCTTCTTTTAAATTCCTGCCCTACCACCCATCCCTTTTGATCTGCCACACACCTAAGTCTCCCTCTTCTTTATTCCTTCCCACTTTTGATTCTCCTCTCACTCTGCTTCCTGCACCCTGGCTTTTCATCCTAAAACTTCCATACCTCTGCACTGCTCCAACCCTCCCTAGCTCCATACCACAGATGTAAGAATCTGGAAGTATTAGAAGAGCTGTGTATCAGGAGCTTCTTGACCAACTAAGCTTTCTTTTGATAACACTTAGTCCCAACGTATCCAGGATAGTAACAGAATTTAGGCTGTATGTACCCTAACTTTGTACTTTTGGTTTCCAGAGGTTCAAATAATTGATCTCACTATTCTGGAAGGGCACAAAGCACAGGCAGACAGACTTAGATATCACCTTAAAATCCTTGCTTCTAATATATTTCCTGGGCCATCATGGCTACAAAAATACTCTAACCATCACTCTATTAACACAATTTTGGGGGTATTAATTGAAATAAATTGGTTTACATATGAAAGCCACACCAACCAAGCACTCTCAGATGAAAGAAAAGCCATACACAGCCTATAAGAGGTAAGTGGCCAAATTTTGGGGGACTATTAAACACTGCATCTGAGTTTCAGTCTTGAGCAAATAAACACAAAGTGTACATTAAAAGAAAGATAAATTTCAAAAATTTTAATTCTCATAGAATCATAGAGTCATCGAAAAGTAGGGCTGGAAGAGACCTCCATAGGTCCTCTAGTCCAAATTCCTGCCTGAGGCAGGATTTATCCCTATTCAAATCATCCTGTATAAATCCATTGTCTAATCCAGTGGTGCTCTACCTTTTAGCCACATGGGCTGGGTGAATGGTATCTGCCTTCTGTGTGGCTACATCACACTGCAACCTTGTATGAATCTGTGTTCTACCAAGACTCCCAGATACTTCTCCATGGTGCTGCCACCCAACCAGGTGTCATCCATTTAGTATTTGTATTTTTGATTATTCCTCTTGAAGTGTAGTACCTTGCATTTATCAGTGCTGAACTCATCCTGTTAGCTCCAGCAGAGTTTTTCACTGTGTCAAGATCAGTCTAAATTTCTGTCCTGTCCTCCAACATGTTTTCAATCCTTCCCAGTTCAGTGTCATCAGAAACTTCCCTTTCTATTCCAGCATCCAAATCATGAATAAATGCACTGAACAGCACTGGACCCAGGACAGACCCCTTTGGGACTCCAACTCAAAGCCTCCTGCCCTTCTGATATGGATCCATTTATAATTACCCTTTGCTTGCAGTTATTGAGCCAGTTATCTATCCACCTTATAGTAGTTTTGTCTATCCCACATTTCTGCAATTTATTTATAAGGAAGTCATGTGGGACTTTGTCAAAAGCCATGCTGAAATCCAGATACACTATACCCACAGCATTCCCTTCATCCACCCAATGAATTACTTTATCAAAGAAGAAGTTCTTGGCAACAAGTGACGATTTACTTGATTTTCATTTGACCTTTGCTGGAGCATACCACTAGAGAGAAAGAGCTTGGAAGAACTGTAGGCCAGGCCATACTCACTAGGGCTGCATGAAGCTTTGGCTGCTGATTCGATTCAGCAGAGATTCAGCCCACTTCGGTGGCCAAATCTGAATTGAATCAGGAGAATCGAAACTGAATACACTACTCCAGATGTGGCCTCACCAGTGCTGAATAAAGGGGAATAATCGCTTCCCTTGACCTGCTACCAACACTCCTAGTGATGCAGCCCAGTATGCCATTAGCCTTCTTTGCAACAAGGGCACACTGCTGGCTCATATTCAACTTATTGTCCACTGTAACCCCCAGGTCATTTTCTGCAGAGCTGCTGCCCAGCCAGTCAGCCTCCAGCCTGTACTGGTACATAGCATTGTTCTGTCCTAAGTGCAGGGCTTTGCACTTGTCCTTTTTGAACCTCATAAGATTTCTTTTGGCCCAATCCTCCAATTTGTCTAGGTCACCCTGAACCCTAACCCTACCCTCCAGCATATTTACTACTCCTGCCAGCTTGGTGTCATCTGCAGACTTGCTGAAGGTGCACTCTATGCCATCATCTGGGTCATTGATGAAGACATTGAACAAAACTGGCCCCAGGACCAACCCCTGGGGCATTCCACTTAATACCAGCTGCCAACTAGACATGGAGCCATTGATTACTACACTCTGAACCTGATGCTCCAGCCAGTTTTCTATCCACCTTACAGTTCATTCATCCAGCCTGTACTTCCTTAGCATGCCTGAAAAAATGTTGTGGGAGACCTTATCAAAAGCCTTGCTAAAATCAAGGTATACCATACCCACTGGTCTCCCCACATCCACAGAGCCAGTCATTTCATCATAGAAGGAAATCAGATTGGTCAGGCATGATTTGCCCTTGGTGAATCCATGCCGACTGTTCCTAATCACCTTCTTCTCCCCCAAGTGCTTAGAAATGGATTCCTTGAGGACCTGCTGCATTATTTTTCCAGGGAATAAGGTGAGGCTGACTGGTCTGTAGTTCCCTAGATCCTCCTTTTTCCCTTTCTTAAATATGGGCATTATGTTTGCACTTTTCCAATCATCCAGGACCTCTCCTGATAGCCGTGAGTTTTCAAAGAGGATGGCCAGTCGCTCTGCAATCTCATCAGCCAACTCCCTCAGTACCCTAGGGTATGCTCCGTCCGGCCCCATGGACTTGTATATGTCCAGCTTTTCTAAATAGTCCCTAACCAGCTCTTTCACCACTGTTGGATGCTCACCTCCTCCCCAAACTGTGCTACCCGGTGCAGTAGTCTGGGGGATGACTTTGCCTATGAAGACTGAGGCAAAGAAGGCACTGAGCACTTCAGCCTTTTCTGTATCCTCTGTCACAAGATCACCTCCCCCAATCAGTAATGGACCCACACTTTCCCTGATTCTCCTCTTGCTACTGACATACTTGTAGAAACCCTTCTTGTTACCCTTCATGTCCCTTGCTAGCTACAACTCCAATTGCACTTTGGCCTTCCTGACTTCATCCCTGCATGCCTGAGCATGCTCTTGTACTCCTCCCTATTTATTTGTTCAAGTTGGCACTTCTTATACACTTCATTTTTGTGACTTAGTTTACTGAATAGTTCTCTGCTAAGCTAAACTGGTCTTCTGCCATACCTGCTAATCTTCCTGCACATCGGGATGGTTTGTTCCTGCACTCTCAGAAAGGCTTCTTTAGCATACAGCCAGTTTTGCTGGACTCCTCTTCCCCTCAGACTGACTTCCCAGGGGATCCTTCCCAGGAGCCCCCTGAGTGAGTCGAAGTCTGCTTTTCTGAAGTCCATAGTCCTTACTCTGCTGTTCTCCATCCTTCCTTTCCTCTGGATCCTGAACTCAGTCATCTCTCAATCACTGTTCCCCAAGTTGTCATCCACTTCTACATTCCCCACCAATTCTTCCCTGTTTGTGAGCAGCAGATCAAGAAGAACATGACCTCTAGTTGGCTGCTCCAGCACTTGCATCAGGAAGTTGTCTCCAACGCTCTCCAAAAAGTTCCTGGATTGCCCTCCCAGCAGATTGAAGTCCTCCATGGGAACCAGGGCCTGTGATTGGGAAACTTCTGCTAGCTGTTTGAAGAAAGCGTCATCCACCACTTCCTCCTGGTCTGGTGGTCTATAGCAGACACCCACCACAACATTACCCTTGTTGCTCCCCCTTCTAACATTAACCCTGAGACTTTCAACAGACCTATCTCCAGTTTCATACTGGAGCTCTGCACAATCATACAGCTCTTGTACATAAAGAGCAGCTCCTCCTCCTCTTCTCGCCTGCCTGTCCTTCCTGAACAGTTTGTACTCATCCATGATAGTGCTCCAGTCATGCAAGCTACCCCACCAAGTCTCTGCGATTCCAATCATGTCATAGTTCTATGACTGTGCAAGGGCTTCCAGTTCTTCCTGGTTGTTTCCCAGACTCCGTGCATTTGTGTACAAGCACCTAAGGTAACTACTTACTTCCCCTGATTTATCAGGAAGTATGAGAACACCTTCCCTGTTGCCCCCTCCTGCTTGTTCTTCCTCCAGGTCTCCCGCTTCCCCACTTACCTCAGGGCTTTGGTCTCCATCCCCCGATGAACCTAGTTTAAAGCCTTATGTGGCAGAAGGCCACCTCTGTTTCTCCCCAAAACCTCTGCTCTGTGACAATTTGGTTAGTATGGGCCCTGCAGAGGGTACACACCTCACCCTATCTCTTTAGGTAACTCGAGCTGGAGACATTCCTGAGGGAGGGGGGAAAACTTCTCCCTCTGCCTACGTGACAGGCATCACATACTTGGGTGAAGGGCGTGGGCTCCCTGGTGGGCTAGAGACTGCCAGTCTGCCCAGCAACCAGTGATGCATTTCAAACTGGTTGGCTGACAGCCAGCAGGTGCTGGCCTCCATTGGACCAGGTAAATGAGGTCACAAAGGCTATATAAGTTAAGGACTGCCCAGGAGGAGGGGGCAGCAGCCATGAGGAAAACTCAGAGACAGAGAAGAGCTGGACCATCTGAAACTTGCTCTCTCTGTCAAAACTCATGATCAATGAACTGCCTGCCTCTAGAGGGAATCTCCACCTGCCTCTGGATGATACTTGTGAGTAAGCTACCTGAGATCTAACTAGATATATAGCTTGCAGTAACTCAGATGCGTGATCAAAAGCTACCCAGCCACCCTGTTTGCTCCATGCGATTTCTCTGATATTGCTCTACCCTGTACCTTATTCCAACCCTACTCCTTGTAACCAATAAAGTTCTCCTTTGTACCTAGCATGGCAGATTTATTGGGAGTAGGTCTAGATTATGCATTGGGGTCCCCTTGGTTTGGCTGACTAAGGGAGACCACTACTTGTGCTTCAGTCTGAGGGAAGCACCCCAAGTTCTTGAAGTGAATCAAGTACCCCTGAGGGCTACTAGGCCTGTGTTTCCCAGGGGGCACTGGGCCAAAATCAGTCCAGACCCTGGGTGGTGGCAGCGTTTCCCCAGGCTTGCAGATGTGCTCCAGGAAGGGGTCGGCCAGACGTGAGGCGCCCCCAGGGAGGCACTCAGAGCCTGGAAAGTGGTTGGGTGCAGTGAGGTGGGTGGCTCAACGCAGGAGCACCCCCTACTGGCCCGCCACACCTCCTTCACTAGGTCAGGTAGATCTCTTTTGTAGAGCAGTTTCACTAATCCTCAATAAGGTCAATGTCTCATATTTAAAAAAAAATTAAGTTAGGTTGGTTTATTTTTTTCTGAAGAAGGAATTTTTCATTTTTCTGACTGTTGGAAGAATATAAATAAGTTTAAATGCCTTCTACAATCCTCTGAGGAAGATGCTGGGCATTGCAGCCACTGTAAGAATATTATATGTTTACCTTATCAACACGCAGTATGATCCAACTGATAAGAGAATGCAAGGCAGATGGGAACATGCCACAGGGAACACAATGCTTGTAGTGCAAAGCAAATTCAAGCGCCTCTGTCCAGAACAAGCTGAACTCTCCTCAGAGACAAACACCAAATATTCTTTTCAGTTTAAAAAAAAAGATTAAACATTTTGTTTGGGAACAAAGTGTTTTTTAATCAAGTCCAGCAAATCCCTTCAAAAGAATTACACCTTTACAAAACACCTCTGCCTTTAAAGTTATCCGAATGCTAAAGGTATTCAACTAACTCCCTACCATACTGATATAGTTTCTGACTTATGTACCCGATGCAGACTTAACTTTGTTCCCCTAAAACTTTGCAAAGAGCAAAATGATTTGCTAGTAGGTATCCTAGCATGGGTGTCCCTTTTCAATTTGCTGTTACATAAACATTGGCTATATTAGGTCCCAACTACATGTAATATATATTATGCAATTAACAGGATAATTGTGCAATAAATTTATACCAGCCACAAATGCAAAGTAATTATCACACCATAAAATGACAATCCACCTATAAAAGAGACAACCAGCTACAAAGTTAGTACTTGAAAATGTGTAATAACTCTAACTGGTTTCTATCCAGCTTTAATTTGAATGTGTAACAGGGTCCTTACTAACTACAAAAGCCTTACGTTAAAGTTGCTCCACAGTAATTACTATGAAAAGGGTCTAGGTCTACTTAAATACGAAGTGCAGCATGTAGTGTTAATAGGCTTCCAAATCTATTGAATTCCACTGTACAGTACACTGAGAATTTAGATACCTAATACGTAATATACACAAGGACCATTTTCCTTGAAAACCCTTACATATATAACATACAACCAATATGCATCCATAGCATATTTTCATTACAAAATAAAACAAGGCACCACACTTTTATGACTTACTGAGTGCTAAAATAGAGATGAGCAGTTGCATGCCTAGATCCATTTACTATTCTTTCCAGACTTTCTAATATTTGAATTTTTGTAACAAGTACAGTGGAAGGAATTTGGAGGAATATCTGTTTTTGTGGCAGGGGAAACCAATTCTGAATGCGCTGAAACACAACTTCACCCTCAACTCTTCAAAAACGGCTTTATTTGTGATAGTGTGTGTTAAGCTTGCTGTTTTAACTAAGAATGCACTTTTAAATCAGTTTGAGCAGTACAAGCTATTGGAGCAGAGTCCTCCTTAAGCAGTCTTCTCTAAAGCAAAATTTGCAGATCTAAAATCTCAATAAATGCTACCCACAAAACCCACAAAACAGTTTCAGGTTACATCATCTGGGATCGTCTTCAGTTTTCCTCTTCAGAGAGATAAGACCCAAAACTCCACCTTGGGGCCCTTAGCTGCAATCCCACTCAAAATTACAAATACAAATGTTAAAATTAATGTAAACATTTTTCTGCACACCCTAGGCTTCAGTTTCAAGTCTCTGTGATCTCTGCCCTCCAGAGAGAGCAGTGACATACAATACTAGCCTCCCAGACCACACACACCGTTTCAAACTGCTTCTTCCAGCTCAGTTCAGTCCAAAGGCCAGTTTATGCTGACAGTACTCTCAGAGCTGTTTTGCTGTATCGTAGGTAATAGCGTGAGGTAGCAGAAAAACAAGGAAAAACAGGCAATAAAATAAATACTGCACAGTGCTATTTGACAGACCACACCCCTGGATAGGTACTTCTCTATTCTATCCCTTTTTTTTGCTAGTTCAAGTGTAAAAGCAACATAAACAGTAGGGCTGTGTGACATTTTGCCACCAGCTTTGTTTCGATGCTGTTTCGACTCATTTCGAGGTCAAAACAGCAAAATCAAAATGAAACAGATATTGTCAAAACAGCCTCGAAACAAAACGAGGCAAGTCAAAACATTTCGCCATTTTGATGCTGTTTCAACATTTCACCCATAGGCTGTAGTGGGGAAGGTTGAAAAAGCCTATAAATTTGTCATTTCTGGCCTGATTTGGATGAAACTTGCAGGAATGGTAGCCCCTTCTGAGGGCATGAAGCCTGCCAAGCTTCAAAGAGATAGGTGCAGCGGGTTCAGGGAAACTGCACCCCAAAGTCTTGAAAGCAAAATTTATGTCATGTGTATGTGTTAAGCCACAGCAAGGTCAAAACTGTAGGCATGCTAGCCCTTGTGGCGGTTACAAAGCCTAGCAGGCCTGCAGTTTTCACCCCCCTCCACCCCAAGACAGACAGTCCCACAAGCACCCATAACACAAGTTTTACCTGCCAATAGCTAGAGGTGCAGGGCCCCAGAACCCCCGCACCTATCTCCTTGAAACTTGGCAGGCTTTGTGGCCTCTGCAGGGGCTAGCATGCCTGCAGTTTTGACCCCACTGTGGTTTAACACATACAGGTGGATGAGTTTTGCGCATCCACAGGCATCTACATGTGACCAGCAGCTACAGCAATGTAGCATAGCACTTCCTCTTTATAGCATGCTGCTACGCAGCAGCTAAAAATAACCATGCATGGCCAGCATGGCACAGTATGGGCTTCCAAAAGGAAGTCCTAAATGATGGCTCAGTAACAACAGCACCATACGGCAATGTGTTCTAAGGCTTAACCACCTTGGTAGTTAGAAATATTTTCCTAATGTCGATCTAGCACAGTGCATCACATACCGTTTAAAAGTGGCTCTACTCACTATCACAT
Organism: Alligator mississippiensis; assembly: GCF_030867095.1. Lineage (NCBI taxonomy): Eukaryota > Metazoa > Chordata > Crocodylia > Alligatoridae > Alligator > Alligator mississippiensis. Next base: position 193,059,061 of record NC_081825.1, on the reverse strand, counting down.
TCAGTCCTAACATAAACTTCTCTGAAAACGGTATTGTGTTTGCTTGCACCATGACAGAATTTGGTTAAATATCTTATTTGCTTGGCTGCTAGCCAGAGATAAAATGCCTTCATTTCATTAAATATTAGTAATTCACTGAATACAAACCTGAACAGTTATTTCTGGCCAATATTTTAAATAATGTGAGCAAGCTTAAAAAAAAACAAACAAAAAATAATTTTTTTAAGTTGGATCAGACTGGGTTATTAAATCATACTGTTACAAACAAGAGGAAGGAAGCGGTCTAATATATTCTCTACTCCTCTTGTATCTGTGTAGGTGGCCCTCCACATAATAGGTCAAAAATAGATTCTATGCCTCAGCTTACTTTATAATCGAACAGGTCAGCAGGGTGCAAAACACTGTTCTGTAATTTAATGTATTTATACATGTGTCATACATACCTTTTCATTCCTGCTTTAAAAATACAGGCATTTGCAACAGATAAATAATATAGACAACTTAATAAGTAAGGCTACTAGAAAAATCTAAGATATATAGTGAACTCTTGTATATTTTATTCGAATTAAAATAAATTAAGTATTTTCCTCCAATGAAAATAGCACCACCTTATCTTCCAAAGTTCTTTTATATGACTCTATACACATCTTAAAGATCACTGGTCACACAAAAATTCAGAATCCATGTGATAGGTATTGCTATTTTTTAAAACTACAAATTAAGTTACCACATAATTAGAGACAGATAATGTTGGAGATATTTATAATTTTCAGCACACTATATCACAATAATTGGCTAATAAGATGGCGCATTGAAATAAGAACATAATAATTGCTACACTGGGTCAGGCCAGGGGGTGCTATCTGCGGCTCTATTCCTCCCCTACATTGCAGCCCAAGCCTCGCAGATGGCATCCAGATGTTAACAGTCACACCAGCCCCACACTAGGCTCCAGAATCCTCCTGGCAGGACCCTCTTTTGATCCCTCTGCTCAGGTGACCTATGCCACCTTCATTTGGGGCTGCCGATCTCCTTGTAGCTGGCTCCCCTCTCGGGGGTGGTCCCCACTCAGGACCTTTGGCCATTCGCAGGCCCTGGCCTCACCTCCAAGGCCAGGTGGGTTCCCAGGTCCATGACTCTAGGTGCCCCTCATGGTGGACACCTGGCCCTTTTGACCATCTTGGTCCTGGCCCCAGCATGGACCAGTCAAAGGGGCACTCTACTTCCGGCCCCACTAGCCCCGCATTCTCTCTGGGTCCACCTTCCTGGATGTGGGGAGCTGGGGTACCTCACACCACGACTGGTGCCCCAGAGTCTCACAGGGGACTCTCACTCCCCCCCTGGGGCAGCAGATCATGGTGCTACTTCAGATCTTACATTTGACCCACACTTAGCCTCCCAGCAATGGAGGACTTATCAGGGTCAGGACTCACCTCTCTCACCCTGGGGCTGAGCCCCTTTCACTTGTCCTCTGGCCCAAACCTTGGCCTCAGGCATCTGAAGACTTACCTGGGCCTACTCCGCTTGCTTGGGGCTCCATATCACGCCCCCCTCACTTGGGGCTCCACAACTCTGCCCCCTCACTTGGGGCTACTACACCACCCCTCACTTGGGGCTACAGATCTCGGCCCCCTTTACTGGGGCTACCCCCTCCCTGGGGTCCTAATTTCCACCCCCTCTCACTTAGGGCTCCAAACCGCCCCCTCACTCGGGGGCCACGAGGTTTGCTCCTCGGTGGGCTCAGGTGGCCACAGCCGTGCCTGGCCCCAACTTTTTCTCTCGGGCTCTCACACCCCCACAGGGCTCAGGTGGCCATAGCCATGCCTGGCCCCACTCTTCTCCTCGGGCCCTGCACCCCAACAGGGCTCAGGCAGCCACAGCCATGCCTGGCCCCAACTTTCCTTCTCAGGGTCTCGCACCCCTGCAGGGCTCAGGTGGCTACAGCCGTGCCTAGCCCCAACTACCCCCGATGGTATGCCAACCCACCCAAAGGTGAGGGCTAGGGTTAAGGCGCCCCTACCCACCTTTCACTGGGGTGGTAACTGGCCTGGCATTTCCTGGGGGTTCCCGCACCACTGAGAGCCTCACCAGGCCACCCACTCCAGGCAGGTGCAGTTTTAGGTTATGCCCAGGACCAGGAGCCTCCTGACCATCCCCTACAGCTCCTCCCTTACCTCCAGATGATACCAGCAGCCCTGCAGCCAGGCAATGTTGTTGCCTGCCTTCAGCAGCAAAAATGCCCTGTTTATATGGGTAGCCCTAGATCCAAAATGGCTGCCCTCAGCAGGCACCTGCCGGCTACTAGCTTCAGGCCCTTAAAGTGGCAGGCACCTACAGTGCCCTGCCACATTGATGCACACCCCTTATATACTTATAGGCTGCCACCAAGTCACCCCCAAGCCTTCACTTCTCCAAACTCAAGAGTCCCATGTCCCTCTGCCTTGCCTCATAAAGCCTGTTTTCTTGATCTCTAATAATGCATGTGGACTCTCTCAAGCTTCTCCACATCCTTTCTAAAGTGTGGAGCCCAGAATTGGATGTAGTACTCCAGCTGCGATCTCACCAAGACTGAGTAAAGCAGGAGGATTGACTTCTTGGGACTTTCATGAGATGCAGCGGTAGATGCAAGCCAGAGTTTTATTTGCTTTAAGAGCTGCGGCATCACATTGGTGGCTCATGTTCATCTTGTGGTCAGTCATGACCCCCAAGTCTCTTTTGGTAGTGGTGCTAGCAAGTGTAGCACTGCCAGGCCTATAAGTATGATGTGGGTTTTTCTCCCAAGGTGGAACATCTTGCATTTCTCTATGTTGAATGTCATCAGGTTTTGATCCACACACCTTGTGAGCCTATCCAAGTCAGCCTGAATTGCCAGCCTATCCTCTAGTGTGACTGCACTTCCCCATAATTTGGTGTCGTCTGTGAACTTACCCAGTCTGCTTCTGACACGTGAATCTAGATCATTTATGAATATATTAAAGAGTACTCAACTGAATATTGAGCCCCGGAGAACACCACTGGTCACCATGCACCATGTTGACTCGGTTCCATTGACTATCACTCTCCGAGTCAGACCACGAAGCCATTTCCCCAGCCATTGGACCATAAGCTTGTTGAGGCCACAGTTCCCCAATTCTGCTATGAGGACATTATGGGAGACCCTAGTCAAAGGCTTTTTTGCAATTTAAATATATAACATCAACCAGTCATAGAAAGAAATGAGGTTGGCCAGGCAAGACTTACGTGCAATGAAGCCATGTTGGCCATCTCTCAGAATTTTGCCTTCCATTAGCCTGTTGTTGATTGTTTCTTTGATGATTTTTCCAAGGCCTTTCCAAGGATTAAGGTCAAACTGATTGGCCTATAGTTCCCTGGATCTTCCTTCCTTGCTTTCTTGAAGATAGGCACCACATTGGCCCTCTTCCAATCTTCAAGAACCTTTCCCAAGCACCATGAATTCTCAGTAGTAGTAGTTCTTTAATATCATCTGCAAACCTGGAGATATCACTGCGCACCCCCATTTCCAGGCCATTGATGGAAACGTTGAACTAAAACAGGCTCAGTACAGATCCTAGAGGAACCTTACTTTTGATCACCCTCCATCCTGAAAAATGACCATTTAGGCCTACCATTTGTTTCCTATCTTTTAACCAGCTCTCAGCCACGAAAAGACTTTCCCTCCAATTTTGTAGCAACTCATTTTCTTTTTAAAAGTCTTTGGTGAGCAACCTTGTTGAAAGCTTTTTGAAAATCCAAATATATCTACTGGATCCCCCTTGTCTACTAACTCAGTTTTAAACTCTGGCCATGCTTGTACCTAGCTCAGTTTTATATTCTGAGCATGTACAGATGAAACATTTCCACCACGTACTCAACATTACACCAATATAAAAAAAGTAGTAGACAGACATTACAAATCCCTGAACTGGCATAACTTTACCCAAGTGAGTGGAGAATCATCCTCAAAAGAATCAGGAGTAAAAATCTACCATTGCAACTTAAATTGACTTAAATTTTGTCTATCTACATCAACACAGAATGGCCATTTGCAAAAGGCAAACACACTTAAGTGCTCCCCTGCCACCTAGCAGCAAGGAATAATAATAACCACTTATTGTGTAAGCTACCCCTAGATAGCTACATATCTCATTCCTGATCCTAGTGTAATTATTATTAGTATTAAAAACCAAATGTAAATTACACCAGAGGCTTGATACAAACCTTCTACTGATATTAATGAGTAGTTAGAACTCTCATAATCTTCTGAGATGCTATTGAAAATTATTTTTGTAATTGAGAAATCTAATGAAAGAAAAAAACATCTATCCTGATGATACATTTTCTGTTCTACTTCTTAATTGAAGTCTTCTGAAATTTGGTCTTAACAGTTATCCCAAAAGATTGTATATAGAAAAGAACAAAAGCACATCAGATGATTGTCTACTAAAAAGGGAAACTTCTTTTTTTTTTAACTTGGCATTGTATGTTTATTCTATTCCATCCAGGAAGATCACACACCAACTGCAGCTGCTTCCTCAGCCTGATGAAGAGTATTTTTACCCAAAAACTTGTTACAAAGAATTTTTCCAACTACTTGAGTTGGTCTAATAAAAGATATCAGATTTACCCAAAGAACCATGTCTGCCAAAAAGAAGGATATTTCTTAGTAGTTCATTAAGATTCCTTTTCATTTGGATTTACATATTGTAACATTAAGTTTGTAACAGGGCCCCTACTCCATTACTGAGAAAGGGCAGCAAACCCTGGGGCCTACTGGCCAGACAAGTCCCCAGGTGCAAACTTAAGGGTGGAAAAGACTTGAGTGAACACTTACCACAGAGTCAGCAGTGACAGCAGCATCAGGGGTCGGGGGCTTGCAGGGAAACACTGCAGGGCCCAGCAGCAAGGGGCCTCCCTGAAGCGACAGGTAGCCAAATCAGAACACACCTGCAGCCCAAGCCAAATCAGAACACACCTGCAGCAGCCCAAGGAGGTAGGTGGCCAGCATCGAGGCAAGGGACTACAACATCAAGGTGAGGTGGGTATGGAAAGGGGAGAGTTCCCCAGAAAGGTAGGCCAAGTTAGGGCTGAGCAATAACCAGGAGATGTCACAGCCACTCTCTGGGACAAGCACCCTGTTATACAGTTACAAAGTTAATGATAAAGTGAAAACTTAATAAACAATAATTCTATTTCTTTTCTTTAGAGACTTAGCAGTAATTATAACAATACATGTCAGTCAAGCCTCTTACTAACTTTATTTTTTGAGCAAAACAACAAAGTTTCTTATAAAGTACCAAATACATTTAAAATCATTTATTTCATTTATAGACATGTTGACAGTTGGCTTAATATATTGCTTATTATTTACAGTTGATAAAATCGGAACTGAATTCTGTCAATAATAATTATGTGGGTGTTTTGCTCAACATACTATTCTCCTGCCATATTTTGTTGCAGGAAACATGAAAGCAAGGCTCATTTTATAAAGGCATAAAATCACTATATAATATGCATGGATTAGGTCTGGCATGGATATAAATGTGGCACAATGAAACTTAGGGTTTAAAACAGTTACCACAACTATTCCTTCCTATTCTGCTATCTATCATTTGCAAATCTGTAGGGACAATACAATTCTCAAGTGGAACTTCAGCTCAGCTTTGCTATCTTATTAACAGTGGTGGCCTGAAGCATTTCCCAAGGCGTGATAGCAAGGTAAAAATATTTGTTTCAGGCCATTCTCTAGAGATATTGATTAATTTCCCAGGAAATGCCTTGACCCAAGAGAATTATTGTTATTAACCCTGCTTGTGTTAGCAGTATAGCTGAACTATAACATTTTAATTTAATTAAAAATTCCATTTTTTATCTTGTACCAACAGCACTTCCCTTTTTCCCCATGTGCCAGAGGAACAACTGATGCTAACAACTAATGCTAACAATGATACTGTTATATAGATTATTACAAAGAATCCAATACAGTAGCAAATTAGATTTACTCTTTTCAGTTTTATCCACTGTAAAGGAATTTCTTTACCTTTCTTTTTCTTTAGCAGATTTCATTCTTATGTGCACCCTAAAGATGAGTAACTCTAGAGACATATGTTCCTCTAACACTCAGAAAAGTTGTAGCATGGATTGTGGTATTGTAGGCTCCTATATGCAGGTCTGCAATTGTTTCAAAGCTCAGAATCAGTGGGACCAATACATATGTAGGGGTGAATACGTATCTAAATCTGTGTCTTAATGACAGCATGTATGAGACAGTTAAAAAAGGGTTCCTATTCTAGCTGTTTTTTCTTAATGCAGACAGCCTGGAGATCATCACACATTTCACTTAAGTTAATAAACATCCAGCCTTTAGTAACTAACAGTCTGTGTCAGATTCTAGCTGGACTTTAAAGGTAAATTTTCCCATTTCCTACCATAAATCCTCTGAAGTGCCTGGTCTCTTGGCTTTAACATTCCATCAGGGTTTTAAGCACAAATGCAGAGGTTTCTAAACATAAGACTATAGTGGTCTCCATTACAATTAGGATGCAATGTATAATAGCTATACAAACAGGGATTAAACACATGCACGTACACACACGAAAATCCTATAACCTTAAATGAGCCATGTAACAAAGAAGCACCATATATCAATTTAATGACAGTAACCATCTTGCTTAATCCAGGTGCATGAAATGGCAAGTTATTAAGGTGTTGGCCATAAATCAATTTTCTGCTGTGCCGACACATCAATCATAAGGAAATCGCAAGTTTGTCTGCTATCACCAGAGCTGTTTACCCATCGAATTCTAACCATATTTTCGAAACAATGAAGGATTTTACTTGATGCCAGTCATTCAGTCTCTAGCAACGCAATAGCATATCGTTCTGTGTATGAAGTACATTTTATCACCACAGCTTATCAGAATGCAAAGTATAATGATCAATGTCTATAAAGGAAACAGAATTGGTGTCAAGCACTTAATGGAACTTACTGCATGTACAGTATGTGAAACCTGCACATAATTTGGCAAATCAACAGAGGTTTAAAATGAAGATTTTTTCCTGTATTATTTACTTACCTCCTCTACAGCTTAATGAACATAAGACCCTATAAAGTCCTTAGATTAAATTTGCTATTGAGATGCAAAACAGCGTTGCATTTACGGTGGATGTAATGGAAGAGGTTTCTGGTTTAAGAAGCAATCAAAAACTATCAGCATTTGCACTTTGCTGATGCATTACCTAGGGTGGTTGGAAAGGTCCTATGTTAATACTCTGTCTGGTTAAATGCCTGTTTTCTACTGAGTCCAGTCTGAAACATAGGAGTGAAAGGAAAACAGACAACTTACTTTCTTTGTTTTCTCCTTTCTTGGGCTCTGAATTAAATGGAGTACATTCCTGTCTGTCCTGATGTATTTCATTCTAAAGGTGAATACATAAGAATGAATACATTTGTCACAGGGTGCTAAAGTAAACCTGCTCCTTTAAGAGCAAAAGCAGCTAGCTATAGTCAGGCAGAGCTCCACAGCTCCAGGGCACCCAGGCAGCAGGCTAATGAGGGAGCTACCGAACAGTGCACCCATCAGCTAACCGGAAGGAGACAGGGCCCTGGACATATATAAGCCTCAGGGCTGGGGCCGAAGGGGTTAATTCTCTGGCAGTAGCCAGGGGGAAGGAGCTCTTGCAGAAAAATCTACTTGGAGATGCTGGGTTGCCTGTTCTGCTGCTGGTTCTGCTGCTGATGGGCTCTAGGAGCTCCTAAAATACCTAGGGCTAGGGGGCACCCATCGCTGAGGGAGAAGCTTGCCTTCTTAAAGGGGCAATGTTGTAGCCCAGGGGCTTGTATTTACATGGTTATTTGAACTGGTGGACTGGGATGAGGCTAATTGGAGAGGAGGAGGCCTCATTGGGGCATACTACCATGTAGAGCCCCAGTACCAGAGAGGGCACAGAGACAGGGCTGCAGAGAGCCCAGCACTGGAGGCCAAGGGCCCAGTGACTACAGGAGGTTGAGCTAGACTGAGGCCTCATCAAAAGGGTCAACATTTAAACACCACCTGCGAGGCATGGGGCATGGTAAAGGAGAGGTTTTTGAGCCACACATCTAGCCCATAAAGCTTAGGGTGTCTCGGGAGGCACTGACTTTGAGTGAGACCTGGCAAGGGATCCAAGATCAGCAAGATCTAGTGGGGTTCAGCAGGACCGTGACCACACAAATTCCTGGGCAACCTCCCTACTTATTATTTCAACCAACAAGACATGGCAGGAAAGGATTAGAAGGTGCCTGCAGGGTGGAGCAGACAAGATCACGGAGACCTAGGACAGTGTTTCCTATGGCACACTGGCCGAGCTAGGGTGAGGGGGTGGGGAGAGTGAGCAGTGGAACGCCGCGGAGCAGCAGGAAGCAGGTTTGAATCACTGGCTGGAGCCATACCTCCCTGTCTGTCTTGCTGCCCACAGCAGCAGCAGGCAGGGGGTATGGCTCCAGCCCAAAATGCAGTGGCACACCTGGACATGCCTGATGGCACACCAGTGTGCCGGCACACCGGTGTGCCGGCACACCGGTTGGGAAACACTGCCCTAGGGTCATCACAGCCATCCCTAGGGACGCCACTCCGTGACAACATTATAATCATGCTATGCTTTCTAATGTCTTGATTCCTCCCTACTCCCATTTTTGTCTCAGTATCATGCTTCAATCCCTTTCTAAAATATTGTAGTTATCTTACTGGAGAAGTTTAAAACCCTGTTTTAGTCCATTTTAGAAAACAGATCCGTGCTCTACTTTTACCACTATCAAAAAGGCATTTAGGAAGTAAATCATGTAATAATACTGGTGATCCAGCTCTTCCACCCCAACTACACAGACAGTGATCAGATACAATATTATTTATTGAATGGAGTCTATTCCTCCCAGGATGTTAGCCAAAGTAACTTTCAGAGAACACATAACAATACTGTAGTGGTAAGAAGGAGACCGTGATGATCTAATACATGTTTTTGATTACTAACTGCTTTGATTATTTAAATGACTTCTTTCTGTTTAGAATCTATGCCCTCTGCGAGTCCATTCATAACATCTGATGAAGCAGTCTGTCGCCTACAAAAGCTCATACCAGTGGGGATGCATATGGGATGCACGGGGGTGCACATGCCCCCCTGCAAGCGCCAGTCAATCACTGCAGCCGCTCCCAGAAGCAGCCACAGCCACTCCCGGAAGTGGCTGCAGCAATCAGCTATCGCGGCCTGTCCCAGGCAACGAGATTGGCTGCAGTGGGACCTCCCCCTGGTCGGCGGGACTAGTCATGGGGCGGGGCAGGGCACATGCCCCCCCAACTAAGGTGGCACCAGTCACCCATGGCTCATACCTCTTTAAACAAATTAATCTATAAGATGCCACCCTGCTTTGCCTACTAGTATGAGTGGGCATGTCTATATATGAGCACTTTCTGCACAGTAACCACAATTACTGTGCAGTATGGGTGCGTGTCTACACATTCACACCCATGCTGCACAGTACATATGGTGACTTACACTGATATGAGTATAAATTTGATACCTACTTCATGCAGGTATCACATTTTATGCCCAATTAGTTACTGCATAGTAACACACATATTGACGCCTTACTGCACAGTAACACTGTGTATATGGACTGACTTGGGACTAAAATTAGTCCCAAGTCAGTCCACGCACAGTGTTAATTTGCTTTAACACCTGCATGCATAAATGACGGCCTGTTCCCACTTACTGCGCAGTAAATTTAAGCTAGCGTAAATGCACATGTATACACTCCCAGTATGTAATTTTCTTATCTGTGCCCCAAATCCCTGCAACCATTGAAGATATCATAGCACCTTAAAACCAATTGAAAAAAAATCTATTCAATTTAAATATTCTCATTTCTGTTCTAATTTCCCCCCATCTTTTATTATTATACCACAGTAATATTTGTTTTATAGTTCTATGCACCAGTATTCACTACTGGACATAAGGCTCATGTTGAATCCAGAGGAAGGGAGGCTTAGGTTTTATGAGAATAGACTCACAGTGTGCATGGAATATGTTTAATAATAAGCAGTTACAAGATGGATTCCTCTGCTTGCTATATCAACTAAGCATTGTACAAGCATTTTATTTCTACATAAATAGCATGTCTTTGCCATGCATAATCAAGAAGCAGTGTGGGGAGAAAGGAAATCTTTTGCTTTGAAAGTTGTGTAATTTTCAGTCTATTAGATTATAATTTTTACACTTTTTATTCAGAATAGTTCTGCCCCTATTGTAACTTTCACTTGTATTTGATTTCTATTGTACTTTGGAGCATGAGGGAGAATTTACTGTTTACTGTAACCATGACAATATATCAGTGAAAAATAAAGCTTTCAGTAGATCTTGGCCACCTCATGCAGTGATCCAGATTTAAAAGGTTATGATGTGATTTTTATTAGACAGCCAACTTTAAAGATAAATGTCATTTTTCCTCATTAGGCAGACTTGATAAGTGGATTGGGTATAATACAGCCTAATTAACTATAGCGCATATAAACTATAGGCATATAAACTATTCTTCTGGGAGGAAAATAAAGGGTTTCATAAGATAGATGGTTGGAACCTAGAATTATATCAATGTAACTGATTTTATTATTTATGAAGGTAATGTTTACAGAGCCCATGATCCATCACACAAAGGTAACTGTTAACTAAGTTGTATTAATTGCATTTATACATTAGGTTATACCTAATGATCTTCTGTTTGGAGCCACTTGGTTTTTGCTTCTGGCAACATTATATATTTGCTTGCTGGTTCAATTTCCAGGGGGTTTTGACTCCTCACTTTTAAAGGTTACAATTTACTATAAAACTTTCTCTGCTCACTTTCCAGTTGTTGCTCCCAAATTATTTTCTTTTATTAATAGGAAAATAGTTGGATGTCCCTCTTTATAATTAATTAGTTCTGTATCAAACTAAAGCAAAATCTGTAGTTTTTCTCCAGTGGATCAGAATACACAAGACAACTAATTTTAAACCCAGAACCAAGCTCTGCTTTCAAAGAACACTGCTGCCATGCTACAGTGATGATAGGATGATCATAGAAAGTTGATGCTAAATAACATAGTAAATGCATATTAAAGTCTGCATGATTTGTTTCCACAACTATGTATACAAACATATTTTAGATGCTGAGCTATATAAATAATAATTCTGCAAGAAGTACTTCTTAGACACAGGTTAATAAATAATAAAAAGCTTAACTCCTTACATTTTTTCCACCCATTGAAAAGGTAGAGTGCTAATATTGTGTCTTTTTAAATATTCAGGAAACATTCAAGTACTATAGTTAAGAACACCTGTTCGATAACCTAGATAGAAAAAAATAACAGTTACGGTGCTTATAGGAAAAGCGATGAGAGACTTTGGAAGACTTCTGGACCTAGTTGCAGAAGTGGGTGATGCATGAGTCTGAAGTAAGGCTAAAGTCTGAAGTTTACCATTCTGTCCTACACCTTCTGCCCGGACCAGCCAGTAGTAGGGGTGGTAGGCTTTCACCAAAGCCCAGGAGCAAGCCATCCAAATACAGGCCACTGGCTGACACTCTGAAGGAGAAGGGGTACAAGGTGACAGCATGGGTGATCATCACTATGGCAGTTGGAGCATGGCACCCAAGCAACAAGAGCATTCTGCAAGCCTGCAGAGTACCCTGTTGCTACTCTAAACTAATGAGGCACCTCTTGGTATCTAATACTATCCAATGGCCAAGGGACATGTAGATTTCATAGATTTCATAGACATTAAGGCTGGAAGGGACCTCAGAAGACCATTGAGTCCAGCGCCCTGCTCGAGGGGCAGGAAGTCAGCTGGGGTCACAGGATCCCAGCAAGATAAGCATCCAAATTTCTCTTGAAGGTGTTCAATGAAGGCGCTTGAACCACCTCCGGTGGCAGGCTGTTCCAGACCTTGGGGGCTCGGACAGTGAAGAAATTCTTCCTTATGTCCAGCCTGAAACGGTCTTGCAGGAGTTTATAACCATTTAACCTTGTCTTCCCTTGGGGTGCTCTGGTGAACAATCGTTCCCCCAGATCCTGGTGTACACCCCTGATAAACGTATAGGTGGCCATCAGATTGCCCCTGAGCCTGCGCTTTTCCAGGCTAAAGAGTCCCATAGCTCTCAGCCTGTCATTGAAAGGTCTATTTTCCAGACCTCTGATCATGTGCGTGGCTCTTCTCTGGACTCTCTCAAACTTCTCCACATCCTTTTTGAATTGTGGAGCCCAAAACTGGATGCAGTACTCCAGCTGCAGCCTCACCAAGGCCAAGTACAACGGGAGAATGAAGTCCTGGGATTTGCCTGACAAGCATCTATGGATGCAAGCCAGCGTTTTGCTCGCTTTACTAGCTGCAGCATCACATTGAAGGCTCATGTTCATCTTGTGGTCAATTATGACCCCCAAGTCCCTTTCGTCCATAGCACTAGCCAGCGTAGCACTGCCGAGCCTATAAGGATGCTGCAGGTTTTTCCTCCCAAGGTGGAGAAACTTGCATTTTTCAGTGTTAAACACCATCAGGTTCTCATCTGCCCATTTCCTGAGCCTGTCAAGGTCAGCCTGGATCACCCTCCTGTCCTCAGGTGTGGATGCTTTACCCCAGAGTTTGGTATCATCGGCGAACTTGGCCAGTCCACTTCTGACTCCATGTCCACATCAATGTACACTGAATGCACTACAGGACATTGCCAATATGAAGATACCTGGTGAAGAGCAGCAGCCAGAAGCAAGACAGAGGGGATGGATTGAACACCCTTCCGCCCCCCAACACATACACACTGTAGACTTACAAAGGCTGTTAATGTCTTTGAATACTCCCCCCACCCCCAGCAACTGTATGCTGCATGCTAACACCCAAGTCCAAGAAGTTCTTACAACCTCACAATTCTGTACTAATGCAGTTACCATACATGAGGTTTTGTCTTTCTGCTTTCCATAGTGTCATGTTGGAAAGTCTTAACACTTTTATCCCAGGATAATGTGGGCTGCATGAATAACTGCACATTTTAGACTGTGATACACCAACTATATACCTATACAACAACCATGCATGGGGTCCTGTATTGGCTTCCAACTCTACAAATCCATGTAAGACGTATAATTTTTAACATTTTTAAATAGTTTTATAGTTATAAAAAGAGATTCTACTACTTAGCACTTTCTATTCATAAGCTTCAAACCATTCAAAAGTGGATTAATATTAATGAATTCACTTTAGAGGCACAGAAGTGAAATGACTTGCTCAAGGTTACAAAGATAGTGGGTGCATTTACATGTGCAAATTAATGCATATCGCACCAGTTTTTATTGCTCCCAGGCGCTGTGTTGACACGTGCACTGGGGACTGCTGCACGTTGGGCGGAGTCACAGCAACCTCAGCTGGCAGAGAGTCTAAAGGGTCAGCCTGCTAGCATGGGGCTCCTCACACCCAGCTCAATGTGCTGCAGAGATGTGGCTGGGACATGAGGGTGCTTCAGTGCAGGACTAGCCAGCAGGCAGCCCCCACACTGAAGCACCCTCGTATCCCAGCCAGCCCTATTAGCTTCTACATGTGTGTTGCTGCACATGAAAAAACTCCGCAACAGGACAGTACTTATATTTACAAGTACTAACCTGCTGCAGAGCTAGTTATGTTCCTGTGGCCTAATAGGACCGCATGTGTAAACACCGAGACATTTACTGCAGAGCAAATTAGGCAACTCCTTAGTAAATATCTTGTGTAGATGCACCCAGGTACTGGCCAAGAATAAGCCCCAAGTCCTCCTGACTCTTGCTCTAGTGTCAGTGTCACCAAGTCATCTCATGGAAACACATGCTATTTGTTCTGTCTCATTTGCTTTATTTAAAGGGCAATTAGGTCATTTGAATTACTTTCAGAACCTCCAGAGAAATGTTGTGATCCTGCATTCACTTATACACAAGCCTAACTTCACTTCCTCACATACTACATTTTAATCAGTGGAATGACTCACAGTAGTAAAGTTAAACATACACATAAATATTTACACATGCAGAGCCCAGCGCTTGAATTTTCTTCCCTCTGAGTGCATAATGGAGGCAGAATTGGGCCTCATTTTCTTTCTAATCAGCAAGTTTATTTGCAGCATACTGAGGCCAAAAATATTTTATCATGATTAATGACATGGTATAGTGAATGCCAAAGCAATTAGTCATGATTAGCTGTTTATGGCTGCTAGGTTTATTCATTAAATAGCAGAAGTTAGAGATGGAAGACACCTAACAGGTCCTCTCACTCATCCCCTCTGCCAATGAAGAATGATTTATTGTTTTACAGCATGCAGGATATTTGCTTTGACAACTAGAACCAAGACCAAATAAGAGATATAAAGATGAACAAGGCCTTATTCCAAGGGAAGTAACAGGAAGGAGAGCATGAATTTCTCTATCCAGTTACAGGACCAGTCCAGGACAATGGGTCTCAGGTGCATTCACACCAATTAATACCATTCTAGCATCACCCAGCTTCTGCCTGAGCCAAACTATTATACCTCTGCCTACATTCCCCCACCCCAATGAGGGTATGAAAATCCACAATGGAACAGAGCAACAGAGTTTTACAAAGAGTTTTACAAAGAGTTTTGCAGTTTTACAAAGAGCTCTCTGCAGGCTGGCTGAGTTCCAGCCTGCAAGGGGCTGGGAGGGAGAAGGCGGGCAGTCAGGCAGGGGTGCCATGTGCATGTGTATGCCGATGGCTTCCAGGCAGCTTAAAGAGCAGCTCCTGCAGATAAGTTGGGGTGGGGGAGGGATTGAGACCCCCATAGGGAAGGAGTTAGGCAAGGCTGGGGCTGCTGCCCAGCTGGACGGTGTGTGGGGCTTGAGGCCCGGGGCCAATGCACGCCACAAGGCTCTGACAGAAAGCAGAACAGGGCCACAGGCAGCTCATCTGGGGATGGGGGGTAGAAGTTAGCTCCTCGCAGATGCGCAGACTTCCAGGGGGGCAGGGGGACCCATGGCCCCTCAGATCTGTGGCAGGGTGGGGGCAGGTGCATGCTGCCTGCTGTGGGCCCGGGCTCCCACCTTGCTGCCCCACCCTGGGGCCTTCACAGCCCAGAGGGTGCAACCCGACACTGAAGGGAACAGCAGGTCCGCGTGTTGGATTTTTTATGTGTATCCTCTATATTTTAGTACAGGTAAACTTCCTAGAATGCTCTAAATATATTTCTGTATAAAATATCAAATCAAATGCAAAAGATGTTCTGCGCTGTAGATTGTTACAATGTTAAATTCCAATAGCTGTAATAATATGTAAGGATGTATGTGATACAATCACGACCCTACAGGCACAGAGAAGAAGGTGCTTTTGTCACAACATAAGAACATGGAGTAGGACAAGGAATTTAGCTTCTCTCTAACAGCATGGGAAAGCAAAGGAAATTTTCAAACCAGTTGAACAGTTGTTGATTTTTAAATGTGCTGATAATTGCAACCTTGAAATCCTCTTGTTTTGTCACATGCTGAAATAGGACCTACATTTCTTGTACCCTACTCTTATCTGATATGAGCCCCTGCTAGCTAGGAAGTATCCAAATAATGATGGGTTTTTCTAGGAGATCATTCACAGCTATAAAAACAGCATATTAAAACTGATGATTTTTTTTTTTATGCTTGCTCTGATACTTAGTGGGGGTTGTCTTCAAAAATCATTCAAAATTTTATTAGAAATCTTAACCAGAAAGCTTCTAGTAAGCTTAGATGTTTAATAAGGACTTGAGAAATGTGAATTTAAGCTCATGAAAGCTTGTGTTATTTCTCTAAATTGGTTAGCCTATAAGGTGCAAATCTATCCTGCCTTCTACTAAGGACTTACCTACACAAGGGCCACGTCTACATGAGATACTGGCTGCGCAGTCATTTAGTACTTGTGTAAACTGCATGGTAGTTTATACAAGTACTTGAGTTACTGCACAGTCATGCTGGGGAACAGCATTTTTGTGACACTGCGCAGTAGTTCATGACTACTGCACAGTAGCATTGCGTCACGCTTTCTGCCACGCAAAACTACTGCGGAGTAGTCGGGGGCTACTGTACAGTTGGTGTCTCATGTAGACACAGACAAATCATACCAAAAAGTTTAAAAACTTATTTGGTGAGAGCACACTCTTTGCATGAGCACTTCAGTTTATTTAGGAATATCTACTACCAGGACTTGCACTGATTTAACTGCATCTGATTCTAAAAAGATTTGGTTAAATGTCTGCAGTTTTTGTCTGTAGGCCAGGTCTACATTACAGAGTTTTGCCAACATAACTATGCAGGCAAAACTTCTGGTATAGATACAACTATTCTGCCAGTGTTTTTTGCATCTTAGTCAATGTGCTTCACGCAGGTGGTGGTGTACCACAAAACCTCCTACTAACTGCAGGCTTTATCTCCTATAAGAGACTCTGTCAACATAGCTATGCTGACATAATATCAGCAGTGGCTCTGTACTTTAGACAAGCTCAGAGAATATATTTAAGTGCCAGGTTATTTCCTTCAGTAGAGAAAAGAGAATGAAGTCACAAAGCGTACAAAGAATGGAGAGAAACCTCAAAATCAAAAGCAAATGTGTGATAGCTTCGGACCATGAGTTAGGACAAACCTGTCCACCTGACTTTCAGTACTTAATTCCCGGCTGTTAGAGTGAAACTAGTGCATACAGCATGATTCCTCCTCCACGGACCATAACTAATACTACAAGAAAGCACCCTTCACTTGCTGTCCTTGCCAGGTATTTAGCAACCTGTAAGGAGGCAGGTACATGTCACTGGCAGCAGGCCAGACCATGACAACACATCAGGAGTTTCTAAACATCGGGGAGACCAAGAGAGTTATTTGTGTTGCAGCAGTGGCTAGAGAGCCCAACAGAGATCAAGATCCCATTGTGCTAGGCTCTACACAAATACATAAGAGGAGATAATCCCTGTTCACAAGTTGTGAATGAGCCCTGGCCAGTACCCTCTCCACTAGAACACTGCTGCTTTAAAGTCAGTTTTCCTTACTTCTCCCTCCAATAAATGTAACCCCAAACTTACATTTAAATTGATGCCAATGGATTATGAATCAGTCCCTATGTAGGAACAGAGTAAGAAAGAAGTGAGCTCAAACTCTCTGCTCTGTCCAAGGAGCAATAGAAATTGTTCTTCAGAGGGTCTGGCAGTAATCCAATGTCTGTGTGAAGTTGGATATGGCAGATTTCCAGCAAAGGGTTATACAAGATTTGACAAACTATAATAATATGTGCACTTGTAGAAATTTGGGGGGTGAGGGGGAGAGAGAAAAATAAATAAATTCTTATTAAAAAAAAAGTTTCTACATCCTAAAAATTTGTCCCCAGAGGTTTGACAGATTCTACAAATTAGGAAAGACATGTCAATGTTTCTCTCCAGATCTTTTATGCTGTTCTTGAAAAGCTGTCATGGAACAAGCGAAATTTTGTTGCCTAAACTGAAAGGCGAGACTGTCTCTTCTCTGGCATTCTGCACCTAAGTGCAGCATTTCTGCAGAGCAACCCCTCAGTTTGCAAGTAATTAAAAAAAAGAGTTTAAAACCAATTTAATGTAGCTGTTGTCTACCCACCAAGTATTTGCAAGTGTCTCTAAAGTGGGATAACACTATTTTTGCGTGGGTAGGAAAGAAATTTAGTTATAAAAGAATGGTCATATTGTGGATTATTTACCAAGTCTGTCGGTGCATTATTAAAATTGCTTTGTAAAACATTTTGATTTACATCTGGTGACATTTTTAATCCAATAAAACAGTCTCATTGACATAAATATTTAGTATGCTCCAGCCAAACAACCACCGCACAAAATTGACATGCAAGACAAACAGCAAAGGACCAATTCAAATCCCTTTGGAATTCCCTTAGGAATCAAAAGCCACTTAGAGTAAACATTTTCCAGCTCAACAATTTGAAATGTCTTATACACGTCTTGCTAATAGCCTCTGTAATAGATAGACCACAGTCCAAAGAAAAGATGCCAGCACATCATGAATATGAGGCTGTTGAGAGGATTATGCATAATCCTGTCTCACCAATGAATAAAGAAAATAAGAAATGGAACTCTGTTGTATTGAATAGCACTGGGTCATCGATACATTTATGACAAGTACTTTGGGGTTTTTTTGTCCACCAAAGAGTTTTACCAAAAAGGTCATGCATGAATTACAAAGAAACTGGCATCATTATTACTGAAGATAACAAAGCAGAGAGCAGAAAATATTTGTTGTTAATTTTGCAAGGGAATTTTGCTTAGCTAGAGCACTGCCAAATAGAAACAGAGCAGTAGCTTTCACTCAGCTGATAAAATCAGCTAACAGAGAAAAACTTCACAGTTTAAAAGTATTAGAATAATAGATTTACTAAGAGTGGCAACAGAAATCTGTAGGAAATTCTGAAAATAATTGCAGGCCCTTCTGCTTGGGAAAAAGGAGGGAAGGGTATTTTAATTTTTATGCTACTAGACCATGACCTAATACTTTTATTCCAGGTAAAGTAAAATACAAAAAGGTTCAAAACATAATTATGAATTCCTATTAAGCATAAGTATTCTCAGATCTCATCCTCCCCATGTCCTTATCCTTATTTTAACTCCATCACCAGCTGCTGATCCTTCTTCCCTCGTTCCAAATAAACACCCTCACTTCCTTGTAGCTCCATGAATATAGTCGAGCAGGACTATTTCATCCTATAAACCATACTGGCAAAACTAGCCTAAAGGTGTCCTCAGCTGGGACAAATCTACTGTGACAGATACCATGTTCTCACAAGATAAGATCCTGAGCATGTTATTCTACAGCATGACTTGGTCCTGCTTACACAACAAATGGCATCAAAACCATGTTATAATTACATTACCAAAACCCAATATAAAGATCAGGCTCCTGATTGCATATTCTTGATGGCATAACCACCAGCAGCAAGTCTCAGAAGCAGAAAGCCCCACTCAGAGGAGGCTACAGTGGTGAAAAATTACTATAACCAACCTTCTTCCAGGTGAAAAGACAGTGAGCTAGCATAGATCAAGAATGCATCATGCTGGCTAGAGGAGAGCATAACCCAACTAGGAGAGAACACAGCTTCAAGCCTCCTCCTTCCCAACACAGGCAAGGGCATCACATTAGGATGGTACCTCTGGACTCCAGCTTGGGTGAAATAGTCCCTAGGCTATAGAAGTTTGGCAATGTAGCCATACCATGTGGACCTCTCTACATGGTGAAGAGTGAAGGAAGTTATATAGCACCATAGGTGTCACATCAAATACGTTTCTTTCCAACAAAACCTGCGTGTGTCAAGGAACCATGTTAAGTGCCACCAGGTTCTGCTAGAATTTTTTCAATAAAATGCAGAACCTTATAGAAAATAGGTCATTCCCTGTGGTGGTTGGTGGTTCAGATGACAGTCAGGGCAGATTTGCACAAGTAGCCCTAAGAATTAAATTGGGATTTTGCTCTTTACTTCTGAACAGTCTGACAGAAGAAAAGCTGTTGTGCTACTTTCCAGATAAAAAGAAAGTGTGCCTCTTCCTTCATGAATAAAGCTATCTGTCAGGTTGTGAATCATGCAGACGCTATTCTTCTCATTTGTAGAAGAAAAGGAAATGTCCTCCTGTCTTTTAACAGCAGAGCACCTGGCCAGATATTGTGAGTCACTCTTTAGAGCCTGAACGGAGTTTTGTCCACTCCTTCGCAGTGAAGGTCACAGTAATCACAGTATGGAGATTTATTGGGGGGCTGGGGGGTGCCCTCAGGATTTTGTTCAAGAAAATGATTTGTTACTAAGTCATTTGTGTTTTTTTTAAATTATTCGGTGCATGCAGAATATTGGGGTGAACACAAAAGAGAAAATCTTGGTTCACCATTTAATATTACCAAAGGAGGTGAGCAGCAAGGGAGACATAAGTGGATTTTGCTAGCTATAGATTTGGGAAATTCTGGCACTGACAGTATGTAGGAGAATTTGTCCATGAGGGTAAGTTTGTTATTGTCCAGGGATGAGAGAAAATAGAAGTTGCAAAGGAGGATGGGAGAACTTATGCTGTGTTCTGGATTTTCATAGATTCATAGATGCTAGGGCCAGAAGGGACCTCAACAGATCATGGAGTCCGACCCCCTGCCTAGGCAGGAAAGAGTGCTGGGGTCAGATGACCCCAGCTAGATGCCTATCCAGCCTCCCTTGGAAGCCCATGCCAAATTTTGGCCACCCTTACCATGAAGAAGTTTTTCCTGATATCTAGCCTAAATCTGCTCTCTGTCAGTTTGTGACCATTGTTCCTTGTTACCCCAAGAGGTGCCCTCATAAACAGAGCATCTCCAATAACTTGCTGCGCCCCCCTAATGAATTTGTAGGCGGCCACAAGATCATCCCTCAGTCTCTCCTCATAGGGCTTGTCCTGTAAGCCCCTAACCATATGAGTGGCCCTCCTCTGGACCCTCTCGAATCTGTCAACATCCTTCTTGAAGTACAGTGCCCAAAACTGGACAGAGTACTCTAACTGTGGTTTGACCAATGCCGCACAGAGGGGAAGTGTCATCTCCTTGGTTGTATTTGTCATGCATCTCCTGATGCATGATAAAGTGTGGTTAGCTTTGCTGATGATTTCATCCCACTGACGACTCATGTTGATCTTGGAGTCTGCTATGACTCTGAGATCCCTTTCCGCTTCTGTGCTGCTGAGAGGGTCACTTCCCAGCCAGAGCATCAATTTCTTTGCTTCTACTGATCCTCATGAATCATGCTCTGGTACCCCTCTAAACATGAATTAGTGGTGCTTACCTTTCAGCTTACATCAACCACATGTTTGCTTCTGCATTCTTTCCCAAAAGAAGTATGAAAAATGGAAAGTTTAATTTTGTATTGCCTACATATTTTATTTTAAATAAATATATATATATATATAATAGGTGATACAAACTGAAATATTCCATATATATATATGTATATATATATATATATATATACACACACACACACACACACACACACACACACATTTTTGGATGTTTATGTTTGAAAAGGCAAGGTCAAAGAAGTACACCTTGTGGTGAGATTTCCTTTTGGCTGTTTACAGATGTTAAGAAAAAATGGAAAAAAAGGTTTTTTAAATTTGGTGTACCCCCACGCCGATCCCAGCACATGCCCAAAAGACACATCACTTATCTGCATCCAGCTGCTGAGGTTTTAATTTAACATTAGTTTGACCTGACTTGATATAGATCAGGCACTTGAATGGGGCTTTTTTGGCACTTTTATCTTATAGTTGATTAAATCAGCTATAAGATAAAAGCCCCAAAAAGCCCCACTGAAGCAGGCAATCTATACGAACACTGCAGGTTGAATTAATGCACTGCTGCTCCCGGCAAACTAACATGTTACCTCTTCCATATTTTTTCCCTCACTTCTGTCTGCAGCCTTCATGGTCTTAGGAAGTCCATTAAAATTTTTTTTTGACTCTCATGTAGGAGACATAGTAAACCATGATCTTCATCTGAAAACTTCAGTCCATCTTTTAAATTCCCTTGGCCCAAGCTGTAAAGAACCTCAAAGGTAAGGCAAAACACATGATTTGACATACTGTGGGAAGCCAGCATAGGGACCAGAGGACAGGTGTTCACAGATCCTAAGGAGGATTGCATAAGGTCAGTGCTTTGACAAGAAACCTCCAAGAAGTTGTGTTACCAATTGCGTAAAATGTAGTATTTCCTCTAATTTGTTTTTCAACAAGTGTTCCAACATGATGTTAGAGGATAAGTTACTAGAAGTGCTGTTTCTCAGATAAGATGTAAAAAACAAAGTCGTGCTCAGTTGTGCTGCACAGAGATCCTATGCTACCTGGCTAAATTCCCAATCAGGTAGCTATATTCTGATCATGTATATATTCATCTTGCATTGCCCCTCTATGCAGTATTTTACCTTCCTGCCCTTAAACATTGTTACATACGATTCACAGTTACTATATATTTGACTGCAGAAATGGGTGAAGTGATTCCTTACCTCCATCTCCTACCAACCTCATAAAGGCAGGAACAGCCTTTCTTATCATTTGTAAAACTCTGCAAGACTGTCAGATGAATGGTGCTATAAAACTGCAAAGTGTTGTTTTATTGGAAGTGGGACACAAAGCACCAGTTTCAAATATAATTGGCTGGGAAAGGAAAAACCAGGACACCCATAGGAAACTGGGGCATGACACATGCTAGAAACTCATAATTGCAAGTGTGAGGAAAAAGTTGGTTAGGGAATTCTGCCTCTTGCTCCACCACCCCTTTCCTTCATTTCTTTTTTTTTCTGGTTATGGTAAGAAATGCACTCAAAAAAGACATATTTGTTTTCCATTTCCAGAAGCCTCATTTTAAATCTGGCTTAGGCCTCAAGGGAAACAAGTTGGGCAATTCCAGCGTAATCCCTTCAGAAATGTATTTTCTTCACATGAACACTGCTTAGTCCAAGTAGCACCACTGTACATGAGGAGCCAACCACTGAAACTTAAGAGCCGCTACAGATTAAGGTTAGGAAGAAGAGAGTTTAATTGGCAGCCTTCACAACAATATTCAAGATCATAATGGATCTTAAAATATATCTAACAAGAGTCTTCATAGTTTCTGTATAGGAAAATCTGCCTGGCACCTGTCTATATTTATCTTCGCTCATTCCTGCTGTGGCAACTCTCCCATTTTCCTCTGCCCAGAGTTCATCATTTTTTGTTGTTAAAGGAACACACTGACCTTCATGGAGCAGGGCCCAGAATATTCAATTTGCTGCTGGTTTTGGTTTCTGTACCCTCTTCTCACCCAAACGCTCAGGTTTCCAATTGCAAGTCAGGTTTAAGGGATGTATTTGGTAGCCGTGTTGATCTGAGACAAAAAGAAATGCAAAACTCTAGACTTCTTGGTTCAGAGATGATACCTTTTATTAAACCAACTACAAAATCCCGAAACAAATATCTTTCTTTGCAAACTTTTGGGCACACGCACATCTTGGATTTGTCCTCAGCCTGAAGAAGAGTGAGTGGGGGCTGGGGGGCTGTGGCTTAGGGAAGAGGGCATGCGGGGCAGGGGGCTCGTGGGTTGGGAGTGTGGGACACTGATAGCGCCAAGAGGCTCAAGGTTGCGAGTGAGGGGCATCGACAGGGCCAGGGGTTGGGGAGTGAGGGGCAGCAGCAGGGTTGGGGGGCTGCAGATTGGGAGTGAGGGGCACAGGCAGGTGGCTGTGAGTTGGGAGTGGGGTATCCCCCTAACAGGTGTCCTCTTTTTTGGAACTGATATATGGTAACCCTACCAGATGCAAGATCTGGATGACAAGTGAGGCCCAAGAATAGCTGAGTCTTTGGAAGGATGTTTCCCTCACTGTCAATGGATATAGTGAGACCAAGGCAGCTGCTACCATGAAATAACCATTTAGAAAATTGTTCCTAAAAAAACAAAAAACAGTTGTGGGGCGTGAGTGACATGTGCAAAAAGGGTTCTAGGAAATACTTCCCATGCAGAAGCACTTCAAATGCCACCCCTTGCACTCCAGGGGCATCTACATAAGGATTGCTGGATCAGTATAGGAATATGTTCCTAGCTTTATCAGAATGATAAACCACTTCACATCCCTGACTGACATAGCTGCACTGACAGAAGTCTGTTACCTAGGGAAGGAAATCCTAGCATCACAGAGCAAGGGGCCCTAAAGGGCTGGGCTTGGCAGGGGTGAGGGATCTGTCTTGCAGCTGCTGATAATAATTCCCTTCTCTCCACCCTCCTTATTTTGTGCAGTGTAGAAATCTCCAGTGACACAGGTGCAGCACAAGACACACCTTTGAGACCTAGCTACATGCCATTTGAGAAGGGCGTCAATGGACCCTGGAATACAGCTGCCTCCTATTTTATTTATGCTGCAATAGGGAGCTGGGAAAAATGTGGCATCTCACCAAGAGGACTCCTAGGAAAGGGATTAGGGCAACAGAGTTGTTTGTTGATTGAAGAAATCATGGTGCAGATTTAAGTCTGCACTCAAATACCTCTCCTGGGGGCTTTCCAGGGGAGATGCCAGAGTCTGCCTGGCTCCCTGCTGCTGCATAAGTGCAAGAGGAAGCAGCAGATTTAATTCAGAGGAAGAGGAAAGGGCAAGAGAGAGTCTTTGTTCGCTGTATTGGTATAAAGCTATAGGGATATTAAATTGCACTTTTAAGTAATCCTTTGCTTTGAATGTCCCAGAAGGTCTCTCTAAGATCTTACTTCCTATGTAATAGTGCTAGCATGAATTCATTTTGGGTATCAGACACCTTCTGAGGTAGGTAAGTAGCTTCCATGATAATCAGCTCCAAGGTTAGCAAAGGATACTGCCTGCTGTTCATACTTATCCATGCCAATTTATTGAAATTAAGTCAGTTTACCTACTGGGGCACATGACATGAATTAATTGTGTTTTCTAACAATCTATGAGACAGCCCCTGGGAAAGTTTTAAAACACCAAAAGGATAAAAGAATAGTCCTTTGTAAAGCTCTTCAGTACAAAGCAATAATTGTAAACCGGTTACCCTACAGATTCAACACACAGCATTCGCATTGTATAACCTGCCAAGGGGCAATAGTTTAGTGGACATTCTGGGCCAAATCTGTAAAACTGTAGTGAAGTTACCTTGAATTTGCACTAGTAAAAATTAAAGGAGAATTTATCCCATACCGACAATGCAATGAGAGATAGTTAGCTGTGTTAGTCTGAAGTCAGGCAAAAGGCACAGTATAGATTCACCTTTAGACTAGTGGAATCAGATATGCATAAGTTTTCATGAGCAAGAGCTCACTTCATCAGATGCCATCAATAAGACAGTATGAAGTGACCCCTTAAGAGTCAATACAATGTATCTTCTGTGTTGGATGGCTCATGTAGCTCTGGCTTCAAATATTGCAAAGATTTCCCTTTGATGAAAGAACATAATTCCCACTGATACAAGTTATGGAAAGCCATTCCCCTATTCCCATAAACCTGGCAAGCCGTTCCTGACATGGACAGGGACAGACAACAGTGAAGAGACATTATGAAAACAAGTTAAAACATTCCCAGAAGAATAATTTTTAAAAGATCATATAAATGGGAACAGAAACAGTTTGCCTGAGACTGGATTTATTTCCTGCACAGGAGATAGAGAAAAAAGACACAACTCCTCTGTCTTGGTGAAATATGTGATCTTTATTACTTCCTGCATATACTGACACATCCTGACTAGCTACTTCATATCTCTGTTCACTTAATTCCTATGCTAGCATTCTAACTGGCACCAAGACAGAAAGGTGGGGAAGCTTTCTACCAATGCTGGCATTAGTTGGAAGTAGCTGGGTTTCCAGCATTTGTTATTATATGGCTCTTAAAGCTACACTAACTTGTACTCTGTGTGCTACAACACCTACAGATACTGTGCAGCCAGGAAATAAGCATACTTCCTCCTGCTCCTGATGAGCTCCTACCCTTTTCTCCCTTCCCATCTATCCTAACATGATCCCTGTGGGTAAGGACAGGGAAGAGCAGCTCTGTTGGATAATTCTGTATGTTAGTGGCAGCCAACAGAGGAGCCCTGCTTAATGGCCCCTGTGTACTGGTTCCTCTGGTTCAAAACAGGTGGAAACCCACCATGCATCTTATTGCCACCCACTATAGCATAGCTATTGCTTAGGAGGTGAACCATGTTACAGTATTGCCAACTTGCTGCTGCATAAGTACAAGAGGAAGCAGCAGATTTAATTCAGAGGAGGAGGAAAAGGCAACATAGAGCCTTTTTTCAGTGCATTAGTATAAAGCTGTTGGGATACTAAATTGCACTTTGAAGTAATCCTTGCTGTGAATGAATATCCCAGAAGGTTAAAAAAAAAAAGTCAGTCAAACCTATAAATCACAACATTGTCTTAAAAGGTTCATGATTATTATTTATATTTTTACAGTATAGCAATTCTGCGTTTATTTTTTCCTCTTCTAGTTTTGGACCATAATGTTCACATTTTCAAGGTTTTTTTTTCTTTCTATTTTTTTCTTCCAAATGAAGGCTGGGATTCTCACTGAATTGTGAGACTCCCAAAGGTTACACATTCAGACAAAACACTAAATGTCAAAAGCTTCACAATCAAAAACATGAAAACTAGCAATACTCATGCTGTTTTTTTACCCTTTTCATTTGAAGCTTGTTACATATTGAGAAAAAGCAATGACAATCTAATTTAGTCAAAATTGTTCCACTGCAACAACCACTTTACCTTAGCTCAAGGTAAAACCTCATAAAATCCTCTGAATTTTATTTTTAAGACAAATTCTGCAGGGTGGGAGGCCAGGCAGAAATTTCCCGCTCTTGCTTTATCTGTCTCCTGCCATTTTTCAGAACATCTTTGTTTCTCAGTGGAGCCAATATTTGGCACCTCTGATATCTCAAGTCATGGGAATTGAGAATAAACAGGGAAGGAAGAACCTGCAGGAAGGAACAAGGAAAAAAAGCTGCCAAGTATGTCACAGACAAAGCAGCTTTGCAGAGTTTTTCTTTGCTATTATACCACTACCTGTAATAAATAACAGCAATTGAGATCAAAGATCGTAACATTTAAACACGGAACCATGACTATATAGATTCAGTTCCCAGCTGTTCAAAACACTTTAAATGTGACTTGGGACCAGGCACAGTATCTCTGTGCCTCAGCCCCTGCCTGGAAAAATACAGGGGAAAAAATATTTCCTTTCTAGCATGCTTCTCCTGCCGTGTCTTATTTGGGGTATGAACTGTTTCTTAATTTTTGTATGTAAAACAGCTAGCACAATGAAACCCTGATCTTGACTGGGACCTCCAGCTGCTATCAAATGTTAGACCTGTATGTAAAACAAAGCTGTAGAGCTAAATGCCCTCAAAGCTTTGGAAAAGGTATGACCTGGATCTGAACTTTACAATTCCTAGCCACCTGTATTATATATGGAGTGCTCTCAGTGAGCTGATTGTGAGCAGACTTTCTCCATTTCTC